>NC_080426.1:25820728-26150371 GCF_029873635.1 Malania oleifera | reverse complement strand
CCTTGGAGCCTGTTTCAAACCATACAAACTTTTATTCAACCTACAAACCAGTTTTTCTTTGCCTTTCTCTGCAAAACCTTCAAGATGGTGCATGTATATCTCCTCCTCTAGATTACCATGGAGAAAAGCAGTTTTTACATCTAACTGCTCGAGGTGTAAATTCTCTACTGCAACAATGCTCAAAATTGTCTGAATGGTTGTGTGTTTCACAATTGGTGAAAAGTTTTCTGAGTATTCAATACCTTCTATTTGTTGGAAATGTTTGACCACGAGTTTTGCTTTGTATCTTTTCAAACCATCATGCTCTTCTTTTATACGGTACACCCATTTGTTTTGAAGAGCTTCTTTTCCCTTAGGCAACCTAGCTAGCTCTCAAGTCCTGTTGTCGGTAAGTGATTTCATCTTATCTTTCATAGCAAGTTCCCACTTGCTAGCCTCATCGACTTGACATGCTTCATCATAGCACTTTGGTTCACCTGCATCAGTTAATAACAAATAATCCAAATATCTCCAATTTGGTACATGCGGTCGGGAAGACCTCCTCAGTGTCAGAGTAGGAGTTGGAGTTAGAGTTTGTGGTGCTTTAGAGCACTCCTCTATGATAGATTCCCCTATCTGGGAATTATCAATAGTCTGTTGTGCCATGTTACTGTTACTGCAATGGTACTGATGGAACTGCAATGGTACTGATGGACTTCGGTTGATTAGATAAGCAGCTGTGTTGATAGCTTCTGTCCAAAACTGTTTTGGTAAACCTGCTTGTAATCGCATACTTCTGGCTCTCTCAATCAAGGTTCTGTTCATTCGTTCTGCTACGCCATTGTGTTGGGGTGTACCTGGCATGGTTCTTTAAAGTCTGATCCCATGCTCATAGCTAAACCTTTGAATTCTCTATCTTCATATTCACCACCATTGTCTGATCTCAACTTTTTGATTGTTAAGCCTGTTTCATTTTCCACCATGGCCTTCCATTTCCTAAAAACATCATACACTTCAGATTTATGTCTTAAGAAATAAACCCATACATCAATAAAGGTGACGAAATAGGATTTCCCGCCAATGGATGAAACTGGGCTCGGTCCCCAAACATCGGTGTGCACCAGTTCTAATTTTTCTTTCTTTGGAATTCTACCAAATGTCTGAAAGCTGACTCTTTTCTGTTTGCCAAGGATGCAGCTCTCACATTGGTCAATATTAGCTGACTAGAGACCTGGTATCTTTCCCTTTGAGTTCATGATTTTCAAACCTTTCTCACTTATGTGACCGAATCTCTGGTGCCATAGGTTTAAATTTTCATTCCCTGCAGCAACTGAAATTGACATGCAAGCATCTGTAGTCATATAAAGAGTACCGGTTTTCTTACCGTGCAAGCATGTCATTGCGCCTTTGGAAATTTTCCAGCTATCGGCACAAAAGGTTGTAGTGTAGCCTTCACTTGCAAGTTATCCAACAGATATTAAATTTTTCTTGAGATCAGGGATATATTTGACATTAGTCAAACTCTAGGTGGTACCTGTCAAATTTATTTTTGCTTCTCCTTTTACTACAATTTCACAAGGTTTGTCATCGCTAAGATAAACATTGCCAAGATTATCGGGTACATACCTGTTAAGCATTTCTTTGTTGCCCGTTGCGTGAAATGAGGCTCCAGAGTCTAATACCCAAGACTCTCCCTTCCTTTCCAAAGAGCATAACAGTGCATCTCCTTCTCCTGAAGAAGAGGCGACATTTGTTTCGGTCTTATTTTTTGGCTCCTTCTTCTAGGATCGACATTGATTTTTGTAGTGACCAATCTTGTCACAATTCCAACACTCGATCTGCTTGTTGTTTTGAGTGTTGTTGGAATTTCCTGGAGCTCTTGATTTGGACCGTTTGTTTCTCAATCTTCCACGATGATTTTGATTTCTGTTTTGATTTCTATCCCTGGTCTGTTTCTCACCTTGTGTAACCAAGGCATGCCCTTGGAGGTTAACAGTTGGCTTTCTAAGCGTGTCAGTATCCTGAAGTGAAGCCATCACTTCTTCCAAATTCAAGGTTTCCTTACCAACAAGCAATGCTGTGACAAGACTATCGTAAGAAGGTGGTAGAGATGCTAGGAGAAAAAGTGCTTTATCTTCTTCTTCAACTTTTACACCAAGACTCATTAACTGGGTCATGATCTTGTTGTAATCATTTATGTGGTCGATAATATTTACCCCTTTTTCCATTTTTAGCTGATAGAGTTTCTTCGTTTTCATTTCTATCTCTGCCCAATCATCATCATTGATATTTTCTGGTTTCTTCCCGATTAGTGGCTTGATCAAGTCACACTGAATCAAGATATCCTTGACTGTACTCAGCCATAAACTGAAATTGTTCCGACCATCAAATTTCTCCATGCCGAACTTGGATAAATTGTCATCCATTATAAAACTGCAACTTAGAGGTTGATTTTGGCAAAATCGACTGCACCAATGCGTTCGGAACGACCAAAATAGTTAGGAATAGGTCTGACTTGATATATGTGAGCTCCACAAATGACATGGCAGGTGGGCCCCCTGGTGATGTGGCAAAAATATTAGAATTTTTGGGGCGTGTTAGCAAACACTTCTGCACACAGCATCTCCAATGCAAAAAATGGACTCTAAAGCAGAAAAGTTAAGATGTGACCATTTTTTTTTTCTTTAAAAAAAAAACTCCTTTGTTGTTTAATAATAATAAAACCTTTTGTGATTTGCTGGGGAAGATTCAATCTTCTTCTTCACCTTTCTCTGTCACAGCTCAGTAAAAAAAAATGGAGGTCTTCGCAGGATCTCACCAGGCAACCACTCTCGCAGCTGAGAGATCCGACACGATCAGCAGCTGCGCGCGATCTTCGCGGGGAAGCAACTCGAGGAGCTGGTATGGTGGCGCGTGAAGCCTCTGCGACTATCGTCCCAGCTTCGTCTCGATGTTGCCGAACCCAAAGGTAAGCTCAGATTTAATTTTTTTTCAATAATGCTCCTTACCCTTTTCTGGCTCTGATACCAGTTGTTAAGGGGTAAGAGGATGAATCTGGCAACATAAACACAATCACAATCACACAGAGAACACAAAAGAAATACGTGGTTCGGCCAAACTCGGCCTACATCCACAAGAGAGAGGGAATCTCACTATAAGATCAATAAGAGAGATACAAGAGAGGAGGAGTAACACAACTCAACTCAACTCTCAGCACAAATCTCTCTGCCTCACACACAGCTCTTTGTTCTTCTTCACTCTATATATTTTTCTCAGTCACTCACAGCTTTACAAAGCAGTGTACATATATATTTATATTAGAGAGGAACATTGAGATGGAGTAGCAATAAAAGAAATATGCATGCTCGAGGCTATGTATGCACCACGACACTGCAACTTCCAAGCAGAATAAATTCACCCACATGGGTGGGTCAACACAAGCTTCCACAAATAGGCAATAATGTGAACTATGATTCTGTGCAATAGGTGTATGCTTTGACTAGAACCACGTGCTTGGTGGCAATGCTTATTATTAGATCATTTGACCCCTTCAATTTTTGGAAATAAAATTTTAAGTACTTTCAAGAGGCCATGCATGTGAACAGGCTATGATGCATTGAATGCGTACTCATGTCTCCAACTCACAAGCATGGAAATAAGGAAATTTTCATGGCACCACATGAGCTTTTTAACTAGAACTTGGTGGGTTTTACCACAATTCTGCGATTCGATTGCCTTTAGTTATACTAAGGGGTGTATTGTGATACTCGCAAGAGCTCAAGGAGCAAGCTCTCTAGAGAAATCACATACCTAGATAGAGAAAATGTTGACATTACCAAGTTATTGGAGGTTTTTTTTTGGCGCTGTGTGGTAAGATATGTCCTAGTGGTTTGGGCCAATATGGCCAACTGATGCATTAGCCCTAGAGCACATGTTTTTGCGGGTTTCGGTTTGGGATGGATATCAAAGATCAAATTTGGTTGAGTTGGTTGCTAAAGAATTCAACTTAAATGCGCTTCTCATTCTTAGGGGACGTTTGGTTTGTGACATCTTTGAACACTCTAAGGAATGTGATGCCCATGGCATCTCGATGCCTATTTGGGCATCGAAAATTGATGCATCGGAAATCTTTGCATTCTTGAAAATGAAGGATTTCCATTGGCATCCCATTTCCAACCTTCCTCCATGGATAAGTTTCATGGGAATCGTTCTCTTGGGACCAAGTTGCCCTCACTATTTTGGCCTAATGCTCCTATAATATAGTATTATTTCAAGCTATTGTTATATGTAAAATAATTAGTTATTAATAAAAAAAAAAGTAGTATTATTATGTTATAATAATTTAATATAATGGTTAAATAAATTGGATGCCATATTGCCCTTAGGCCCCAGTGTTTCGTTAATTGGCTTATTAAGTCTTAAAAGTTTTTTAATTGATGATTGTTAAAATTTTTAGGGCATAGAGATATAATTAGATGCATGTTGTTAGTACATTTTGTGTTGAAAATACATAATCCTTCTTATATTGTTTATATATGTGTCAATGGTATAATGGTCGTATTTTTGAAATATGTGCTAGGGTTCTCAATTATCATGTTGGACCAAACACTAATATGGGCATCCTGTTTTATATTCTTGGGGATTTATGGTATGAATTGAAGAAAAGTATTCTAATGAGGGGGGCATCCCATTTCTAGGAAAGAGATTCTTAGAAATGTCATTCCATGTGAATATTTTTTTTAACGTTCCAAATTGAATGCCTCCTTAAGGTTTTTACAATGTAAAGCAGAGGATAAAGTCCATGGTTTTAAATAAAGGCCGCGATCGTTACGTAACGCCATTACGTAACGGTTTTGTGGGTTACTGATACCGTCACACACTGCGAAATCGGTGGGAGTAGCCGTAACTGCTACAGGACTGTTACACCAAAAAATTATTTAATTTTTTCACTTTTTCTTCTCACTTTTTCCTCCTCTTTCATATATCATTCTCAATATACCTAGTGACAAGAGGGGGAACAGATTATAATGAGGATGACAATGATACAAGTTTTCCTATTTCTTTAAATACTCACAATAGATGCATTAATTAACAATTTGAAAATACTAACTTGTAAGGAAAATATTTTATTTTGATAATATTAGTAATGTGATATTTATGTTCTATATTTTTCAACTTCAACCTTCTTTCTTTTCTAGTTATTTTATATTTGTATTATTCATATGTCTTAGTCTTAATGTGTCTATAGATTAATGAAGTGTATAATGTATTTTATATTATTAATTAATTTAGCACACATAAGAATTTATCACAAATAAGAATAATGACAAGTATAAATACGCACACACACACACGTAATTTTTCAATCAATGATGGTTTAAAACAAATGTAAACCTGTTGTCCTTACCAAATAACTTAGTTACACGAACTAAAGGATCCAAAATATACAAAAACTCTTTCTAAGGACTAAAAACTTAAAACATGCAAGTACGCTAATATGCACAAGGTTGTGCGTGCTTCAAAAAAATTCACGGTCGTTACACCCGCTTCCCGTTATGTAACATCCTCTACTCCTGCTTCCCATTACACTTGTTACCGTTATGTTACGCTACTTGCTATCGCGATTTAAAACTATGATAGAGTCAACCCCACTCATCATTGATGGTGGTAGTGACATGACAAGGCATAAACTATGGTGACACCTTGGGGAGTGGCACTACTGATGGCCGCGATTGGTTGGTGTGAAGTTTGAATGCAAGAGTGGAGAGTGTGAGACCTTGAAGATTACCTTGTAGCAAGCATGGAATTTGGTGATAGGGAATCAAGAGGCAAGATGGTGAATCGTTGCTGACAATGAAATCCACAGCAATGTAGCCATGGCAAACTTGAAAGCTCGTTGGGGATAGAGAGAAGGGCTTGCAGCGTGTTGGCATTGATGCAACCTCCTTTGTTGAGTGTTAGATTATCACTTTACCTAAAAGCTTAAGCTACTAGGTTGTGGTCCAACAATGCATATCAAGCTTTAACAATCCCCCGCACGTGCAGCCCGGCAGCACGTGGACAGATTAACACACGATAAATAACACCCATGATAGGCAACACAATATTTTTTTTAAACACCACACAATAAACATAGGCAACAAGGCTAGAACCTAGGACCTCCTGGTAACCAGCTCTGATACTATGTTAGATTGCCACTTCACCTAAAACCTTAAGCTACTAGGTTGGGGGTCAACAATGTATACCAAGCTTTAACATTGAGTAATGACATGATGAAACCATGGCTTGCTTGGTGATGACATTGGTGATTTTTTTTTGCTCTAATGGAGTCTAAGATGGCATTGTTAAAGATGGTAAAGATTTTTTTTTTTCATCTCCTTTTCCTTTGGGGACAGAAAATTTAGATGGAGATCTACATGTTGCCCACTTCTCGGTTTTTTTTTGGTAGATTGTCTAGATACAATGTGACTATTTTGGCTTCTTTGAGGAACAGATCTACCCCAATTTGGGAGCCAATCAGTTGACATGAAAACCAAGCTATGCACCAGCAGCTCCATGATCACCTTCAACCAAGAAAAAAAAAGTAGCTTGGGAGGCCCTTGGTGGCCTCTAGGGACTTCTCTAACGCTTAAGTTAGTATGTAGCAATGGAGGACTAGGGTTGAGGGACAGCATGTCTTCTCCCTATGGGGCAGTTGAATATTTATAGGGAAGTAATAGACTCTAGTTTTTTCTCGAAGAATAAGCAAGGTGTCCTCCTCTAATTAGCTGTCATGTGTCTTAATATATTTGGAGGACTATTTTACCCTTAACAGTCTATTAGAATTTCCTTCTCTAGAGGAGCTTGGTGAAATTAAAAAGTACCATTGCAGCATGGACACATAGACTTTACCTTATAGAACTCCAACCCCAAGCCCCACACCCCCCCTCCCCCCTCGCGGGGACACCTAATTGAAGTCCTGGACTAGTCAAGTCTAACCGATTACTAACAATGGAGATTTTATACATTTTTAAAGTTTGTAGCACAAAAAATGCATTCTCTGCTTTTGCCTTGAAGTCCCTCACTATGTTTCCTTAATGATTTTCTATAGCTGTCAGCATTTTTTTTTTTTGAATTTTGATTCCTTGTTACTGAGTCTCTCTCTTTTTCTCAGGTCTTAAAATGTGAATATGCAGTTCGTGGTGAGATTGTTACCATTGCCCAGGTAATATACAGTATTTGAGGGCTTACTGACTGTATATCTGTTCACCCCTGACGGTGATTGTATATTTGTGCATGCCTGCCTATTAAGAAACGGAAATAAAGGATGGACTTATAAAACTGCTGTTGGGTAGATATGTGATGGCCTTACTATGGTTCTGAACTGGTGCATCTCCTGGCTGGAAATGAAAGGAAAACTGTTTTTTTTCATGGGATAGGGGTGGGTTATGAATTTAAAAGGTATAAAATATTTTACTTTGTCTTGTTTGTTTGAGCTGGAAGAAACTAGAATGCTGTATCTATATAGATGAAATCTTAATCATATTTCCTCGTCTATTCTTTTTCCATTCTCTAAGAGGCCCTTGCAATATTATCTTTTCACAGCGGCTACAGCATGAGTTACAAGCTCATCCAGGTTCTCTTCCTTTTGAAGAGGTATGTTTGTCATTACATATTTCATGTCTACGGTTATTCCAGATATTTGCACTACTATTGTAGGCATTAACTGTTGGAAGAAAGGGTCATTATGATGTTCTTGTTTTTGTTTAACCTGGCTTTGCTTTAACCAAAAATTTCACTTCCTCTCTTATAATGCTCTTACAGATATATGTGGGGTGACTTTGTCTCCTGTTTAATCTATGTTTTTTTAAAAAAACTACAGTATTTCCTAACCATTACTTCTTCAAAAACTTGTGCACACAGCTTTCTTCAATATTTTACTTTCTTAGGAAGGAACTTTCATGATATACTGCTTATCTTTTTCTAATTTTTTTTTTTTCGACAGATACTCTACTGCAATATTGGAAATCCTCAGTCTCTTGGTCAGCAGCCAATTACCTTCTTCCGAGAGGTTTTCTTTAATTTCAATTTTATTTACTAAACTTTATAGCGAAATAGTACTGTAACACTAATATGTTCTGGAATACTTACTCAAAGTTATAAACCTTAGGTTCTTGCATTATGTGACCATCCATCCATTTTGGACAAAAGTGAAACGCAGGGTTTGTTCAGGTACAGTACTAATAGTAAATTGTGAATGTTCGACAATGATTATATAGTTTTGGAATTGGATGTTCTGCCATATGATTCCTGTAATGTTGATCTTTAGTTATGTGTAAGCGTTGAACTTCATTATGGGAAGTGTCTTCTACCTCAAGAACTTCAAGCTTACAAAGTGCAGATTCAAAATATTTATCATGTTGTTATGGTTTCTACCAGCTTAGGTATTCATGGATATATTTTGAAGTTTGCAGCATAAGTCTGGCTGTGGTCTGTTTGAAGCCAATAATGTTTATGACTTGTTGTAACCCTTGCCTAGAATTCCTCAATGTGGTGGATGAAAAAAAAAAAATGCATTTTATGGCACTTGTTGTGACATGTTGCAGTGCGGATGCCATAGAGCGAGCTTGGCAGATCTTGGATCAAATTCCTGGAAGAGCCACCGGTGCATATAGTCATAGCCAGGCAATGATAGCACTATCTGTTCTGTAGAATCTTGGAAGTTCGATACATTGTATTGCCTATGGAGATATGTGATTTGATAAGGTTTCTATCATGACAGGGCATCAAGGGGTTACGTGATACAATTGCTGCTGGAATTGCAGCTCGTGATGGTTTTCCTGCTGATCCTAATGACTTATTCCTTACTGATGGTGCAAGCCCAGCGGTAACTTAAAGTTTCATGACCACCCTCTTATTTATCTAGAAATTTCAGATAATTATGACTTATAAACCTCAATCATATATAATAGTTTATGTTCTCTGTTTATAGGTACACATGATGATGCAATTGCTGATAAGATCAGAAAAAGATGGAATTCTGTGTCCCATCCCTCAGTACCCATTATATTCTGCTTCAATTGCACTCCATGGTGGAACCCTTGTATGTTTGCATAGTGCAAGTGCAATAATAAACAAATGAAACTGGGTTGGTCAGTTCTCAAGCGCATGGTGTTTGGGTGTTTTATGCGCTGAAAATGGACCAACCTGGAAAATGATTGCCATGACTTGTCTTTCAGTGGAATTTGAGCATGTTCTTAGGAGAGTTCTGTGTGTTCTTGTAGGTGCCTTACTATCTTGATGAAGCAGCAGGATGGGGGTTAGAGGTTTCTGAGCTTAAGAAGCAGTTGGAAGCTGCCAACTCCAAGGGTGTCACTGTTAGGGCCTTGGTTGTAATAAATCCTGGCAACCCAACGGGTCAGGTATTGAATAATCAAGTCCTCCATTTGGTTTACACACAAATGCACGCGAACATGCATACATGCCAATGTTTTGGGACTATGGAAACTCTTTTTTTTTTTTTGTCAAATTAGTTTGTTTGATTTTCTTGGGATTTCATGCTTTCAGGTTCTAGCTGAGGATAACCAGCGGGAAATTGTAGAATTCTGCAAGAAAGAAGGCCTTGTACTTCTGGCAGATGAGGTGGGTCAATTCTCATTAATGACTAAAACTTCTGGCTTTCCAAGTATTATCTCTACTTCTGATTAGTTTGTGGAGATATGAACTTTTAGTTGGCTTGTTGGCATTTGACTTGAAGATTTAATCTATTTATATAATTTTCTGGCATGCATATCTGGATCTGCCCATTCTATAATGTCAATGAATTTCTTGCAGGTATACCAGGAAAATGTTTACGTTCCTGACAAGAAGTTTCACTCATTCAAAAAGATCTCCCGATCTATGGGGTATGGTGAAGAGGATATCTCCTTGGTATCTTTTCAGTCAGTCTCCAAAGGTATGTTGGTTTGAAATCTCTAATTGATCAGGGTTAGGGAGAAAGCCCCATTGAATATCTTGAATTTAGAGTTAAAGAGTTCATCTTATTTGTTGGCTTCAGGGTATCATGGGGAGTGTGGAAAAAGAGGAGGTTATATGGAGGTCACTGGATTTAGTGCTGATGTAAGGGAACAAATCTACAAAGTGGCATCTGTGAACCTCTGTTCTAATATCTCTGGTCAAATTCTTGCAAGCCTTGTCATGAATCCACCCAAGGTTAATTTTTTTCCTCTTTGCATATGCATTGCTCTCCTGCCTCGTTTTCTTATTCAACCTATCAAGGCTCCATTTGGATAATGGTTTTGTTTGAGGAAAGAGAAGGAAAGAAAAATAAGAATAAAACTTAGGGTCCATTTAATTGTTGAAGACATTTTCCATTTTTCACTTCTAGTTCTCCAAAAAACTATAAAAAAATTCAGCTTATTTTTTAGTTTTCCAAGATTCATTTAAAAAGATAGAAACAAAGAGTTTGTTTAGTTGTGCACTTGTACAAAACAATTTTTGTTTCTAATTTTTAGATTTCAAAAACTACAAAAAAAGAAAACTTTTTTTCCCCACTTTTCCAAATATTATGTAATACCGTACAGAAAAATTAGCTAACATTTTGTAATATTTTGAAAATTTAAATGGAAAATAAGAATTATTTTCCACAACTAAATGGGCCCTTTTTGTCCAATGCTATTTCTCTCTGTATCAATACTATTAAAGAATGAAAATATGTTTTTTAAGCTAAAATTTAAGAAAAATCTGGTGTTAATGATGTGTAAAATTAGATTTATGTTCACTGATTTACTATATATCTTATTTTATTTGACTTCCATTGATAACCAAATAGTAAAAATAGATTCCTTCATATTTTCTTTTCCTTACCTTTCCCTCCATTTGGATCAAGGATTTTTGTATGATAAAAGAAAAAGAAAGTAAAGGAAAAATAAAAAAGAAAACTCATTTTCTATTGTATTTTTTTTTTATCTATATCAAATACTATTAAAAATGAATATTTATTCAAATATGATTAAAAAAATTAAGAAAAATAAAATGTTTATAATGCCTAAATTCAAATTTTGCTCATTGATTTGGTATATTTTTTTTATTATCTTTCTCACTTTCATTGATAGCCAAACATGAAAAGTATTCCTTTGAATTTTTCTTTCCCTCCCTAATATTTTTCCAAGTTCCAGATGGTTACTTAATGTTTTCTAAGTTGGAAATGGGGCCTAAAAGTAGGAGGAAATCAAAAATACAAAATAGTGTCCCACAAAATAATAATGCCAATAATAATAAAACTTAAATATTCAAAAAAGTTTCAACTGAAATTTAATGAACTTAAGCTCATGGCTAATATTTGGACCAGATTAGGAAAATGAGAGGATTTTAGTTCACTCTTGGCATGTGGGGTTAATCAATAAGCTTGAATCTTTCTACTACTTGCTCTTGGTTGAAAGCGTAGAGTTAAATTTGCTCTAACAGCATTTAGCTACTTAAATAGCCAAATAGTAATGTGATTTGGATTTTGGAGTAGTTCTGGCATCTTGAATTCCAAAATCAAGTTGCCAATTGGGTATATGCACGCAGTAATAAAGTTATTAGAATTTTATTAACTGGATAATTATACCCTGTGAGGTGGTAACTGCTCCATTTATGCAAAACATTTACGTTAACTATTTCAGTGTCATTGAAGCAGTTGTCACTAAGTGCATGCGTGCAGGTTGGAGATGAATCATATGAATCTTACATTGCGGAGAAAGATGGAATTCTATCATCTCTAGCAAGGCGTGCAAAGGTCAGCTTTATTTATCTCATCTTTGAATTGAAACAGTGAGATTAATAAAAAAGGAGCAAAAATTCAATTTTGGATTTTCGGAAGGGTACAATAATGGTTTAGGGCTCCAAAAACCACTGATATGCCAAGTTTCTTGAAATTCTTATAGGATAGTGAGAACAGAGAACTAGAACAAAAATGGCTTTTAAGGCCATTTTACCCACCAGTTAACCACTATGAAAAAAAATTATTTATTTGTATTAATTTCAATAGACTAGAAGTCATCTGTAATGGTTTCTGTAATCTTATTGCACTGGATACAATGGCCCATCCTGCAGTTACCTGTTAAACTTCCTGAACACCAAACCGACCCCCCACCCCCAAGCACACAAACCCCCCACATCCCAGAAGAAGGAAAACATTTCAGAAGATTATCACATGATGCTCTCAAGGGAAATTCTTTGTCCAATAATTGCTCTATTTTGTTTTACTTTAGAAACAGACTCTGGAAGATGCAATTTTTTTCTCTAGTAATTATTCTTTATTCTTTTATTTTACCAGACACTAGAAGATGCATTCAACAGTTTAGAGGGAGTTACATGCAATAAAGCAGAAGGAGCAATGTATCTCTTCCCTCGTATTCACCTGCCGCAGAAGGCAATTAAAGCAGCTGAAGCTGCCAATGCATCTCCAGATGCATTCTATGTTCGCCGCCTACTCAATGCCACTGGCATTGTCGTTGTTCCTGGTTCCGGATTTGGGCAGGTTAGTGTGATTAATTTGATGGAAAGAATTCTGTTTTAAACAGAACTAGACATGATTCGGGTTGGATTTGCATAGATGTCTACGAATGACACATTTAAAAACTTAAGTCTTAAATAGGCTGCTTTGATGTGAAATTGGATTGAATGGTGTGCTATTCATCATGGGCCCCTGACCGCCTTCTTAGCGGCAGCGGAGTGGAGGGTATACGGGCTCAACCACCCTTCCCTATCCCTGCTGCCACGCGTGCTCATAATGTTGCACGCTTGTGATCCCAAGCACTTTTGATTGAATGCAGAGTTTAAATTCCTGATTCCATTGAATGATAATTCGCTAACTGTTCACAAGAGCTGTGTGAGGATTGAGTAATACTATTCATTATAGACCCGTAATACGTGTGTGAGCAGAGAGGAGGAGATAACAGGGCACATGCACTCTCTTCTCTCTGCTCACCACGGGGGCTTGTGTTCTGCTCTCTCCTCTCTCTGCTCGTCACATGCGACTCTTTTAACAGTTTTTGTTTGTGTTGTGTTCTGGTGGTTTTATGGAGGCAGGTTCCAGGCACATGGCATTTTAGGTGCACTATACTGCCACAAGAGGATAAGATCCCATCGGTAGTCACCCGCTTGACAGAATTCCACAAGCAATTCATGGACGAGTATCGCGACTAAGGAATGCAAACCCTCATTTTACAGGGGTTTCTCAATTTTCAGTTTTCAATTTTCAATTTTCAAATAAGGTGTAGCCTCGGCCCCAGGTATCGATGCTCATGGACGTGATGCATTTCTTTTACTTAAAACAGTTTCTGGGGACGTTAAATCATTGTTGATTGTACTATATACTCTCTCTCTCTCTCTCTCTCTCTCTCCAACAAAGCCCAAACTACATGCTAAAAAATATGGGCAAGCAACGCCAAGTGTCACGGGCCGACTATTTTTACATCATCGTGCGGCGCTAGCTAAAGCATTTTTGTTTAACTAGTCTGTCTATTGTTTACCAACATTTATTTATGAAATACTTTCATTAACATTCAATCAAATAGCAGCGGAAACAGTAAACATTCATGAAAGCAGTGACAAGCAAGCAGTAAACATTGAATCTACGTAATTCATTAACATCGCCTCCCTTGACATTGTGTTTAGCGAGAGAGGAAAGAAAGCTAAATGCGTGAACAATAGTTAGTGAGTTTTACAATAACTGATGAATGTAATTATCATATTGGCATTGAAAAACATCAAAGTAACCCGGGGGGGGGGGGGGGGAGTCATACTGTCGTATTTGATATACAAAGATATTATTAGTAGAAAATAACTCTACACTAGTATTTACATGATAAAAATTCATTACAAGTACACGAAACAAGCGGTCACAGGTAAGTATAATGTCCTAAGCAAGCTTAGTTCGTGATGCATGAGCATTTAGAACAATTCTATGGCCTTCCAACAAAGCCAATTGGAGTCCGTTGTCTGAATGCAATAAGCTCAGCAACCTTATTTGATGCATTTTGAATGGGAATCCCAATCCTTGCGGTGCATTGCCTGGATTTTCTCTAGGGCTCTACCCACATCTAACTTAAAACCAACTCCTAGATGATGGATTCCACCAAAACTAATATTGCTCGCTTGAAGGAAAAAAGCCTTTTTGAGAGTTAATATGACGTATGTGTGCGACCCTTGGCAAGGTTTGCTGTCTGACTTGAATCTGGAATGTGAAATGAAGGAGCGCCTCTCACTTTTGCATTAAGTTTCTGTGTGATAGTGGATTGCAGTTCTTGAATTTGAGTGTGTGGATTTTGAGAAAAGCAGAAACAAATTTATATTTTGTTTTTATCCAAATTCATTGGTGCTGTAATTGGGAGTATGTATTTCGGACTTTGAATTTGAATTTAGGTGTATTTAGACTACTTTTAATATAATTTTATATTACATCTTATGCAAATTTAATATGAATTCAAATTTAAGACCTATTTAAATCTCTGGTAAGACTGTGGGTGATAGCCTAATAATAAAAAAATATATATTTAAAAAGAAAAAGTAAAAAGGAAGCAGCCTCCACCTTAGGCTGAGATGCCAACAATGTTCCATTATAATTTTACTGCTATTCCTTTTATCCTTCTTTACCTTGCAGAAAAAAATTTGTAGCAAATGCCAATTTTATAAATTAATTTTTAAGTGTTTAGTGTGCGATAATTATGACCTAATATTCACAAGATTGTTTGGGAATTATATTTTGATGTGTCTAAGTTTTGTAACAATCTTGGAAATCTTAATGTTGGGATCTAATTGTCTAGTTGAATGACAATGCCTTCATAATATAATATTATTACATACTATTATTGGTTGTTTAAGTATGTTTAACTTGTTTCTTAATTTTTAATCGAGCTTGAGCTGAAGAAATTCAAATTGATGTTGAATATTCTTGCTTACATGTTCATTTACATAATGAGCAAGCTCGTAAACCATTTTCGTGCAGAACTATCGAGATCCTTTCCAAATAGTTTGGGTATTTTGCATAGGGAAAAGGCTTCTAAGATTTTGTTAGACAAAAGGTACAACTCTGTTACTAAATTTAGGTTCTAGAATTTGTGTTGAACAAGCTTATGCCAAGATTGTCCCCACGGACATGGCGCGGTGGAAATGCATAAGCACGTAAAAAAGAGTATCGAAAGTTTAATTTTAGGTAGATACACTCACGGAACCAGTGGTACCTGTGGATTGTGAGAATTTACCCTATGAGCCAGCAAGGACCATGGATGGTGAGAGTTTGCTTTATGAGCCAGCAGGAACCGTAGATGGTGAGAGTTCTCTGTGAGCCAGCGGGGACCGTGGATGGTAATGGAGATGTGTCTTGGGGGTCGGGTTGACCGAACGTCCAACTGATGCATGGAAGTCGTGTTCGCATTCTGGACTTTACCTGATCAGCAAGACCTAGGGTGAGGACGCTGATCCGTAGGTTTAGTGTCGCACTAAGGGGTCTGAAGAACTTGTTGGTGGCTGGAGTTCTTGTGTAATAATAATAATAAAAAAAGATCACCATTACTTTTAAGCCTATTATAGTCTATTGAATTAATCACAAGTCAAGCCAATTCATGTTTGTGTTCAATTTATTAAACGAGCCTCAAATTTGGAAAATTTAAAATATATACAAGTCTGAATGAGTTCTTACCTAATAAATCTCTTAAATTATTCGTGTACAATTTGATTTCTTAGCAATCCTAGTTATTACCATATTTTAGAAAGTAAATTGTTAAACATCCCACCTAGGAGTATAGAATCAAGAGAAAGGGGGGGGGGGTTGAATGGACTCCTTTTGCGTATTTGAGTTTTCTCTACAAAATAAAGCTCTTGGTAAGATTCAAGCAATTAAATCACAATATACAAAATATAAATTATGCACAAGACAAATAAAATAAAGAGTAGGGAGAGAAAAACTTAACATCGGTAGTTAATGTCCACACCTTAGCACCAAGTCAAGGATTCCACAATCCACTACAAAAATCCTTCACCGACAGAGTAAACCTTACAACTTGGGTACCAAACCCCATACTTAGGAAAAAATCCCTACCATGCTTACCAAAAGCCATAAGGATGACCAAGATGCCTTGCAAGTTCGGTTCACAAAAAACCTTCACCAAACGGTTCACAAAGAATCTTACAACACAAAGATGGATTACAAAATGATGCTCCTCAATTGAGTTAATTACAAATACAATTCAAACCTCACACTACTCTCTCAAGGAATGATTTAAACAAAATAAATGAGTAAGAGAGATTGAGCACTTGTGAATGAATAACAAAGATGCGGAGTGTCTAGGTTTTGTATAAAATGATATTTTTCACTATGAACTTGCATAAATTACCAAAATCATGCTAAACAAGTTTATGGACTCCCTTGCTAGTCGTTATTAGATAGTTAAGAGCAAATTGTAAGAACCCGACCCGAGATAGGTGTATTAAATAAATTAGAAAAGAGAAGAAAAATTAAAAAGGTAAAAATTAGCTGGGCTCATCGACGAGGCTTCTTTTCTCGTCGACGAAGCCTCTTGTTTAGCTCAGTGACGAGATTCAATAGCTTGTCGACGAGGAGATACCGAGGGATTTTGGGAAATCCTGAAATCTCAGGCTCGTCGACAAGTCCACCTTGGCATCAACGAACTTCCTTCTGTGGCCCGTCGACAAGGACGTCATCTCATCGATGAGTCTGGACGGGTCAACCAAGTTATAAATATCTTTTGGCTTGCTTAGTTGAGAAGAAAACCAAAACACACACTCTCTCTCTAGGATTTTAGGCCGTCTGCTGCCGGAATCAACGATCCGACATTGCTATGTGGATCAGAAGGAGAATCTCTTCGAGGATAGTGGATCGAATCTTTGTTTTAAGGATTTTCGGGTTTTGATTCAAAACCAAGTTAAGGGTCCGATTTCGTTT
Organism: Malania oleifera; assembly: GCF_029873635.1. Taxonomy (NCBI): domain Eukaryota; kingdom Viridiplantae; phylum Streptophyta; class Magnoliopsida; order Santalales; family Ximeniaceae; genus Malania; species Malania oleifera. The sequence goes on along the minus strand of NC_080426.1, from coordinate 26,133,465 downwards.
TCATTTCGGTATATATGTAGTAGTAAGAATTATAATGAAGTATAGTTCTTTGATGTTTAGCTTTTGGGAACTCGGTTCATAGTTTTGGAGCTGTAGAGTTCGGGTTTTGGTATTCGGGGAAAGGTAAGGGGGTTCTGTTTATATTAGTTATTTTTGAAATCGGAATCGGTAAATAAGTAGTTTACGATGGTATGTATAATTTGGCTACTTATTTGGGAAAATATATCGGATGAAAATACGAGATTTTTGGGTTACTGTTTTGGGAAAATTTGGGGATTTCGGGTATCATTTCTATTTCTTTGAAAAATCGTATGTTGTATATATTTGAAAGCTATTGTTGATTTTTTGAGTCCTATCTCTATTTTGATGATAACAAAGTACAATTATCTCATCTATGCATTTAATACTTGAACATGTTTATACTTCAAGAACGCACACATGGCAAAGGAAAAATAGAAGCCATAAGAAATATAAAGCTCACATTCCTTGACCCATTCCTTAAGAGAATTCATGAGCAAATGAGTGAAGATTTGCTTTTTATTTCAGTTGTAATGTTTTAAATTAAATTTGTATATGCATGATCATATGATATAGTTGGAAGCTCAAAATGACATATAGATCGATCTTAGGATGCATGTTTTTCATGACATATTCACATACATTGACCAAGGTTGGATTAGGCTGATTAATAGGCAGCTCGTCGATGATTCCCTAGTCTTGTCGATGAATGACTGAAGACCACTCGTCACCAAACGCTCTGCTCTCGTCGACGAGAAAATATCGAGAGCTTAAAAATCTCAGACAGTCCACCCGTCGACGAACCAATGTTCTCATCGACGAATGAGTGTTGAACACTTGTCGATGAACGTGTGCACTCGTCAATGAGTTTGTCGGGCAGAACAACGCTCCAACGCTCAACGAGTAGATTTTTTATTGACAAAAATATCTTTTAATGATCCAATGGTCAAGATACACCCATATGCGAAGCTGCTTATAAATATCAATGTGACAACCCGAATAATAATGGGATTTAAATAATAAAGAGGAAGGGAAATGGAAACAGTAACAGAAGGAGGAAGTCGACTTCGTCGACGAGGGTATAAGAGGACCTCGTCAACAAAGACAGGATTTGTCGACAAGGAAATACCGAGAGAGGTTTTGAGCAGTCTGAATTTCGTCGACGAGGAGTGGGTTTTGTCGACGAAATTATTGAAGGACTCATCGACGAGATGATGTGGCTTGTCGACGAATCCAATCCTATAAATATCAAAAACCCAAATTTAAATGCCAAAATTTAGAAAAAAAAATTTCTCTCTCTCTCTCTCTCTCTCCCTTCGGCTCCCTCCTCTTCTCCCTTCAATTTCAGGCCGGATTTTCGCCGGATCGACGATCTGAAGCCACCATGATGCTCTTGGAGAAGTTCTCTGCATATCTACAGGAGCGGATCGTCGGTGGAACCCCGTTGAAAATCATCCCTGAGTTGAGGTAAGGCTTTTTATGTCGAATTTGGTCTTACCATAGTTGTAGGAAACGATATTTACAAAGAAATACTGATGTTTAATTATGGGAGTTGTCGTTCTTAGTTCATTGATCAGGTAAACCCTATGGGTGTTAGACCGAGATTTTTAGGGGCTTTCTTAGTAGTCAGGTAAAGGAATAAACTAAAACAGTTATTTTTCACATAAATTACTATTATTTATGAGCAAAGTAATTTTCTAAAAAATATGTACGATATTTGAATATTATGGAATAAATGCATATTTGGGAAAATACTGCTATTGTACGGGAATTATGATTTTAGAATGAAATGTATGATTTACCCAGCTTTGTGTGGCATGAATGTTATTTTTCATGAAAAATTATGATATGAAAGATTTTACGAGTAAAACATGTTTTCAGGAATTATGAAATAATGCAGTACATTATAGTTTTGAAAATACATGATAATTGATCTATTTTCAAAATGATATGTATGAGATATTCGGCGCAAGACTATGTTTCACGTATGATTTCGGCACGAGGCCGTATTTATGAAATGTTCGGCACGAGACCATATTTATGAAATGTTCGGTACGAGGTCGTGTTTATAAAATGTTCGACACGAGACCGTATTTATGAAATGATTTCAGCGCGATGGGGTATTTATGAAATGATGAAAAATGCTATAATATCATTTATTATATGTTATCAGAACCCGTATGTTAGTTTAGTTCAGTTTAAGACCTCGGTACCATAGCTTATAGATCAGATATCTATGATCAAATTGGTGCTAACCACCCCACGAGGGGGTGGGAGATGGATAGTTGATGTGACTTTCAATAGAGTGTGGACGTCCACCTAACAGTCCAGACCAGAGTGTGGCGGGCTCATCGTACTTACAAACATTTTTTACTCGACAGTAGTTGGCCAACCATTGTCGAGTCCCGACTTCAGGCTGCACAACTCGTCATGGGGGATAATACATGACATCGGCTAGTTATTTATCCTGTGTATGTTTTCAATATTATCAGATATAACAGATAATTTATAAATGATATGAGCTACTAGAAAAATATGAAAGTATATGATGATTCAGTATGTTATGACGAATGTTTACAGATATATGAAATGTATTGTATATGTACAACTGCATTATATTTTTATGTTGCCACACAATTGTATTTAGTTTATTATCCCTTACTGAGAAGTGTCTCACCCCCGAACCTAATTAATTTTTCAGGAGACCCAGAGACACTGGCGGGGTGTGGCCGTCATTGAGCTTATTGAGTTACCCCACTAGGAGGGTAATTTTTTTGTACTAGGATCAGGATTATTTTGTTGTATGATCCTAAAGTTATTTTGATGTTTTGGAGATTGTATTCAAATACTGTATTTTGGAAATGTAGTAGACTTTGGTATTATGTAATTAATGGTTTGATGGATGTAAATTATTTTTACCGCTGCTTAGGTTTCCGCTGTTTATGTCAGGCTATTCCCGCTACCCATAGGTTCGGGTTGATATTATTATTATTTATGTTTATTATGTGATAAGTTTAGTAGGACGTTACAATCAAACCCTAAGCCTAGTGCTACATCCTTTTTGCCAATACTCTTCACATAAAAACATTATTGGGCTTTCTTTACGTTGATTTTTTAAGATCAAAGGTTGTTCACTCTTATCTTTTGCAAACATCTTGGGTATTGATGTAGGGACCTAGAGAATTTATAATATTTAAATAATAAAAGAAAGGCAGAAAAGGAAATTAAAAAAAAGGGGTGTGCTTCGTCGACGAGAAAATACCAAGAGGGGGGTTTTGGGTGATTCTGAATTTCGTCGACGAGGAGAAAGTTTGTCGACAAATTGTCTTCTTGACCTCGTTGACGAGGTGACGTGGCTCGTCGACGAAGGTCAGTGTATAAATAGGCCAAATCTTCATTTTTGGCCGAAAATTCACGCACAACCTTCATTTTCTCTCTCCTCTTTGGTTCTCCTTCCTTCTCTCTCAATTTCTGGTCTTTCTGCCACCATATTGACGATCCGAAGCCACCACAACACTCTTGGGGAAGTTCTCTACATATCTGCTGAAGTGGATCGTCGGTGGATTGAGTTCGGAATTCATCACAAATTTAAGGTAAGACTTTCTACTCAATATTTGACTTCCCTACAGTTATAGAAAACGTAGTACGCGTAAAAATACTAAACTTTAGTTTTGGGAAATGTCATTTTCAGGGTGTTGAACAGGGAACCCTACGGGCATGGGACTGCTTATTTTAGGGGCTTCTTAGGAATCAGGTAAGGGGATAAACTAAACTAGTTGATTATGAAAATTATAAGTATGATTTTATAGCATTTGATTTTAAGGAAATATATATATATATATATATATATTTATATATATATTTATATATATTTATGCATTATATTGGAAAATACTGTTAAAAATAACGATATGTTCGAAATATACGAAATACCCATTTTGTGTGGCATGAGTAGAATTTGTTATGAATAACTGTTTTATGAAAATATGATAATGATATGGATTTTTATAATGAAAAATCGACGTATAAGCCGAGAATTTTATATGTTTTGCCGGTGTATTGGCCGAGTTATGGATATAATTTGTCGGCGTACGGGTCGAATTATGATAAAAATATGAAATGCCGGCGTACGGGCCATTGATTTTCATGATGAATATATATGCAAAATGATGTAATAATATTAACTCGATAATTGTTAGTATAAAATATTCATGTATCACAGTTTGATTATATGTTATATGTTATCAGAATCTAGTTGGCTTGGTTTAGGCTAGCACTCGCACGGTACCGCTGCTGTGTGTTCATGATCATCATGATATTGTGTTAACGCTACTGTACGAAGTAGCGTGAGGATAGATATTCGATGTGGTTTTAAAAAGTGTGAGCACCCATGGTGTACGGACCAAGTCTGACAGACCCATCGAATTTATAGACTGTACTTTTAACTTGGCAGTGGTTGGCCAACCATTGTCAGGTCCCGCCTTCGGGCCACACAACCCAGTCATGTGGGGGTAATACATGACAACAACCAGCTAACTTACTAGGGTTGCTTTCGTATTATTATTATATGAGTTAATTATGCTATAAATTTTTGTATGTTCTGTTATGCTATGATATATACATGTTTTTCCCAAAAATCATATATACAGTTTTACTGGTTATGTTTATGTATATGATTATATGTATATCACAGAAATGTTCATGTTGTCACACACTAGTATTAGTTTATTTTCCTTACTAAGAGGCAGACCTCACCCCGAATTATATGAACATTTCAGGAGCCCTTGATAGGAGAGCGGATAAAGCTCCACTAAGATAGATACGACTGATCTGCCCTCTCTAAAGGGTATGTATTTTGTGTTAGGGTCAAATGGATTTTTGTGGGAAATGACCCTAGGATGCTTTTGGGTGGTTTACATATGTAATTATAGTGGATATAATAACTCTGGTATTGTGTATGGTATTATGAGTTATTTATGATTTTATATTTCCTACTACTTAGACTTCCGTTATGTGTTTCTGTTGTATCCCTGGTACCCACGGGTTCAGGTTTATCATAATCTGTTAGATTTATTATACTGATTTGTATTATTTAAGGAAAGAAATATATATATATATACGAAAATTAAGCAGGTCGTTACAATTGAGGTTTGGAAAAAAAAGCTTTAATTTTTGAGTATTCAATCATCATATTCAAAGTATTTCTTCTCTCATATTCTTTTATTTTTAATATATCTTATTGAAAGCAAGAACTCTAGTTCTTCATCGATTTATTATTTGAAATCTTTTTTGGGAAAAAGTTTTGTTAGAGTTTAAATCTTTTAAAGCATTCACGTTTGTACTTTATTCAAAGATTTCATCATATTCCATTATTGCAAAAACTATTTGAGAGCAACTCCTAAAATCTCCAAAATACATATTTTTGAGATATCTTTTGTGGAAAAAATTTTTAAATAAAGTTTAGATCTTTGGAGCAAACATATCATATATATTTTTATATACAAAGATCATATATTTGATTATTGTAAAAATATTATTGAAAACATCAAATACTCTCATTGAGCTTCAAAGTTATATCATTTGAGTATGTATTAGGATTTTATTTTACTCATTAGCTTGTTAAGGAGCATCTGAGTTTGCAGAGAATTGTAATCATATTATTGTATTAACGGTTTGGACTGTGAATCGGGAAGGAGGAAGCTACGCCTCTTGTAAGCAGCAGAGTAGGAGGAAGCTATGTCTCTTGTAAGTAGTGGAGTAGGAGGAAATTGTACCTCTTGTAAGCATCGGATTTGTAATGGGAAGCTCCACCTGGGTTTAAAGAGCAAATTAGTGGAATCTTTGGATGTTTTGCCCAAAGCGAGGACGTAGGCCGAGTTTGGCTGAACCTCATTAAAAATTCTGTGTTTGCACACTCTCTCTATCACTCTTTATATTTCCGCACTTATATTCATATTATATTTGTTTTTCTTATTTTAAATATTGGTATATATGAATATCTAAAATACGTGAGAATAATTGGGTAATAATGAATTTATTGATGAGATATCCACTGATTAAATTAATTAAGTTGTATAATACTGAAATCGGTGTACATCTAAATGTGTACTTGTATGGTTGAGTTTTCAATTAAGGATTGAAATGCTAAAATAATTTTAAATACTCAATTCACCCCCCTCTTGGGATTACACCTAAATTAACTTTAGTGAAGTCTTATAAACTCATGTGTCCTAATATGCATGTGCATTTACTCAACTCTTGTTCAGAAATCATGCAAGAAACAATACCGCAAGAGTTACAATATGTTCTCACACAACTCACATTACAAATAATACAATCATTAAACTTTGGTTGTGTTTGAGTCCTTCCGAGTGAGTGTCCATCTTATCTTTCCTTCTAGTCTACTCGGTTCGATCTTTGCCTTTGATCTAGTACTTTATGTACGTACAAGTCCCTTGAACCTGTACTAAACATGATCTGCAAAAATGAAATGCACTAGACACAATAAATAAGTTAATATCATCAAAACACATTAATTATGATTATGTAGCCATCAAAGCTAACATAAATTACTAATAGAAATGAAAGTATTGCTATTATTATTAGTAGTATTAGTTTTATTATTATTATTATTATTATTATTATTATTATAATAGTCAAAAATTTTGGAGATCATATCACCTTTAATTATTTTGGTTACCTAGATAATTAAGTATTGAGTTTTTTTTAATTTTTGATTAAAAAAAAACTCATTTTTAATTTTATGAGTTTTTTTTTTTTTTGGCTACTTGGATAATCAAGTGCTTCCTCCAAGAAGAAGAGGGCAAGAAAAAGCAGATCAGATGAGTTTTTTCCTTTCTTTATTTTTTTGATAATAAAATATTAAATAATGATTTGGTGCTAACTCTTTTTCGATGCGTCCCTTAAAAGCTCCAGCGAGTTTTTTAAAATTTAGTTTAAAAACTTGCTACTTGTTATAGCGAGTTTTTTCGATACGTCCCTTAAAAGCTCAGTTTTGCATGTTTCCCTCCGCGCCAATTTCCACGCCCACAGAACCTCCTCCCTCCCCCTCTTCTTCCAATTTTTAAATGATAAATGAATGTTCAAATTAATGTCCGTGAGGTTGCGATTCCCTGCGCACAATCATGGCCATGCCTGCGTTAAGTCTGTCTTGTCAGGCAAAAGTGTCAGCACTCGTGAAGCATTAAATTGGGGAAAACATAAATTTATTGCGGGAATTGTACAGTACCTGCAATGCAGCAGCCGGAGATGGGCAAGAGGTTGGGGTGCTTAAGCCCGGAGAGCTCTTCAAAAATGGCGACGGCGTCGTTCCGGGCGACGTCTCTGGAAGAGAAGGATTCTTTGACGTCGGCCACCCATGACGTGCCGGACTCGGTTTCGAATTCATCGTTCCTAGTGTAAGAAATGACTGATGAATGCATGTGTTTCCCCATACCTGGGTGTCGGTATGCCGTTGCATCCAAGGCATTATTATACACATGAAATCCGTTGAAGTTCAGTCGTTCTGAATTTATTAATATTGCAATTGTTATCCATCATCTCAGTTGAATTTTTTTTTTCCAATTAGTTTCTTGCTGACAGGTTGCCCCATATACTTACAGTTAAATATTTGGATGATTTGTCATCTGGTTTGTTGCCAGATATGCAGGCAGGTTGAATTTGAAGTCGCCAAATAGATCGTACAGAAAATTGAGCAGGGAGCTCTCCCCTTTAAAATCATCAAGCCTAAACATGAAACAGAGATGAAGAAGAAACCAAGTTGGCCAGGATCTATTTGACTTCCCTTTGCACCAATTCCACCCCTCAACAACCAAAAATTTCAGCCGTCGGCGCTCATGCGGAAACATTATGCATTCTAATCCCAACCTCTCGATCACCATCGACAAGGAAGACGACTTCGCCACCCGTAACAGCAGCGCCTCTGTCGCCAGCCTTGCCTTCTACGACCACACCCGCATGAGCGCCTACGGCTGAAGCAGGAGTGTGCAGTGACGGTGTTGGTTGTGAATGCACCGGTGACGGCGTGGGCTGTGAACGCGGAGATGGAAGAAGAGGGAGAGGGAGGAGGTTCCTAGCCAACTTGATTTCTTCTTCCTCTCTGTTTAATGCTTCACGAGTCCCACAAATCAATGTTTGTGATTCTGCTTTTCTCCATTTTAAATTCTTAAGTGTCACTTGTGAACGCCGGGGGTCTTCGGCGAGAACTGAAAGCAATTAATGGGGGAGAAACGGAGAAAAAAGAGAGACCATGCAAAACTTGCTACTTGAAGAACGATTTTTCACAAAATTTCATTTATAACTCGCCGGACCATGCAGGGAGTCACGTGTGAATCAGTGCAGCCCTCGTCGTTTAAAGCTCACTAGGACGTCAAAGTGAGAAAAAAAGTTTTCATCAAATCATTATTTAATATTTTATTATAAAAAATTAAAAAAAAAAAAAAGGTAAAAACTCCAGATCGATGCCATAAATTTTTGTAAAAAGTTGTTCATCATGGGAAATTGCGCCACGCTGCCCACTTTCCCGTGATGCCCATCCTCTCCCCGTGACGAATAGCGTGGTTCGCCATAAAATCCGTCACTGTTCGATTTGACGAAGAGGACCAGAGGAGGCAGATCAAAATTTGAAATAATCAAATTAATTAATTAAATTAAATTAAATTAAATTGAGGTTAAAAAATTATTCGATTTGATTTAACTTTTATCTTCATTAAATTTTAATTTTTAATTTTCAGTTTGATTTTTGAGTTTAACATACTTGGTTAATGAAATTAACCAAATAGAATAAATTAATAATTATATATATTAAAATATTTTATATAATATATATTATATATAATTTTTATATTTTATATATCTTAAAATTTTAAATTAGTTAAAATTAATTGATTGATTTAACTGAAATTCAATTTGATTGATTATTATGAAATTTTGATTAGGTTTAAAAAAATTCAACCAAAAATTTTCAATTAATTTGATTAACCACCCAATGCTCACCCCTACCACCTTACATCCTCGTTGTCAAAAAATAAACGACAGTTGCCTTCCGGGGAAGAGGTTCTGTCTTAACAGTTGAGATTAGAAATTGAGAATTTCAATTTTGATTCCTAACACAAGTATCCAAACGCTAAATGCAGGGAATGAATGAGATCCGCTTTCAGCTACAATCACCAATCCAGGTCAAATCTAGCACTGTACGTCTTTTTTTGAACCTATGGGTGCATCCGAGTCTAGCCCCGCAGCTCAAATTTTTTCAAAGAAAATTTCACAAAATAATTTCCTTGGAAAAATTTGTAATCGATGCGGATAAAATTTCTTCCGGGTGAAAAGTATCAAATGTGGGCTTCCATGTTTATAATGAGAGATTTTTGAAGAAAAGGTTCTATCTTCATAGGCGACTGATGACAGCCTCCACCTCAGATGGCGAGTATAGGTGGTACGTCGGAGCAACCTTGGCAATATCAACATTATTGGGCGTCACCTGTGACAAAGACTTCAACGTGAATCAATTCAAGCAAATTAAAATAACAAAAATAGAACACATTCAAAATTACATTATTAAGAAGCATACCTTCTCTTCCATAGCTTGCTTCAGGATGGAAAGAGCAACTGTTTCTGCCTCTTGAAGGGAAATGTCCTGAACCAACCCAACAAAATTCACAATCGAACACCAACTTTTCAGCGATGCAGCAGAAGAATCCAAAGGGGTGAGTATCTGATCTATGGAATTTCAACATGGGAGCAGAGAGAGAGAGAGAGAGAGAGAGGGACCTGGTTATATTGCTCTTGCAAAGAGCTGTCAGCACCTTCAGATCCTGAACCAATAGCTTTTGCATTGCACTGCCAAAATGTACCAGATGGGTCTGTATGGTATCTGCACATCACAAGTTTATTTACTGAGAACATTCCCGGAAATAAATGCAACAAGCGGCGAAGTCTTAACAACCACAAAACATAATGAAATAAGCATGCTAAACATAGGAATGCTGACATAAATTATACAAAATTATGATATATCATTCCAAGGGGAAAATTGTAAATAATCTTACAGTATCCATGTGAGGACTATATTGCTTGCAAAAATCCTACACCAAGTGTGCATTTGTTTAGCAGGGCTGACTAGACTAGCTACAACAATTATCTTATTTTGAATTTGGCCGACCATCTTTATGTCAGGAACCTGTGAGCATCCAGATCAAAGCGACACCAAGATTTTTAACATGGTGCGGTCAAGAACGACCTACGTCCACGAAGCACACACCAAAATTCACTAATTCGCCGGAAAATATTGCAATTCTCTCTCTCTCTCTCTGAGCTACTCTGCACACACCTGTGCTATCTCTTCACTTTTGTGCTGTGCATATACATCTTCCACAACCCTCTTTATATAGGCTTGGAATTTACATCATAATCAATACAAATCAATTACAAATTAATCACAATTGGAAGTTTATAATAAAGAGATAAATGGAGAATAAAAGCACGCGTTTTCTGACTCAGCAACGCGTTGTCTCTTGACTGTCTTCTGACTCCATTTCTAACAATCTCCCACTTGAAAACAGAGACACCTCTTCAACCAGAGTATCGTGAATAAATGATATGCTCATAACATTTGTCTTCAGATATGAAAACCAACTGAAGTTGAACACAACTTCAGTTTCGCTGTAGTCGCTACCTTCCTGTCTGCTCGATTTTTTGTGGACTAATCTGATGGTTATCATCTTTACAACTGGTGTAAAAATGCCGGTGTAGTCAATCTCTTCCTTCTGCTCAAAGTCTTTGACTACCAACTGAGACTTGTACCTTCTGGAGCCGTCATGCTCCTCTTCGATTCTGTACACCCACTTGTTGTGAAGGCCTTTAGACAACTTCCACGTTCTGTTAGAGGTGAGAGACTTCATCTCATCCTTCATCGCAAGCTCCCACTTGCTTGTATCTACCACCTAACATGCTTTATCATTGCATTCGGGCTCTCCTTCATCTGTAGGAAGTAAGTAATCAATATATTTTCTGTCTGGTATATGAGACCGAGTAGATCTCCTAAGCTCCGGAATTGGAGTAGGAGATGGTGGTGCGACAATCGACTCCACTGGTTCCTCCACCTAAGGATTCTTGATATTCTACTGATGTGTCCCAACACATTCATGGGTGTTTATCTGGAAACTAATCCTCTTATGTTTCTTGACTATACAATCCTCACACGTGTCAACTTGTATTGATTGTAGACCACTCAATTTTTCCTTTGAGTGCATCACCCTGAGTCCCTTCTCGCTCATGTGACCAAGTCGTTGGTGCCAGATGTTGTTGTTGTTATTTCCTGTAGCAACTAAAATAGACATGGAGGGATTGGAGGTTAGAAAAAGTGTTTTCTTTTTTCTTACCTCGCGCAATCGTTACTACACCCTTTGAAACTTTCCATTCATTGCTAATGAATTTCGTCGTGTATCCCTCATCTGCCAGCTGACCAATTGAGATCAAATTCTTTTTCAGGTCTGGAATATACCTGACATCCTTCAGCTTTCATACTGACCCGTTTATATTGATCTTCACAACTCCCTTGCCAGTTACATCGCAAGGTTGATTGTGCTAAGGTACACCTTACCAAAATTACTTGGTGTGTACTCCTCTAGGCAATTTCTGCAGTATATGGCATGAAATGAGGCTCCGGAGTCTAAGACCCAAGACTCCTGCTTGCTCTCCAAAGAGCAGATAATCTCATTATTCTCGGAAGCAATATTTGCTTCTGTCTTTGCCCTCGTCTCGAATTCTTTCTTCTGACTTCTGCACTGGTTCCTGTAATAACCAGTCTTTCCACAGTTCCAGCACTCAATAACTTTAGTGCTCTGGGAACCTGTGTCGTGAGTGCCTCCAGGATTTCCGAATTTTGACCGTCTGGGCCTACATCTGCCTCGTTTGTTTGATCGTCCATGTCTGTTTCCTCTGCCTCGACTCTCCATGTTCAAGGCTGAACTCGAATTGGAGCTATGGTTCGATTGCATTCTTATTTCCTCCGTCAAAATCATGCTAACGACCTCATCGTATACAAGCTTTGATTTCCTGTGGAGCTACTGATGACAGTGACGACACCATTCCAATTTTTAGGCAACTGACTGAGAATCAATAGAGCTCGAATTTCATTATCAAACGTTATCCCGACTGAGACGAGTTGATCAGACAACTCATTGAAGTTATTCAGATGCCTACTGAAACTCTCACCTGCAGACATGTTCATTGTTAATAATTTTTTCATGAGATGTACCTTATTTGTGGCTGAAGGCTGCTCGTACATATTTGAGAGCGCATTCATCAGAGACTTGGTGGATGTTATATGCTTGATATTGAACGCCACAGATTTCAACAACGTCATTCTAATGGCTCCGAGGGCTTTTCGATCAAGCAACTCCCACTCGTCCTCATTCATAGATGTTGGCTTACCCTTCAACGATAAGTGTAATTTCTTTCCAAACAAATAATCATCTATCTGCATCTTCAAAAAACCGAAATTGTTTTCATTGAACATTTCGATTTTTGAGCTCTTTTCATTCGACATCTCGATTTGCTAATTTAGAGATAGAATTAGCTCAAATGGATAGCACAGATGGATCCAGAACGATCAAAAACCCTAGAAATGGTTCGAGTTGCTCGAAAAACGGACCCAAAACGACCCCAAAAAGCTCAGTCAAAGTTTTAGTCAAACCTGGTCAAACTTGGTCAAGCTTGCTAACATGGCACTGCTGACATGGCAGTGCTAACATGTGCACCTACTAACGTGTCGACAGTGGGCCCTGATGACGTGGCCACTGAAGTGGCAGGACTGCTGACGTGGCGTCTCTGTCAACGTGGCACACTCTGCTAACATGGTACGTGACGTCCCTTGCGCTTGACATGGCGCTGATCTGAGCGGCGGGTTGGATCCGGGTCAAGGATCGAATCTCGGGTTAACCCGAGTCTGAGCCACCTTTCGGGTCGAATCTGGGAGTGAACCAGGTCAGGTCGAGACGGAACGAGGGAAGAAGACGTGTGCAGCGCGTGAAGAGGCGTCTTGCTCCGGCTAGACGCGTGTGGGTGCATGAGCGTTTGTCTGAGCTCCTTTGGAGCTCCGACTGGCACGCTTCTATTCGTCTTGGCGAGCTGAATGCGATAGTGGCCTCAAAACGTAGTTTTGATCTACTGGACAGAGCTCTAAATTTCGGGATCACTTCCGTTCTGACTTTTCTGCTCCAACCGAGCTCTGATACCACTTGTTAAGAACCTGTGAACATCCAGATCAAAGTGACACCAAGATTTTTAACGTGGTTCGGTCAAGAACAACCTACGTCCACGGAGCACACACCAAAATTCACTAACTCACTGGAAAATATTACAATTCTCTCTCTCTCTCTCTCTCTCTCTCTCTCTCTCTCTCTTTTCTTCCCTTCTTGCTCTCTGCTCTCTTTGAGCTACTCTGCACACACCTGTGCTATCTCTGCACTTTTGTGCTGTGCATATTCATCTTCCACAGCCCTCTTTATATAGACTTGGAATTTACATCATAATCAATACAAATCAATTACAAATTAATCACAATTGGAAGTTTATAATGAAGAGATAAATGGAGAATAAAAGCACGCGTTTTCTGACTCAACAACACGTTGTTTCCTGGCTGTCCTTTGGATCCATCTCTAACACTATACATCTACAAAAGATGAAAATGGCAAGTGGAATTTTCTTCTCTTTCTGGTTTTATCATCCACAAATGCCTTTGCTTGATCTAGCCACTGGGGGAATAAGAATCCCTGCAGCGTATCCTGGCTGTCCAATCTCGTACAACGCATCCATTTTCAGTTGTGTTGAGAACTACTGAGATGACTATCCTATGGATTCTAAACCAGGATTCATAGACATGCACAATGAGCATATGCAATGATGTACAACTACTGCATGTACAATGAGGATAAACAATAATGTACTGCTACAATCTGACCTATTTACAGCCATAGGAGGGCTTCCAGCAATCATGGAGGAAAATTATTTTTATGTGTTATTTTACATCTCAGTATATACTTGAAATAAACACCATCTAAAAAGAAAATAATGTTAACAACTCATTCTAGCAAGCCCAATCTCACTGCAACTGTCATTTGAACTATTTTTGCAGGAATAGATCATATGAAAAAATTGTGCTTACAGGCTGGGGCCGTTCTCATCATGACCAGCTATGAGACGAGAAACCCCAAAAGGTCGAGACTGCACAGAAGCAAAAGCAAGGAACATTAGGAACAGGGATCAATAAACAGGGAAAGCAGATCAAATTAATTAGAAGTATGCAATTTTTTTCTTATTTTTTTTTGTAAAAACAAGAATATAGGCAATCCATAAACACAAATTTTCTCGTTCCCAAGAATGGGAGGGTACATGATGTAGAAAACAAGAATTCCAGACACAACAATACTAGAAAGGTAAAATTAATTGGGAAGATGCACTCAAATTTTCATTAACAAAACTGTAAATATGCACATCATATTGACAATTTCTCATTGCTAGAAATGAAGGTGGCACTTGACACAGAAAACAAGAATTCCTGACATAACACCTTTACTTTTTAACAGAGGGTGTACTAAGAATTTAAACCTTAATCCCAGCACTACCTCTAAATACTATGCATACACCACCATGCTTTTGACAAAGTCATAGGAGTACCTGAAGGTGAATGGCTAAATACACATAGCTCAATTTAACACAATGACATGGAAATAAGATCACTTTTAACAAGGTCATTTTAGCAGGTAACTTTACCAACAAAGATTTCAATAACAGCAAGGCACTGGAGTTCCAAGCCCAAACAGCCCAAAAAATCTAAATGGGAGAAATTCTCCAAGCTTTGATTGTTCTAAAAGTCTCTGAAATGTATTTCCACTTAATGTAACAAAAGGTAAGATAAGACCAGTGCAGACTCAAAACAGTGGATGACCAGTATATCACAATATCAAGTCACAAGATAAACATAATATATTCTATTAAAAAAATACAAGATTTAAAGTTAGATGTGAAAGAAGACGCAAGCAAACAACAGTAGAACCAAAACCCAGTGTATCTGAAAAGGAGAAAATCAGGCCCAATGTTATACTTCAAATGGGTATCAGGTATCTTGCAGATGGTTGGGTTAACTGCACAATCACATGGTTTAAGGACAAATCCATGGGAGGTTTAGAAGGATTGAAATATTTCATTAAAGCAGCATATGCAAGGAGATGAAAATAACTCATGAAAAGAGAATCACTTATAACCATGGATTCTTCATCCCCCTCCCCAAATCGTAGGACCAAATCACAAAGAGCTTGTGTAGTGGACTCAACAGTCATTGGCTCGCCATATGAGAACCTGTGATTCTGTCAAAATAATTTTTAAAAATGGGGAGTGAGAATGCAGCATGACATGGATGATGGCGATTATAAAGGCAAAAATGATGATGGCAATCAAAAACCAGTACCTGAGTTTCAACTCGGGCATGTTCAACAAGTGTACGAGCATCAGCAATCAATCCACTCATTGCACAGCCTATGTGCTCATCAATTTCCATAATTTTTTCAACACTGCTAGGTTCCTGTGAATGAACAGGAAAGAAAATATATATTATGCCTCACAGAATTTGCAACCTCCTAAAATTCCGACATTAACAGAAAATTCAAATCAGCAACAACAAAAGCCAAATTTGAAATCTAACACCACAACTAAAATTTCTAAACAAAGAAAAATGATGGCATTGAAACAACACTGACTTAAGTTGTTGATGCTGATGCACCATATAGAAAAATTTTGTTGATTGATTGCTGGTCCAACCCAATCAGACCAGAACCAGTCACTGCACCAGTCCGAATAGGCCATAGAATCGGATTTTCTGCAAACCAGCATTGACTCAGTCTGACTCGGGTGACTCAACCTGAACTAGCTAGACCTGGCGAGTCGACTGGGTTGACCCAGCTGCTTCTTGTATAACATTTATACTTTAAAAAACATATAAAAGGAGGGAAGCTTCCAATGAGAATTGAACCTGCGAATGAAGGGACAAGATGCATGCATTTACGACTAAGCTAGCAGTGCTTAATGTATGATGTTTATATTGGATTTGAATGAATTTGGGTAAAAATGAAATAGAAAATTTGTATTAATTATTAAGTTTCATCCATGTTTATAAAAGTTTAAATATATGACACATCACAAAAACTTAAAATTTTAATTGGATCAAATAATTTTGTAGTCTTACATTATCTTTAAGTAACTATTTCTATAATAATAATAATATTATCATCACCACCATTAAATTCTCTTGGTAATATACTGGTTCGGCCATTCCGACCGACCAGTGATTTACTGGCTCAGTCACTGGTCCATTTTTTAAAACCATGATAAATACAGAGAGAGAACAGCCGAACAGGTTAATTTTTTGCCCCTTTCCAAGCAGGAAATATTTCTTCTAACAATTAACTCCATTTATTCATATTATTTGTGATTCATGTAAGATATTAATTGCCTCAAATGAAATTATTATCATATTTGTTGAGGTAATTTGAAAGGTCTTTAAATAAAATATTGTTATCATAATTGTAATTACGTTTTCTAATTAATGATTTCAGAATTTTGTAAAACTATAATGACATCTCGGAATATGAGAAGTCTATAATTATGATATATTATTAATCACTTAATGGAAGTGATTATAAAAGAGAGATTAGGGGCTGGTCCTATCTCAACATATGATGTTTATGCTAAATATATTCATCAAATTAAGTTGAAGCATAAGGAAGAGCAAGGGTTGTGAGATAGAAACACAGTCTGAAATATATATATATATATATATATATATATATATATATATTTGGAGGCTATGGATTAAGGTATGTTTTATTTTAACGTAAATGATTGTAAGATTATGAGTTCCGAAGGTCTTAAAATTATGATGTATGAATAATGTTTATCATGTTTAAACTTACAATTCATCACTCCAAATGTTTGCGATCAAACAGGATCCTATGGCACCAGCAAATTGGTTGGATAGTAAATATTTGATAATGCAATCTACCAATCTTCAATTATGGTGCAGGAGGGTCGACTCAGACAGGCACAATAAGTTGAAATCTTATTTCTCTTAAGTGCTAAATGCAAAACGATTTGCTTAAGAATAAAGGCATTATGGGAATCCAAAAGAAAGCAGACAGACCAGTAGTGGTGAAGTAATACGTTTCTCAACAGCGAGCACAACCCCTTCCTTCGTTTTCAGCCCAATTGCAGTTGAACCCAGCTGTAATAGAAGCCCATATATTTTCAATGAGATAACTTCTATGACACCCTAGAAATACAATATCTTTCAATAAGTGAATAAATAATAGGAATGAGGTTACCTTGATGGCTTCAATGGCATATTCAACCTGAAACAGCCTCCCTTCTGGAGAGAAGGTATTGACTCCTCTGTCATACTCAGTCCTTCAAACCACAAACACAAAATCACAAGATACGAACATAGACAGAATCAGCCACGATGTAAAAGTATCATATCAACTCTTGCAATGAAAAAGCCTCTTATTTGCGTCCAAATTATTCCTACCTTGTAAGAAACATCCTCACCAATTTGGTGATCGCCAACTTAGTTTGACTTCAACACTACCAACAAGCAATTGCATTAAGAACGGGAGGAAAAGAAGCAAATTGCAAAGTTCAAATCCAACCAACAGAAATTCTAAGGGTGATGTTTCCATAAACTTAACCACTTTGAGAACGTATTTCTGGATCGCAGCCCAGAATCTTACACAAATGAAATAAATTAGGAAAGAAAGAAAAAAAAAAAAAAAAAAAACCCTAATGCGCGCATCTGAAATGAAGAAACAGCGATTTGGAGAGGTAAGGAAGAAGATTTAAGAGGCATACCTAGTCGGCGATTTGTCGGAGAGCAACAGCAGCTACAGAAGTCCATCGCTATGTAGGAGCCCTTCTTGCGAAGCAAGGCAGCTACTGAATACCAAATGACAAAATGTTTTTTTAAAACCCGACGGGTCAGTGATGAGTGAACCGGTCGGGTCGACCCGGAAACATGTTCAAACTAAGAAAAATTAAGGGCATGCTTTTCTTTTTTCTTTTTTTAGAAAAATAGATTATTTTTCTACTTTATTCTGAAAAACAGTTTTTATTGTTCATTTTTAATCTTTTTCAAAACTAAAATACCATCTTTTCTTTAAATTTCTAAAATTTTTAAACATAACAACAACAACAAAACCAAGTCTTAGTCCACTAAGTGGGGTCGACTATATGAATTTTTTCTGCTAATTTATGCGAGCTTGGACCATTTCTTTTGTTAGATTCAAAAATATTAAATTTTTACTCACTATCTCCTCCCAAATTATTTTAGGTCTACCCCTTCTATTGTCCCCGACAGTAATTAAATCACTCTTCCTCTCAAGTGCATTATGTGGCCTACGTTACAAGTGTCAATATCATCTGAATCGTCCCTCCTTTATCTTATCTTCTATGGGAGCTACATTTAACTTACCACGAATATGTTCATTCCTTAATTTATCTTTCAATGTTATACCACTCATTCATTTAAGCATTCTCATTTTGGTAACTTTTATTTTTTGGATATTATGTTTCTTTGTCACTCAACATTCTGATCCATATAGCATAGCTGGTTTTATAACTGTCTTATAAAACTTCCCTTTCAATTTTAAGGGTATTCTACGATCACATAACACACTTGAAACACTTCTCCATTTTACCCAACTTGTTTTAACTCTATGCAGTACATCATCTTCAATTTCTCCTTCAATGTGCATAATAGATCCAAGGTATCAAAATCTACGAGTGTTATTTATTTCTTCATCATCAAGTTTAACTTTATCTCAAATATTCCTCCTCTCATTACAAAAATTACATTTCATATATTCTATTTTAAAAAAAATTTAAAGATGAAAAAACAATAAAAGCTCAAATTTTGACTTTTCTATATTAATGTTAGAAAGCAAAAAAAAAAAGTACCATTTTCGTAGTTTGATAAATAACTAAAAAGAGCACACAAGGTTAATGTCGTTTTAAGTGTCAAGAGCTTAATTATTGAAGGTTGGGTTCATTCTTTCCTTCAATGTTGAGTTTTGTTTGAGCAATTATGAGACAATTTGATCTAGCTAAAAAATTAATTGGTCAAAGTGACAATTTTAATCTAAATTTATTTAAATAATGTAAAGGCTTTTAAGGATAAAAAATTCTAATCACCAAGTCAATGACAAAAACCCGTTGCTAAATATTTTTAGTGACAATCATTAAAACTTTAATTGTCAAAAATTATGTTTTATTGACAAAAATAAAAAAATAAGGTAAGTTAATTGCAACGATGCACAACAAAATATTCATGGTTCTAGCTCAATGTTGGTCATAGCTAATTTTCATCTGCAATAATTTTTAGGGGTGAAATATTCGTTATGAAAAAATTATATGAGAGAAAGAGGTCCTCACAATAATTGTTCATGACCTTTGTTGGCCTAATTAGGTTTTTCAATCTTATTCTGATGATAACAAATGAAGATGTTTTAACATATATTGTTGAGTGATTTTATTTCAGGAATACAGAACTCAACACTTACATTTGTCATGGAAGCAAGTTGGAAATCAAAGACAAATCAAGAGAAAGTTTCACTGAGTATTTAAAAACAAATGAAAAAGCTTAAAGACCAAAAGGGACTTGAAGTCAAGAGGATCATTGTAACGACCTGCTTATTTTTCATATATTTTTTTTCCTTTTTAATAGTAAAATATAATATCAACATATCAAATCCAATAGGTCATAATCAACCTAAACCCGTGGGTATCAGGGATATAACAAACACACAAAACAGAAGTCTAAGTAGTAGGAAACATAAAATCATAATATCATAAACACAAAATCATCCATCTCAACACCAGAGTTACCACATCCATTGTATTTATGTATATACATCCCAAAAAGAAAGTCCTAGGGATATTTCCCACAAAATTCATCTGTCCCCACCAAAACTTACCCTTCAAAGAGGGCGGATCAATAGTACTATCTCAGCGGAGCTTTATCCGCTCTCCTATCAGGGGCTCCTGAAATGTTCATATAATTTGGGGTGAGACACCTCTCAGTAAGGAAAAATAAACTAATACTAGTGTGTGGCAACATGAGTATTTCCGTATTCTATATATAATCATATATAAACATATCAATATAAATGTCCGTATCATATCTGGAAAACATATATTCTCATATCATGGCAGAACATACATGATTTTCGTAAACATAATTCATCTCATATAATATAATATGAAAACAACCCAGATAGGTTAGCTGGTTGTTGTTATGTATTACCCCCATGTGACTGGATTGTGTGGCACGAAAGCGGGACCTAACAATTGTGACAACCCAAATTCTAATGGGATTAAATCATAAAGAGGAAGGGAAATGGAAACTAAAACAGAAGGAGGCAATCGACTTCGTCGACGACGTTGCATTTTGAAAGGAAGAACCAAGGGAAGGTTACCAGGGCCTCGTCAACGAACATAGGGGATTTGTCGACGAAGGCATAAGAGGATTCGTCGATGAACATAGGGGATTTGTTGACGAGGAAATACCGAGAGGGGGTTTGAGCCGACTGAATTTCATCGACGAGGACTGAATTTCGTCGATGAAATCATTAAAGGATTCATTGACGAATGACGTGTTTCGTCGACGAAGCTTGTTCTATATATATATATATATCAAAATCTGATTTTTAACTTCATTTTTAAGCAATCTTCGCCCTCTCTCTCTCTCTCTCTCTCATCATTTTTGGGCCAGATTTATGTCGGATCGACAATCCGAAGTCACCACGACGCTCCTTGGGAAGTTCTCTCCAAATCTGCCGAAGCGGATCGTTGGTGAAAGTAAGTTGGAAATTATCCATAAGTTGAGGTAAGGCTTTTTAAGCCGAATTTGGTCATGCAATAGTTGTAGGAAATGATGTACAAGAAGAAATACTGAAGTTTAATACTGGAAGTTTCAAGTTTCAGGGTATTGATCAGGAAATCCTACAGGGGTCAGGCTAGGATATTTTAGGGGTTTTCTCAGTAGTCAGGTAAGGGATTAAACTAAAACAGTTATTTTCCATACAAATTATTATTAATTATGAGTAAATCTATTTTTAGAAAAGCATATGTTATATCTGTTTATTACGAATGAAATGTACGATTGGGAAAATACTGCTATTGTAACGTCCCTCAATTTCTTAACATAAAATATCACATAATAGATAAAATGGTCAACTCGAACTCATGGGTAATGGGGACACCTGTTATTTACAGCGGAAACCTAAGCAGCAGTAAGTATAAAATTGAAATCATCCATCCATCATATATAATACCAGAGTTTATTACATCATCAAAATAATGTATTTATACACAACTACCAAAAAGTCAAAACAACACTAGGACCATACAACAAAAATCTCCTGATCCTAGTTCAACGCTTACCCTTCTAGTAGGGAAGCTCCACTCACTCAACGACGGCCTTGACCTGCCGGTTTCTCTGGGTTTCCTGAAAAGTTAAATAAGTTCGTGGGTGAGACACTTCTCAGTAAGGGAAGGTAAACTAAATACAGCTGTGTGGCAATACGAATATTTAATGTAATTATACGTATACAGTACATTTCATATTTCATAAACGTTCATCATAACATACTAAAAAATCACATGCTTTCGTATTTTCTAGTAAGTCATATCGTACATAAAACATCTGTTATACTGATAATACTGAAAACAAACCCACGATGAATAGCTAGCTGGTGTCATGTATTACCCCCCATAACGAGTTGTACATCCTGAAGGCGGGACCCGACAATGGCTGGCCTACCACTGCCGAGTCAAATATGTCTGTAAGTACGATGAGCCCGCCACACCCTGGTCCGGACTGCTAGGTGGACGTCCACACTCTACTGAAAGCCACATTAACTATCCATCTCCCATCCCCTCGTGGGATGGTTAGCACTAATCTGACGTAGATATCTGATCTACAATATAGCTACGGTACCGAGCCCCTGAACTGAACTAAACTAACATCCTGGTTGTGATAACATATAATACATGATCATATATATAACATCATTATGACCTCGTGCCGAAAATATAGTAATTACGGCCTCGTGCCAAAATCATGCATAAATACGGCCTCGCGCCGATATCATAAATACGGCCTCATGCCGATAACATAAACACGGCCTCATGCCGATAACATAAATACGGCCTCGTGCCGATAACATAAATACATGGCCTCGCTCCAAAATCGTTTCAGGTATATATATATATATATATATACCGAAAATAAATCATTTATCATATATTCGTCAAATTCATCACAACATAACTCATTTTTTCATAATACCTGAAATCATGCTTTGTTCGTAAAATCTTTCACATCATAATACATTTCATATAAAATAATATTCATGCCACACATATGCTATTAAAAGTCATACTTCATATTCTAAAATCGTAATTTTCCTGCATCTCATACATACATATATATTTTAATCATCATAGCAGTATTTTCCCAATCACACCTTTCATTCATAATAAACAATATAGCATATGCTTTTCTGAAAATAAATTTACTCATAATTAATAATAATTTGCATGGAAAATAACTGCTTTAGTTTATTCCCTTACCTGGCTACTGAGAAATTTGTTAGGACCCAAATCCTACGCCCTTGGCGCCTGAAATTCAACTCCTGAAATTTACATTTTCCCCAGATTAATTAATCTATTTCTCCAATATAATACTCATCTAACCTTCCCTAGGCTCCATATACCTCAAATTAATATTTAAACTATTATTTAATATCCCCACTTAATTTTTTAAATTTTACCTGCAGGTCCCAAAATTACACTCATAGCTCACCCGGGTCCTAAATTTCAGAAATCTTATTTCAGTCCCAGATGCTTAATATTTTAGAATTTATAAATTAATACTAATTAATTAAACAAAGCCCCTTAATAACCCCTGCACCCCAAATTTGGGGTTTTGGCCCGACACCCCCACGAGAATTCCGTCCTACTAGACTTGTAGAGAATCATCTCTAGATTCTCGTGGTGGTGTCCGTTTCGTCAATTGGGCTTATATTTTGTAAGAAATTAAAGAAAAAGGGAAAAATGGCTTGCTCCAAGGAATACATCTACGTCACTCCTACCACCGATCCGCTCCGGTAGAAATGACGGCAGCAGCGAATGGAGTCCAGTGGTATCTTTGGATTTTCGATCAGGCGAAAATCCGTCACAAAATCGAGGAGAGAGGGAGAGAGAACATGAGGATAGAGAATGGAAGTTCAGAGGCTGTAGGGAAGATAAAAGAAAAGAAAAGAAAGCAAAAGAAGAAGAAGAAGATGATGTGGTGGGGGGGGGTGCGCCAGTTTCAAGAAGTTACCTGAAGCTTGAAGCTTCAAGTAATTTAATAATAATAATAATAATATATTTAATTAATAATTATAATAATATATTTTATTAATAAAAATAAAAATTAATTTTAATAAGTTTTTTTTTTTTTTTTGGAATTCAATCCACTAATCTTTTATATCTCTTTTTGGGGTTTTTATAGCTATGATGATTAAAATGTATATGTATGTATGAGATGCCAGAAATCACGATTTTAGAATATGAAGTATGACTTTTAACAGCACATGTGTGGCATAAATATTATTTTACGTGAGATGTATTATGATATGAAAGATTTTACGAACAAAGCATGTTTTCAGGTATTATGAAAAGATGAGTTATGTTGTGATGATTTTGATGAATATATGATAAATGATTTATTTTTAGAATGTATATACCTGAAACGATTCTGGCGCGAGGCCATGTGTTTATGTTATTGGCACGAGGCCGTATTTATGTTATCAGTACGAGGTCGTATTTATGATATCGGCATGAGGCCGTATTTATGTATGATTTCGGCGCGAGGCCGTATTTATGATTCCAGCGCGAGGCCGTATTTATGAAAATGATCGACACGAGGCCGCTATTATATCATGTATTATATGTTATCAGAACCCGGATGTTAGTTTAGTTCAGTTCAGTTCAGGGGCTCGGTACCGTAGCTTATAGATCAAACGTCTATGATCAGATTAGTGCTAACCACCCCACGAGGGGATGGGAGATGGATAGTCGATGTGGCTTTCAGTAGAGTGTGGACGTCCATCTAGAAGTCCGGACCAAGGTGTGGCGGGCCCATCGTACTTACAGACATATTTGACTCGGCAGTGGTCATCCAGCCATTGTCGGGTCCCGCCTTCAGGCTGTACAACCCGTAATGGGAGGTAATACATGACATTAGCTAGCTATTCATCCTGGGTATATTTTCAGTATTACAGTTATAACAGATGTTTTATGTATGTCATGAATTATTAACAAATATGAAATTATATGATTATCCAGTATGATATGATGAATGTTTACAGAGTTATGAAATGTGCTATATACGTATAAGTGCCTTAAATATTCATGTTGCCACACAGCTGTATTTAGTTTATTTTCCCTTACTGAGAAGTGTCTCACCCTCGAATATTAAATGATTTTCAAGAAACTCAGAGGGACCGGCGGGTCAGGGCCGCCGTTAAGTGGGTTTAGCTTCCCTACTAGAAGGGTAAGCGTTGAACTAGGATCAGGAGATTTTTATTGTACGATCCTAGTGTTATTTTGAATTTTTGGAAAATTGTAAATAAATACAGTATTTTGGGAATGTAAATAACTCTAGTATTATGTTTCATGGTTGAATGATTGAGATTTTATTTTACTGCTGCTTAGGTTTTCGCTGTGATTGACAGGTGTCCCCGTGACCCACGAGTTCAGGTTGACTTTTCCATTTATTATGTTATATTTCTTATTAAGAAATTGAGGTCGCTACAACAATGGTTGGTCGACCACTATCAAGTCAAAAGTACAATCTATAAGTTCGATGGGTCTGCCAGATCTGGTCCGTACACTAGGGGCACTCACACTTCTTAAAATCACATTGACTATCCAACCTCACGCTACTCCATATAGCAGCATTAACACAATATCGTGATGATCACGAACACATAGCAGTGGTACCATGCAAGTGTTAGCCTAAACCAAGCCAACCAGGTTCTGATAACATATAGCATATAATCAAACTGTGATACATGGATATTTCATACTAACAATTGTCAAGTTAATCATCACATCATTTTGCGTATATATACATCATGAAAATCATCGGCCCATACGCCGGCATTTCATATTTTACCATAACTCTGCCCATACGCTAGCAAAACATATCCATAACGCGGCTCGTACGCCAACAAATCATATCCATAGCACGGCCGATATGCCGGCAAATCATATCCATAGCACGGCTCGTACGACAGCAAATGATATCCATAGCACGGCCTGTACGCTGAAACATATCCATAATGCGACTCATATGCCGGCAATACATGTAAAAATTTTCGGCCCGTACGCCAGTTTTCATGACAAAAATCCATATCATTATCATATTCGTAGAAAATAGTAATTTATAGCAAGTTCTCCGCATGCCACACAAAATGGGTTTTTCGTATATTTAAACATACCATCATTTTCAACAGTATTTCCCAAACATAAAACATATATATATATTTATATTTATTTATTTCCCTAAAACCAGATGCTGTAAGATTATATATATATTTTCATAAAATGTCTAGTTTAGTTTATTTCCTTACCTGATTCTTGAGAAACCCCTAAAATAAGCAGTCCCGCACCCACAGGGTTCCCCATTCAACACCCTGAAAATGATATTTCTCAGAACTAAACTTCAGTATTTCTACGCATACTACGCTTTCTACAACTGTCAAGAAGTCAAATATTAAGTAGAAAACCTTACCCTGAATTTGGGATGAATTCTGAACTCGACCCACCGATGATCCACTCTAGCAAATATGCAGAGAACTTCCCCAAGAGTGTCGTGGTGGCTTCGGATAGTCAATCTGGTGGCAGACGTACCTAGAAATTGAGAGAAAAGGAAGGAGAACCGAAGAAGAGAGAGAAAATGAGAGTTGTGCGTGAGTTTTCGGTCAAAAATGAAGATTTGACCTATTTATACACTGGCCTTCGTCGACGAGCCACGTCACCTCGTTGACGAGGTCATGAAGACAACTTGTCGACGAAATCTCTCCTCGTCGACGAAATTCAGAATCCCCTAAAACCTCTCTCGGTATTTTTTCATCGATGAACCAAACCTGCTTTGCCCCCTTTTTAATTTCCTTTTCTTCCTTCCTTTTATTATTTAAATATTATTATAAATTCTCCGGGTCACTACAATCATCAAGAGACTTGAAGATTTAGTACTTAAATGTCATATTTAGAAAAGTTGTTTGTAAGTACTTCGTATCAAATATAATTTAGAAAATATGAAACTATTTAGGGGAAATACATGGACTTAGAGACCTATTTTAAAACCGCGGAAAATGTTTTATGAAAGATCAAAACAAGAGAGTCAAACTAAATTTGAAAACCAAAAATGGAAAATCAGTAAGATGACTAGTCAACCGACTGACTAGAAATACTATGGGTTCACTCAGCCGACTGACAGAAAAATAACAGCCAAATTAATTGTCCAGTCGACTGACTCAATGAACTAAAAACACCCAACCGACTGACAGTTCCCAGCCGACTAACCCATTTTGAACTGTGTCACGCCAGCCGACTAACAATTGCCTAATTTTAATTTCTGGGAGACAGAAGGGTGTCAGCCGCTTGTCCAGCCGACTAGCCCTGTGGAAATATACTACCTAGTCGCCTGGTTAGCCGACTAACTCCACATGTTTTGATTTTTTAAACTCCAACGAGAAAATTTCAAAAATTGGTTTTTCAAATATGAACGTTATAAAAACTTGGTGGACACTCCAAGTGACTTGAGGAACAAGGAAACTAATCCTAAATTGTCTATAAATATTCCTTTAAATCCAAGAATTCAATCACCAAGTAATCACTCAACACTCTTGCAATCAAAGCTTACAATCTCTCAAAGCTCTCTATTGCTCACACTCCATCTGGAGAAAAGTTCTGAAATCGCTGCTGAATCATCAAACCACGGTTCTTACATTAAGTTTTCTAAATCAACGAATCTTTGGTGATCTCTATACTTGAGCTTCATACTTTCTTTATTATTATTTGATTGAAGTATAATATGTGCTCTAACTTGTACAACTCTACTCTATTTTGAGAGTTTCTTTATACTCAGATTATTGTAGCCTTCTCATTGTATCATTGACGGTTCAAAGCTTGTTTGATTTCCTTTCTTGTTGTTGCATTAAAATAAGTAAAAAGTTGAAAAGAGGTTAAATTTTTAATTAATCCAATTCAACCCTCTCTTGGGAAAGCTATTCTAATTTCAGTTGGTATCAGAGCCAAGTTATAGTAAATCTTAACAAGAAGCTTATAAAAGATCTAATGGCACATATAGGAGTAGCTCCCTTTAGAGAGGGCCAATCCTCAACCCGTCGACCAATCTTTTATGGACATAACTATACTTTTTGGAAAAAACGAATGCAAATCTATCTTCAACATATGGATTGGAAATCTTGGGAAGTAGTCATGGATAGAGATCTAATTCCTACTAAAATAGTGGATGGAAAACAAATTCCTAAAGAGAAAAAGGATATGACCGATATAGACTACAAAATGCTTCAAATAAATTCAAGTGTCATAAATGCCTTGTATTGTGCTTTAGACGCTAATGAATTCAATAAATTAATGGCCTACAAAACGGCCAAAGAAATTTGGGACAAGTTAGAAGTAACGTATGAAGAAACGGTAGATGTTAGAGACAATAGGATTGACATACTAACCAGTGAGTATGAAGCGTTCAAAATGAATTTAGATGAAACAATCACTAGTATGTATACTAGATTTACTCACATAATAAATTCTTTAAGTGTCTTAGGAAATACCTACACTACCTATGAAATGATTAGGAAAATACAAAGAGGTCTTCCCTCCATATGGGAACCAAAGGCCACTGCAATAACAGAAGGTAGGAACCTTAAGACTACTTCACTAGATGAACTTATAGGTTCACTACTCACCTATGAAATGGCATTAAAAGAAAGAAACCCTGAACCTAAGCATAAGAAGTTCATTACCCTAAAAGCATCTAGTAAAAGCACAAGTGAAGATGAAAGTGAATCAAGTGACCTAGACCAAGATGAATTAGCATTCATCACTAAAAGACTTGACAAGTTCTATAGGAGAAATAAAAGGTTCCTTGGAAATTTTAGTAAAAAGAAATGTAAAAAAGGGGAAACAAGTAGGAAAGAAAACAAAAGTAAAAATGACCCTCCTATATGTTATCATTGCAAGAAACCAGGACACATCAAGTTAGACTGCCCTTTACTCAAGAAGGATAAAAAGAAGAAGAAGGAAGCCATGAAAGCTACATGGGATGATTTAAGCTTAAGTGAAACGGAGAACGAGTCAAGCAGACAAGAGATAGCGAATATGTGCTTCATGACAAATGATGAAGAGGTAAATTCTTACTACTCCTCATCAACGAAATCTAGTAGTGGTAGAGAACTAGGTGTAGAAGACCGAGAAGATATTGGAAGTTTTGCACTGCACTGATCAGCAGAAAGTTCTCTATTCTACTTTTCAGCTAGCAGGAGAGGTTGAAAGATGGTGGACGACAATGAGTCTGCTTGAGAAGTAGAGAGCTAGTCCATCTAGTATGACTTGGAGCTGCTTCAAGGAGGTATTTTTCGAGAGATACTTCCCGACTTCTACTCATGACGCAAAGGTTGATGAGTTCTCGAGCCTGACACAGGGGACCCTAACAGTGTAGAGATACGCTGCCAAATATATCGAGTTATCTCGTTTCGCGCCGTACTTGGCCTCGAACGAGTATGAGAAGGCTCAAAGGTTCGAGAAGGGTTTGAGAAAGGACATACGCAGGCTTGTGGGCATGCTGCAGATCCGAGAGTTTTCTGTTCTGGTGGATAAAGCCACCATAGTTGAGACTGACCTCCAAGGGGATGAGGTGATACAGGAACAAAGGAAGAGGTCAATATCTTCTGGTTCTCAGACTGGTCCTCGACAGGGACAGTGGAAGAAGAAAAAGAATTATAGTACGGGTTATTGCCAGAATACGAGCGGCAAAGTTCTCAGAGCGATCAATCCTCCTCACCATGCGCCAAGTGCCGTAAATGGAACGATAGTGAATGCCAGCCATTTTGGGGTAACTGCTACAACTGTAGCAAACTGAGCCATATATCCCAAAACTATCAGGCACAGAGGAGCGATATGCCTGCACAGATCTAGAACCATGGGAGTAATCAGGTGCCTCGGGGGAACTATCAGGCAAACACGACTCTGACGAGGATGTACTCCCTTACTCTAGTAGATGCGGAACACGCTGGGAACGTGGTGAAAGGTACCATTTTATTGCTTTCGAATAGAGTTGTTGTTTTATTTATTTCGAGAGCAACCCATTCGTTTATATTTGCTAGTTTTGTGAAACTGTGTGGGGTTGAAATCCAAGTACTGGATGAGTGGTTGTCTGTGGCTACACTGACTAGGAGTATAACTATTTGTAGTAAGATGTTGGGAAACTGCCCAATGGTTATTCAGGTAAGACTGCTACCGGGGAACCTAGTAGTGTACGAAATGTGCGGATTTGACGTCATATTGGGGATGGATTGACTATTCTCTAGTTATGTGGTGATTGATTGTCGTAGGAAGGTAGTAGTGTTTAGACCTCCTGGGGAGTAGGAGTATGTGTAACGACCTTCTTATATATCACATAAGAAAACATATTTAAAAGTAAGATCAACCCGAACCCATGGGTAACGGGGACACATCTGACATTCACAGCGAAAACTTAAGCAGCAGTAAATATAAATCACATTCTTATAACCATAAAATGTGTAATACTAGAGTTAGCTACATTCCCAAAATACTGTGTTTATATGCAATCTCCCCAAAATACAAAAATACAAAAATATATACATATCTAGGAACCCACAACACAAATCTCCTGTTCCTAGATCAAAACTTACCCTCCTAGCGGGGTAGTATCACACTATCTCAACGACGATCTCGTTTCGTTGGTCTTTCTGGGTTTCCTATAAATGATTTAATGTTGAGGGTAAGACACCTCTCAGTAAAGGAAAATAAACTAAATACAGCTGTGTGGCTACATGGATATTTGGTGCTATAATACATATACAGTACATTTCATATACCAGAAAACATTCATCATAACCTAACCGAATAAGCATATACTTTCGTAATTTCTAATAAATCATATTGTACATGAAATGTTTGATATAACTGATAATACTGTAATTTGCCCAGGATGCATAGCTAGCTAATGTTATGTATTACCCCCCATGACGGGTTGTGCAACCTGAAGGCAGGACCCGAAAATGGCTGGCCGACCACTGCCGAGTCAAAAATGTCTGTAAGTACGATGGGCCCGTCACACCCTGGTCCGGACTTTCAGGTGGACGTCTACAACTCTACATTGAAAACCACATCGACTATCCATCTCCCACCCCTTCTACTTGTAGGGGAGGTTAGCACAAGTCTAAACATAATAATCTGATCTGCATAGCTACGGTACCGTGCTCCTGAAACTGAACTGAACTATCATCCGGGTTCTGATAACATATAATACATGATAATATACTTGTCTAACATAAATAGATTGATAGCATTTTCTGTAATAACATACATACATACATACATACGACCTTGCGCCGATTTCTTTCATATTTACAGCTTTGCGCAGAACATTCATAAATACGGCCTTGCGCTGAAATCATACATAATACACGGCCTTGTGCCGGCTATTTATCACGGCCTTGCGCCGAACATTTCATACATATTATTTTGAATAAATAATATGTTTATCATGTATTTTGAAACCATAATGTACTGTAATATTTCATCATTTTTGAAAACATGCTTTATTCGTAAAATTGTCATGACATAATACTTTTCACGTAAAATAATATTCACGCCACACAATGCTGAATAAAACCATACATTCTTTTCTAAGATCATATTTTCTAGCATTTCATAATATATATATATATACCTTTCAACTTAATAGCAGTATTTTCCCAAATATGCATTTTTACCTATCTTCTTATATATATATATATATATATATATATATATATATATATATATATATATAATACATGCTTCCTGAAAATTAATTTTCTAATAAATAATAATAATTTGCATAGAAAATGACTGCTTTAGTTTATTCTCTAACCTGATTCCTGAAAAACCCCCTATAATATACTGGTCCTGTACCCGCAGGGTACCCCGTTCAACACCCTGAAAATGACAACTTTCATAACCAAACTTCAGTATTTTTCCGTGAATAACATTTCCTAAAACAATGGGAAGACCAAATTCTGAATAAATAGTCTTACCTTGAATTAGGGATGAATTTCAAACTAGCCCCACCGACGATCCACTCCAGCAGAAATGTAGAGAACTTCCCCAAGAGTGTCGTGGTGGCTTCAGATCGTCGAACCAGCATAAATCTGGCCCAAAAACTTAGAGAGAAGGGATGAAAACCAAAGAGGAGAGAGAAAAGAGGGTTTCTGCGCGAAAATCAACTGAAAAATCACGTTTAGGGCTATTTATACACTAGTCTTCGTCGATGAGCCACGTCATCTCATCGACGAGGTCAAGAAGGCAATTCATCGACGAATACTATTCCTCGTCGACAAAATTCAGAACTGGAAAAATAACCTCTCGGTATCTTCTTGTTGACGAAGCACTCCCTCGTCGACAAGCCCAAAATGTCACGTCCTCAATAAAGTCTGCTGGCGCCCTCTTTTACTATTTCCATTTTCCTCTCTCTTTATTATTTAAATACCATTATTGTAGTAATCCTAAAAAACAAAAATTGTTATTAA
Organism: Malania oleifera; assembly: GCF_029873635.1. Lineage (NCBI taxonomy): Eukaryota > Viridiplantae > Streptophyta > Magnoliopsida > Santalales > Ximeniaceae > Malania > Malania oleifera. The sequence goes on along the minus strand of NC_080426.1, from coordinate 26,101,489 downwards.
AAAAATAAATTAAAATTTAATTTAATTTAAATTTAAATTTAAAAAATTAATTAATTAATTAATTAATATTATTAATTAAATAATATAATATAATAATAATATGATATTATAATTATATATAAATATATAATATATATATATATATATATATATATATATATCTTGAAGGATTTTAGAATCCTTCTGGCGGAAGCAAGCCCCCCCCCCCCTCCCCTCTTCTTCTTCATTTCCTCTACTCCTCTCTCCCACTCTCCTCCATTCCATCTCCGTTATTTGGCCGATCAAAAATCCAAAAATACCATTGGACTCTGCTCGCCGCCACCGACATTTCTACTGGAACGGATTTGTCGTATGAGCGGCGTAGGCATATCTCCTGGGGTAAGGTCAAATTTTAAACTTACCTCAATTTCTCTTAAATTACAAGCCCCATTAATGAACGAAAATTATCAGAAGATTTGTGGGGAGATTCTCTACAATCTAACCGGAGCGAGTTTTCGAATTGGAGCTATGGGGTACCAATCCTAAATCAGGGGTAAGTTTAATAATTTAAACTTTTATTAAGCTATTTAGGGTATTCAGAACTTAGGGAAATTTTAGGAAAAATTGTTCTAGGGATTGTGACGAATAATATAGTGAATTTTGAATTTCAGGGCTTAGGGATTTTTTTAATGCTTGGGGCGTAGGCTGGGGTATTAGCGAGCTTTTTCAGGAATCAGGTAAGGGGATTAAGTTAAGTCAGGAATTTTATTTAATTTGAACCGATTAAATTAATATATTTATTTATGTATTTATTTATTTATTTATTCATTTGGGAATTTAAATGCTATTTTGGAAACCAACCGTTCGAAATGAGTTTTACAAACGTAGGATATGCAGTATGATATTTTTGAATAAAATGAACGGTGGAAAGCTTACTTATTTATATGGATTTGTTAAAATGTAGAAAATTGTGTGGTAGATGATTTAATTTGAATGGATTAATATATATCTGGATTTGCGATTTTGAAACACTGAATTGTTTGAGAAATACTAGGATGGTTGTGAAAAATACTGGAAATACTTGTGAAAATACTGTAACTGTTTATGAAATGCAGGGGTTTGAACTAACGACCAGTGGCCAGGTATCGTTTGATTGGCCAAGGGCTAGGATCATTATTTGACGACCGAGGGCCGAGTTTTAATTAATGGCTATATATCGGATTGTATTTTTGGCCGAGGGTCAGGTTTTTGGAATAACAAGAAATATATATGTGAAATGATGTTTTAAATGGTATTTTTTATTATCTAAATTGCATAATATGCTTTAAGAACCCTGGGGACCAGTGTATTGTGAGCACGGTACCGTTGCTAGAGATTTGTTATGTGGTTGTGTGCACCTACACCTGTGCTGAGAGGTGTAGGGTGGTCTTGTCCATTTGCCTACATGAGGTGAATGCACCCTTGCGTGAGGGCAATTGGATCAACAGTTGGAGCTACGTGTACCTGCGGAGTATGTTAGTAGAGAGTATAGATGACTACTATCTGGGTGGATCCCCTAGGACATTAGTCCAGCCTTCGGGCCACACAACCCATGCCATGGGGATGTAAATGGTGTGTTTGTCACAGGGAGTGTGTTATATGCATATTTGTTAATTTATGTGAATACGGTTAATCAATAAGATAACTTCGAGGGCTTACTGAGAAAAGTGAGTGCCCTGGTAGCAGTAATGGTAATAGAGTAGAGGGAAGCTACTTGTATGGGTGGGTAATCTTCCCTATCCTCGGCTAATTGTGTGTGTGAGTGTAAAATAAGAATATTTTCATAAATGTGTTTATCTGCTTAATGAATTGGTTATTTTCTATACACTAAATGCATGCTGGCCACACATTGACATTAACTTAGTCTTTCACTTACTGAGTTGTGTCTCGCCCCTACTTTACAAACTATCTTTTCAAGGAATCCCAGAGATTGGGTCTAGCAGACTAGAGGGGTCGGGCTAGTGGTGTAAATTTTATGTCGGTAGTGTGTAGATAAAGATTTTAATTTTTTTTTAGTTTTATGGGATGTAATTATGTGAAAATGGATATATTTGTGTATAAAGATAATTAGAACTATGGTAATGTAATTTGAAGATTTTATATTTTATTTCCGCTGCGTATATGTATTTTATATTTGATGAATAAGGTATTAAGTACACTAACGTCACTAAAGTAGCACTCCGGGCCCACGTGGTGGGTCGGGGTCGTTACAAGTGGTATTAGAGCCTAGGTTTGTTAGATTCTGTAGACTTGAGGATTGATAATTACCAGAGTATGGTTGAGATAAGATAGGGATAAGAGTGGGTAGGTTAAAATGGGTTTTGGTCTAGAAGCTTGAAGGCAGAAATCTATTGACGAACTTCTATGATTTTCTGAATCAGTCGCGAGTTTCAGAAAACCATGGTAAATCCATCGATGGTTTCGTTTCTAGGTTGAGGGACTTGAACTCAGAAAGTTTAGGTTGGAATGTTAGGATGAGTGGGTATGTGTGTGAAGTTAATGTTAGGATCGAGATTTTTACCTCAATGGTTTGGTGATAGAATTGGAATATGAATTATTAAATTAGAACCTATATATATTATATCAATCCCATTATTCCATATTTGCATTAATTATGTTAAATGTGAAATTTCTAAGTCGAGTTATATCCTATTTACATACTGTCAGATAGTGCCGTTGTATTATTTGATTTAGGTGCAATCCACTCGTTTGTGTCTCGGGATTTGTTAAATTATGTGGGTTAGGGGTTCAACTGTTAGAGACAGAGTTAGTGGTGGGCACACCGACAGGGTCAGTGTTAGTGTGTAGTAAAGTGATCAGGGATTATCCAGTAGAGATTCAGGGGAGAGTGCTGCTTGCTAATTTGATAGTCCTTGATATGCATGGTTTTGATATTATTCTGGGTATGGACTGGCTAGCATCTAACTACGCGAGCATTGACTGTCGCAGGAAGGAGGTGCTCCTAGGGGGCAGGAGTTTGTATTTGTTGGGTCGTGTGTGCATTCGACACCACAGATCCTTTCGGCTATCTAGGCAAAGAGGTTACTTTTGGGGGGTTGCTAGGGTTACCTTGCAGTGGTGAAGGAAGCACCGAAGAAGGAACTCAAGTTGGAAAATATCTTAGTAATAAGGGAGTTCTCTAATGTTTTTCTAGAGGATTTACCAAGGTTGCCTCCTGATCGTGAGGTGGAATTTTCAATTAATCTGATTCCAAGGACAGCACCAATCTCCAAAGCTCCATACATAATGGCTCTAGCTGAACTAAAGGAGTTAAAAGAGCAACTACAAGAGCTTCTAGGTGGGGGGTTTATCAGACCGAGTTTATCGCCCTGGGGTGCACTGATGTTGTTTGTGAAGAAAAAGGAAGGGTCGATGAGGATGTGCATCGACTGTTAAGAGATTAATAAGGTAACAGTGAAGAACAAGTATCCATTACCCCGAATTAACGACCTGTTTGATCAGCTTCAGGGTACACAGATTTTCTCTAAAATCGATCTGCGATATTGATGTCATCAGGTGAAGGTTAGATCAGATGATGCATCGAAGACTGCTTTTCGGACTCGGTATGGCCATTACGAGTTCTTGGTTATGTCGTTCGGGTTGACGAATGGTCTAGCGGTATTTATGGATTTGATGAACACGGTATTCCATGAGTACGTATACCAGTTTGTTATTGTGTTCATAGATGATATTTTGGTCTATTCGAGGAGCCCATAAGAGCATGAAGCTCATCTGAGACTAGTACTTCAGGTACTTAGGGAAAAGAAGTTATTTGCTAAACTTAAGAAATGTGAATTCTGGCTAGAGCAGGTTGCATTTCTGGGTCATGTGGTATCCGAGGAAGGGATTTTAGTGGATCCGAGCAAAGTAGAGGTTGTAGTTGATTGGGTAAGGCCGAAGAATGTGTAGGAAGTTAGAAGTTTTCTAGGTCTTGCCGAATACTACCGCTGATTTTTCGAAGGGTTCCCTAGATTATTAGGGTCTTTGACACGACTCGTGAGGAAGAATGTGAAGTTTGACTGGACCGACAAATGTGAGCAAAGCTTCCAAGAGTTGAAGCAGTGTCTGGTCACTGCCCTAGTGTTGACCTTTCCATCAGGTGAGGGTGGATTTGTAATTTATAGTGACACATCACAAAAGAGACTTGGTTATGTTCTAATGCAGCGGGGGAAAGTTATTGCATATGCGTATTGTTAGTTGAAAGAGTACGAAAAGAAGTTATCTTACGCACGACTTGGAGCTGGCAATTGTGTTTGCATTGAAGATCTGGCGACACTACCTTTATGGTGTAAGGTGTGAGATCTTTACTGACCATAAGAGTCTCAAGTATTTCTTCACTTAGAAGGAGTTGAATATGAGGCAGCGCAGATGGCTCAAGTTGATAAAGGATTACGACTGCACCATTAGCTATCACCCAGGAAAAGCAAACATGGTAGCTGATGCATTGAGCCGAAAATCTAGGGGTACGTCAGACTCATCAATTATGGCTTCTCATCATATCGTGATGGATCTGGAGAGGTTGGGTGTAGAATTGGTAGAAGGGAATCATCAAGCGTTTATTTCTAGTCTGGTGGTTCAACCGACTTTATGGGAGAGAATTAGAACAACTCAATTGAAAGATGTAGAGTTGATGGAGATTGTAGAGAAGATACAGGATGAGTAGCACACAGACTTTAATGTTGCTGAGGATGAAGTTCTCAAATTTCACACTCAATTGTGTGTGCCAAATGGCGCAGAGATTAAGAGGACGATTCTAGGGGAAACTCACCATTCTCTCTATACTGTTCACCTAGGTAGCACGAAGATGTATAGAGACTTGCGAGAATCATTTTGGTGGAGTAACATAAAGAGGGAAATTTCTAAATTTTTGGGTCAGTGCTTGACATATCAGCAGGTGAAGGCAGAACACCAGAGGCTAGCGGGACCACTTCAACCACTAGACATCCTTACGTGGAAGTGGGAGCATATCTCGATGAACTTTGTATCGAGATGACCTTCTGCGTTGCATGGGAAAAATGTCATATGGGTAGTGGTTGACAGATTGACGAAAACTGTCCATTTCATTCCTATTAGAACCAGCGATTCCATGGATAACATAGCATAACTCTATGTTCAGGAGATAGTCAGAATACATGGCATGCCCGTGTCCATCGTTTCAGATCGGGATCCGCGGTTCACTTATCATTTCTGGAAGAGTTCGGAGGGAGCATTGGGTTCTTAACTCACTTTTAGTACTGCATTTCACCCTCAGGTGGATGGATAGTTCGAACGAACCAGTTAGATTCTCGAGGATATGCTGCGGGCATGTGTGTTAGAGTTTGGGGGCAGTTGGATTTGATATCTGCCGTTGGTTGAGTTTGCATACAATAATAGTCACCAAGCCAACATTGGAACGGCACCATATGAGGCTTTGTATGGTCGCCAGTGCAGATCTCCATTGTACTGGGATGAAGTAGGCGAGCAGCAGATTTTTGGACCAAAACTTGTTCAGCAAGCCTCTGTAAAGGTCGAACTTATCAGGGAAAGGATTGAGGCAGCCCAAAGTTGGTAGAAGAGTTATGCAGATACTCATCGATAGGAGTTAGAATTCGAAGTAGGTGATATGATAATCTTGAAGATTTCTCCGATGAAGGGGGTGATGAGGTATGAAAAGAAGGGCAAGCTGAGCCCTAGATACCTAGGGCCATTTAAGATTTTGGAGAAGATTGGTTCGACGACGTACAAAATAGCACTAGCCCTAGCGTTGTCCAAGATACACGACGTGTTCCACGTGTCCATGTTGAGGAGGTATGTTCCAAACTCCTTACATGTGATCAGTTATGAGTCATTGGAGATCGAAGGTACTCTAACATACGAGGAGGTACCAGTTCAGATTCTGGATCGAAAAATACAGGAACTATGTACAAAGGATATACCATTAGTGAAGGTACTGTGGTAAAATCATGCAGTTAAGGAGGCATCTTGGGAGTTGGAAACGGAGATACGCCAGAAATACCCGCAACTGCTCAACAAGGACTAGTGCTAGATGGGTAAGGGTGTGGTTGTATAAAGAGGAATTAGAGTAGGTTGTGGGGTTAGTTCTATATAATTTTAATTATGGATAGTCTTTGGAAAAATTTGTTATGGTTATTGTAATTTCCCAAAGGCAACATTGTAACCACGGTATTCCTCCGCCATAAGTGAGGGTAGTTAATAAAGGTGAGACGGGACCGCTATGTGGGTGGCTACCGACTCTTCTGTAGATAGGGGTAGTGAGTTAAGAATGTGATTGGTAATAGTTAACAAATTTCGAGGACAAAATTTTTGTAAAGAGGGGAGAATGTAGTAATCCTAAAAAAAAAAAATATTATTGCACAAATTAAATTAATTAATTAAATAATATAATATAATAATAATATGATATTATAATGATATATATATATATATCCTGAAGGATTTTAGAATCCTTCAGGCGGAAGCAAGCCCCCTCCCCCCTTCTTCTTCATCTCCTCTGCTCCTCTCTCCCACTCTCCTCCATTCAGACTCCGTTATTCGGCCGATCAAAAATCTGAAAATATCGTTGGACTCTGCTCGCCGCCACCAACATTTCTACTAGAACGGATTTGTTGTAGGAGCGGCGTAGGCATATCTCCTCGGGTAAGGCCAAATCTCAAACTTACCTCAATTTCTCTTAAATTATAAGTCGCATTAACGAACGGAAATTATTAGGAGACTCGTGGGGAGATTCTCTACAATCTAACTGGAGCGAGTTTTCGAATTGGAGCTCCGAGGTACCAATCCTAAATCGGGGGTAAGTTTAATAATTTAAGCTTTTATTAGGCTATTTAGGTATTCAGAACTTAGGGAAATTTTAGGGAAAGTTGTTCTAGGGATTGTGACGAATAATATAGTGAATTTTGAATTTCAGGTCTTAGGGATTTTTTTAACGCCTGGGGCGTAGGCCGGGGTATTAGCGGGCTTTTTCAGAAATCAGGTAAGGGGATTAAGTTAAGTCAGGAATTTTATTTAATTTGAACCGATTAAATTAATATATTTATTTATTTATTCATTTGGGAATTTAAATGCTATTTTGGAAACCAACCGTTCGAAATGGGTTTTACAAACGTAGGATATACGGTATGATATTTTTGAATAAAATGAACGGTGGAAAGCTTGCTTATTTATATGGATTTGTCAAAATGTAGAAAATTGTGTGGTAGATGATTTAATTTGAATGGATTATTATATATCTGGATTTGCAATTTTGAAATACTGAATTATTTGAGAAATACTAGGATGGTTGTGAAAAATACTAGAAATGCTTAGGAAAATACTGGAACTGTTTATGAAATGCAGGGGTTTGAACTGACGGTCAGTGGCTGGGTATCGTTTGATTGGCCAAGGGCCAGGATTATTATTTGACGGTCGAGGGCCGAGTTTTAATTAATGGCTATATATTGGATTGTATTTTTGGCTAGGGGCCGGGTTTTTGGAATAACAAGAAATATATGTGAAATAATGTTTTAAATGGTATTTTTTATTATCTAAATTGCATGATATGTTTTAGGAACCCTGGGGACCAATGTATTGTGAGCACGGTACCGTTGCTAGAGATTTGTTATGTGGTCGTGTGCACCCACACCTGTGCTGAGAGGTGCAGGGTGGCCTTGTCCGATTTGCCTATGTGAGGTGAATGCACCCTTAGGTGAGGGCAATCGGACCAGAAGTTGGAGGTGTGTGTACCCGTGGAGTATGTTAGCGGAGAGTATAGATGACTACTGTCTGGGTGGATCCCCCAGGACATTAGTCCAACCTTTGGGCCGCACAACCCGTGCCATGGGGATGTAAATGGCGTGTTTGTCACAGGGAGTGTCTTATATGCATATTTGTTAATTTATGTGAATACAGTTAATTAATAAGATAACTTCGAGAGCTTACTGAGAAATGTGAGTGCCCTGGTAGTACTAATGGTACTAGAGCAGAGGGAAGCTACTTGTATGGGCGGGTAATCTTCCCTATCCTCGACTAATTGTGTGTGTGAGTGTAAAATAAGAATGTTTTCATAAATGTGTTTATCTGCTTAGTGATCTGGTTATTTTCTGTACACTAAATGCATGCTGGCCATACACTGACATTAACTTAGTCTTTCACTTACTGAGTTGTGTCTCACTCCTATTTTACAAACTATCTTTTTCGGGAATCCTAGAGATCGGGTCTAGTAGACTAGAGGGGCCAAGCTAGTGGTGTAAATTTTTTGTAGGTAGTGTGTAGATAGAGATTTTATTTTTATTTTTTTAGTTTTATGGGATGTAATTATGTGAAAATGGATATATTTGTGTATAAAGATAATTAGAACTCTGGTAATATAATTTGAGGATTTTATATTTTATTTCTGCTGCATATGTGTATTTTATATTTGATGAATAAGGTATCAGGTACACTGACGTCACTAAAGTAGCACTCTGGGCCCACGTGGCAGGTCGGGGTCGTTACAATTATTCTTCGGGTCATTACAGTATGAATTTGTGGGATCGTGTGTGCGTTCGACGCCACAGACTCTGTCACCTATACAGGCGAGAAGGTTACTCTTGGAGGGTTGTTAGGGGCACCTAGCTTGCATGAAGGAACCACCTCAAGATGATCTGAAACTGGAAGATATCCGAGTAGTTAACGAATTTCGGATGTATTCCCAGAAGACTTACCCGATTTACCTCCTAATCGGGAGGTGGAGTTCGCTATTGAGTTGCTGCCAAGCAAGGCGCCGATTTCTAAAGCTCCATATCAGATGGCTCCAGATGAACTTAGAGAGTTGAAGGAGCACGAATTACTGGACAAGGGCTTTATCAGACCTAGTGTTTCGCCCTGGGGAGCTCCAGTATTATTTGTGAGGAAGAATAACGAGTCGATGAAAATGTGCATTAATTACCGCTAGATCAACAAGGTAACAGTGAAGAACCGATACCTGTTGCCTCGTATAGATGATCTTCTTGACCAACTGCAGGGAACGCAGGTCTTTTCGAAGATCGATCTATGGTCAGGATATCATCGGGTAAAAGTTAGGACGAAGGATGTTGCAAAAACTACTTTCCGAACCAGATACGGTCACTACGAGTTCCTAGTCATGCCTTTCGGGTTGACTGATGCTCCAGTAGTATTTATGGACCTAATGAACAGGGTTTTCCATGAATACTTGGAACAGTTTGTAGTGGTGTTCGTTGACAATATTCTGGTATATTCCAAGAGTTCGGAAGAGCACAAAAATCATCTGAGGTTGGTACTTTATGTTGACTCTACGAGTCCAATCTTGTTTTGATAATGACAAATAACTTGATATTTGATCTGTGCATTGAGTTTGTGAACATGACTTACACTAAGCATACACAGAAAGTCAACAAATCTTGGCAAGATCCATGGAACTCAAAGAGTACGGGGATCAAGATGCAAGTGGCAAAGTTCAAGAATATCTTAGGAAAGAGTATTTAGAACTCATGTACTTACATTTTCATATGATTTAATTTGAGGCTCATTATAACTTAGAATGGTTTTAGGATTCATGCATTTCATGTACATCATTAGGAAACTCTCATAGACCTTGAAATGTTTTCAAAATCATGAAAAATATGTTTAATGAAAGACCTAAGAAAAGGAGTCAAGCAGATTTTTAGTTAGATATGAAAATTTGAGAAAATGGGGACTTCAATCGCCTGAATTCAAACCTCAGTAGCCTGAAGAATTTCTTCGGTTGCCTGAAGATTAAGTTCAGTCGCCTGAAAAATTAAATGGAGAAGATAGAACCCGGCCGAGGCTCTTCGGTCGCCTGACCTTAGAACCTCAGGCGCCTGAAATTGACACTTCATGAGTCTAAAGTCAAGTTCGGTTGCCTGAACTAGCGGAAAAACCTAAAAATAAGTTCTTTATTAAAAAGACACGTGAAGTATCTTATTTATCCAACGGCTGAGATTAATTCTAAGCGTAATATACTATATATTATGAATATTTAAACCCCTAGAATAATAGCGAAGACACAACAAGAAAAATATACATCTCATTGCAAGACTTGAACCCTTGAGCTGATTTTCTGCACTTCAATCTTCTTCCATCTTCTTTGGGCAAATCTCTATTGAAATCAAAAGGGTATTCATTCATCAAACTAAACTTTAATCCAGTGTTAAGGTTTAATCTTTCAAGTTATTACTTTTCAAGAACCTTTCATCTCTTTACGTGTTTATCATTAGAAAGAGGTTTTGATCTTGAGTGTGTATTCACATATAAAAATTGATTTTTGAAAAGATCATGTCTTGAGAAAAACTTGTTAGCTTGGTCGATTGATTTGTGATTCAAGAAGTATATAAACACACATATATAGTGTTCATAGGGCTTCTTATTGAAAAACCTACATTGATTAAAATATTGGAAATTGAAGGAAAACTTTGTGGTTTTTTGTTGAGTTGTATTCAAGTCAAAGTTTTGTTAAATAGCTTACTTCAAATATACTTGTACATTTTTACAAAGTGAATCAAGAACCCTTGTTGACTCCAAAGCATTCCAAATATATTTTCACTTGGGAGTTTTGATTAAAAAAAAAAAAATTTGTGTGTTGAGGCATATCATACATAAAACGAGTTTATCGTTTTCATACATTCATGAGCTTTAAGTTATATCATAGGTTAATGTGCTAAGAAATTGAATTGTACTCACAAGCTTTTGTTAGAAACATTGTTTTGAGTGTTATTTTCAGATTTCATTGTAAACACGGTTCGGGTTGTGAACCGGGTGTGAGGAGGAAGTTGTACCTCTTGTGAGCAGCGGATAAGGAGGGAGCTGTACCTCTTGTAAGCAGCGGTTTGTAAGGGAAGCTCCATCCCACTTTAAGGAGCAAGTATTGATTAAGGTGTAATCCTAAGAGGGGGGTGAATTGGGTATTTTAAAAAATTCTTTGAAACTTATTTATCAATGAATCCCTATTTCTAAGTTTAACTAATTAATGATAGGGACTTATGTATGAATTAAAGTTATTTTATCGATGAATTCCTTTTTACCCAATTAAGTGCATATAAATTTATTCAACATACACAAGCAAGCAGGAAATTAAAATATGATGCGGAAAATAAAAAGGATAAGGGAAGAGAGAATGCAATCACGATTTTATGAGGTTCAACCAACCTGGCCTACGTCCTCGCCTTGAGCAACCCACTCAAGGATTCCACTATAATCCCCGCTCCTTAAATTGGGACGAAACTTCCCTTACAATCCGCTGCTTACAAGAGGTACAGCTCCCTCCTAATCCGCTGCTTACAAGAGGTACAACTTCCTCCTCACACCCAGTTCACAACCCGAACCGTGTTTACAATTTAGGCTCAAATATACAAACACTCAATGTTGCTTCTAACAAAAGCTGGTGAGTACAATTCAAAGTCCTAATACATAATTAGATGATGTAACTTGAAGCTCAGAATGTATGGAAATGATACAATCGTTTTATGAATGATTATGCTTGAACACACAAATTCTTATTTAATCAAAAACTCCCAAGTAAAGAAATATTTGAAATGCCCTGGAGTCAACTGGGGTTCTTGATTCACTTTAAAAAGATACACAAGAATGTTTGATGTGAGCTATTTAACAAAAACTTTGACTTGAATACAAACTCAATAAAAATCACAAAGTTTCTTTCAAGGTTCAATCTTTTAATCAAACTAGGTTTTTCAATAAAAAGCCCTATGAACAATATAGATATATATACTCTAGAATCAAAAACCAATCAACCAAAAGCTAAACAACTTTCTCAAGTAATGATCTTTTCAAAAACAATTTTTATATGTATGTGCACGCTCAAGATCAAACTTTTCTAATGATGTTCAATAACAAGTAATGAGATGAGAAGTTCTTGAAAATAATAACTTGAATGATCAAACCTCAATACCAAGTTGACAATCAAGATGTATAAGAGAGATGCCTTTGAGATTCTAAATTGATTTGCCCAAGCTCGATGAGTAGAAGTTGAAGTGTAGGCAATCGTATAGCAATGAGAGCAAGTTTTTTAATATTTTTCAATAATATGTATTCTTCTTTTCTTGTGTGTCTTAGCTTGGTTCTAGGGTTTAGATATTTAGTATTTATAGTGTCTTACCCTTAGGATTGATCTCAACCATTGGATCAAAGAAAAGGCTCGCGAGTTCGTTTAATAAAAATATGATTTTTAAACTTTTCCGCGACTTCAGGCTCCTAATATTGCAGTTCAGGCTACTAAAGTGACTTCAAGCGACCGAAGTTCCAGTTTAGGCAACCGAAGTACCTTTGCCAGGTTCTGTCTTTCCCATTTAATTATTCAGGCAACTAAACTTAATCTTCAAGCTACCGAAGTAATTCTTCAGGCGCCTGAGGTTAACTTCAGGCTACCGAAGTCCCCATTTTTCACATATATTAATTCCCAATCTAAAATTCTTCTTTGATTCTCTTCTTGGGTCTTTTATAAAAACATATTTTTCATGATTTCAAAAACATTTCTAAGTCCATGAAGGTTCCCTAATGATGTACATGAAATGCATGAATCCTAACAATCATTCTAAGTTATAAGCCTCAAATTAAATCATACGAAAATGTAAGTATATGAGATCTAAATACCCATTCCCAAGATATTCTTGAACTTTGCCACTTGCATCTTGATTTTTGCACTCTTTAAGTTCCATGGTGCTTTCCAAAATGTATCAGCTTTACTTTATGGCTTCCATGAATCGTTATCTTTCTGTGCATGCTTAATATAGGTCATGTTCACAAACTCAATGCATAGATCAAATACCAAGTGATTTGTTATTATCAAAACCGGATTGGACTCGTAGAGTCAACAGCAGGGTTTTTAGTGAATCCTTGAGTGGTTGCTCAAGGCGAGGACGTAGGCCAAGTCGGCTGAACCTCGTAAAATTGCATTTGTCTTCTCTCTTCCTTTTACTCTTTATTTATCGCTTTATATTTAAATTGAGTATATTGCATGCATAGATAGGATTGCCACACACATACATAATTGAGCAATAAGACGTAGTTAGCAAATTGATAAGAAGTGTGTAAAAGGAAACTAAGTGGCTTAATTTTTTTATATCCAATTCACCCCCCCCCCTCTTGGGATTACACCTTAATCAACACTTTAGGTTTTACGGGAGAAGAAGTTGTATGCTAAGCTGAAGAAATGCGAGTTTTGACTGAATTAGGTCGCATTTCTAAGCCATGTCGTGTCAAAGGGTGGAATCTTAGTTGATCTTGATAAGATAGAAGCAGTGGTTGATTAGGTGACACCGAAGAGCGTGTAGGATGTTCAGAGTTTCCTAGGATTGGCTGGGTATTACCGGCGGTTCGTGAAGGGATTCTCTAAGTTATCTGGCCCTCTAACATGGTTGATAAGGAAGGGTGTGAGATTTGATTGGACTGAAGAGTGCGAGTAGAGTTTCCAAGAGATGAAACACCGACTGGTCACTACTCCGATTTTAACCATCCCATCTAGGGACAATGGTTTTGTGATTTACAGCGATGCATCGCTGAAGGGTTTGGAATGTGTGCTGATACAACAGGGGAAAGTAATTGCTTATACTTCTCGGCAACTCAAAGAGTACGAGAAGAATTACCCTACGTACGATTTAGAGTTGGTGGCAGTAGTATATGCATTGAAGATTTGGAGACACTACTTGTATGGTGAACAGTGTGAGATCTTCACAAACCATAAAAGCCTCAGATACTTTTTCACACAGAAGGAATTGAACATGAGGCAAAGGAGGTGGTTGGAACTAATCAAGGACTACGATTGCACCATTAGTTATCATCCAGGGAAAGTTAATGAGGTAGCTGATGCATTGAGTTGGAAGTCAGAGCATGCGTTAGTATCGGCAGTAGTAGGTCAGCATCGTATCAGACGAGATCTAGAAAGTCTTGGCATGGAGTTGGTGGATGGTAATCATCAGGCTTTCATTATTAGCTTGGTGATCCAGCCAACATTATTTGAGAGGATTAAAGCCACGCAGGCTAATGATGCGGAGTTAGTCGAGGTTGTAGAGAAAGTGCAGCAAGGGTTGGCTGCAGATTTTAACATCTTCAAGGGAGGTGTGTTGAGGTTTGGGACCAGATTGTGTGTTCCAAACGACGAGGGTATAAAGAGGACGATCCTGGAGGAGGCGCATCATTCTTTGTATAATAATTTAAAATAATTAGAAAATATAATAAATGGAATGGATTAATGGATAATAAGGGGAAAAGGAAGGGATTTTTAAAAGAAAAGCAGGCCTCGTCGACGAATGTCCTCTCTTCGTCGACGAGCTGTCGACGAGTGTCCTTCTAAAGCTCGTCAACGAACTCTGTTTCTCGTCGATGAAGGAATCCAGAGAGAGTATATTTTGGAACTCTGAATTTCGTCGACGAAGGTATCTTCTCATCCACGAAGTCTTTATAGTATCTCGTCGATGAATCCACGTGTCTCGTCAACAAAGCCCTGCCTATAAATAGAGAGTTCTTCATTTTTCAACGTAATTCACAAACCTTCTTCACTCTCTCTCTCTAAGAAACGATCTCCCAACCTTCTTTCTTCCATTTCAAGCCAGTTTTGACCCAGTTTGATGATCTGAAACTACCACGAGGTTTGTAGGATCATTTTCTGTAAGGCTGTAGGAGCTGATCATTGGTTTGAGAGGTTTGGGAAACATCCCAAAATCAGGGTAGGAGAGTTATTTTGGGATTTTCTTAAGAAATAATGTTATTTGGAGCCTAGGAAGTAGTAAATAAGTGTTTTCCTTAAAATTTGAGTTAATTGGAATTTATTTTAATTAAGTTAGGATTTTTGGATTTAGGGTCTAAGTGAACGCTGCAGGTATCGGTTCGAGGATCCTGCCAGCGTAGTTTGAAGTCAGGTAAAGGGGAAATTTATATATTAAATCAGGTTTTTCATGAATTAAAATGGATTATGTGTTATTTATGTAAATATATTTATATGTAAAAATGCCAGCCATGAAATTTATGTTTTCTGAGCCTAGGAATGCTTATATAGTTATGTATATGTGAAAGTAAACGAATGAAAGTGAAAAGGAATTTTCTGAGGAATTATGTAAGAAATATAATGTATTTTTTAGCATATAAATGTTAAATGTGGGTTGACCTATTTTACAGGAATATGTATGAATTTTATGTGAAATTGTGTGGCATGAGATTCTGTGCAAATATATGCTAAATGTATGAGATGCAAGCTAAGTAAGTAAAGTACTGAGAATAAAATATGATATGGATAATGTTGCCTGTGTATGTTAAATGCAACCATGTAAATGTAAGACAGTTGAAAGACAGCCATGTTAGCAGATTCTAGTGCATTTTTATGTGGACTAACTGTAGCAAATTCTAGTGCATTTCTATGTGTACTAACAAATGATGGCTAAAGACCAGCTGTAGTACAAAGGAATGAAATGAAAATATTATGCAATGAAATGACAATGAAATGGCAATGAAATGACAATGAAATGGCAATGAAATGAAATGACAAATGTGAACGATGTAAATGGGAAAGAGTCACTTAAAGTGAAACGAAATGCAATGTTTAAAGCTATGAACATGAACAGATGTGTATGAATGAATAATGACAGAAAGGAATAAAGTATTATGATATTAGAAGTATCTATGTATGTAGAACATGCTACGATTGAGTGAGGCAAACTCTTCGCTTGAGGGCTTGCTGAGAAAGGCGAGTGCACTAGTAGTTTCAGATGTGGCAGTAGCTGCATAACGTACTAGGGTAAAGGGAACCTATTTGTATGGGCGAGTAGATTTCCCTATCCTTAGGGCCTTTGTTGGTAAACTATTGTTGAATGCGTGAGTATGAGATCAAGTTAACACTTGAGGGCTTGCTGAGTAAGGTGAGTGCCCTGATATACTTTAGTCGTGGCCTTAGGGTTACCTAAGTATCAGAACAGATGGGTGCTACTTATATGGGTGAGTAATCACCCCTATCCTTGGGTAATCTCGTGGGCTAAATCTTTGCATGTGTTTGATCAGGTTCAGAAAATGATTTCAGAGTTCTGTTAATGATTTGCAAATGTATTAAAATGATATCTATATACCTTATGTTAGCCACACGTTGTCTTAATATGTGTATTTCTTCCCTTACTGAGATGTGTCTCACCCAAATATGAATATTTCTTTTTCATGATATCCTCGAGGTTGGGCTTAGGAGCTCGAGGGTTTATAGCTTTTTTAGGGTTGTAAAGAGAAAAGGGTATATTTTTGATATATTAAGGAGTTGTATAAAGTTTAAGTTTAAGTTTATGTTTTATGTCTTTATGTTTTAAGTCTGTTGAGAAAGTATGGTTGCGAAAATACTGAAATTTTCTGGAGATGTATGTATTTATGAAAATGCAGGTGATGGTTGGATATTATGGATTTATAGATAGGATATAACAAACTCTGGTATTATGGAATGTTGATATTGTAGAACTATGTTTATGGAGAGTATAATTATATTTTTCGCTGCGTATGTTTGTAAGGATTATGGTTTATCAGGATATTATCAGGTATAACACACCGAACCGGGTTTAAGGGTTCGGGGCGTTACACACAAGGTACCGGTGTCCATTGTTTCAAATCGAGACCCTAGATTTACTTCTTGATTATGAAAGAGTTTGCAGGAAGTACTAGGGACGAAACTTACTTTCAGTACAGTGTTCCACACCCAGACTGATGGATAGTCAGAGAGGACGATACAGATCTTAGAGGATATGTTACGAGCTTGCGTATTAGATTTCAGTAGTAGTTGGATTCAATTTCTACCATTAGTGGAGTTTGCTTATAACAATAGCTTCCATGCTAGTATCGGGATGACACCGTTCGAGGCATTGTCTGGTCGGAGGTTTTGGTCTCCTTTGTATTGGGATGAGGTCAGTGAACGGCAGGTATTGGGTCCCGAACTCGTGCAGCAGGCTTCTGAGAAGGTCAGATTGATCAGGGATAGGATTAAATCGGCTCAGAGTCGGCAGAAGAGTTACACGGATGTTCGCCGTCGTGAATTGGAATTCGAGGTTCGGGTAAAATATTTCTGTGAATCACTCCGATGAAAGAAGTGATGAGATTCGGGAATAAGGGCAAGCTTAGCCCGAGGTATATCGAACCATTCGAGGTACTGGAGCGAGTGGGTCCGGTAGCCTACAGGATTGCACTACCCCCTACACTCTCGAGGATCCATGATGTATTTCACGTATCCATGTTGAGGAGGTACGTACTGGATCCGTCGCATGTGATTAGTTATGAGTCCTTAGAGATTGGGGATGCTTTGACGTGTGAGGAGATACTCATTCAGATTTTAGACCGTAAATGTAACGACCTGCTTAATTTCTATGTTTTTTTTTATATATATACTATGACATTTAACATGCTCTGATACCATATTGGGGTAAACCCAATCATAAATCTAAGCAGCGAGAAGTAGAAATCAAATAAACATAACCATATGTAAATATATACAATACAATACTAGAGTACTAACATGTTTTCCAAAATATGTACATATATCTGTTCCCAAAAATACTCTCAACTATGCTGGGATATACAAAAGCCCTCCTCAATACTCACTTCACTAATAGGGCACTACTGAAGCCCCTCTATCTGCGAGCCTGGTCTGCTCGCCTACCTGGATCACCTGAAAAATGATTCAACACTGGATGAGCCAACACTCAGTACTAGTGTGTGGCAAGTGAGCTACAATATTATGAAAATCTGTTTTCATATCATCATGTATAACTGAATATGTAAATACAGTATAAGTGATAAAATCCACCACCCCTTTCCATGTTGCTTAACATAATAGTATTGTAGGTTACTATTCAAAATACTTCTAGTGTATATAAGTATGCTCCCTGTTTCTGTAAATCTGTATGTACGTAATAGTAACTGAAAACTTTTCCTGTGGATAACTATGTGTCATGATTTAACCCCTCATGACAAGGTTGTGCAACCCGTAGGCGAGATCTATACTGGTTAGCCGACCAGGGTAAATCACTATACTCCATCGGTCTAATCTACCCACCTCAACCCATATCTGATGGAGAGTTTATCCACGTCAAGGGCCTAGGTGATTGACCTACTACCACGTATTATCTAAATAGGTGGTTGCACTCATAACATAACATAATATCTGTAGCAACGGTACCGTGCTTTGTAACTGCATAGTCCGATAGGGTCTGATACTATATAATATATCTCTGTATACAACTATCTGATTTACCATGATTCTGAAATAACCGTAATAACCATGATACTACATAAACTGTATCTGTAATTCATACATCATAATACTGAGAACTGTATAATCATAACACTGAAACTACATAATCATAATATTGAGGTACTGAGATTCGTAAAATCATGGTACTGAAATTCGTAAAATCATGGTACTGAAATTCATAAAACATATCTCTGTACTATATTCATATTCTCAAGCCACACCATACTTTAATACATAATATTCATAATTTGATAAACTGTATAATACTTTAAAATTACCTAGCATAGCATATTTCCCTTACCTAACTACTAAAAAGCCTCTATGGTATACTGGCCTAACACCCACAGGACCTCCTACATAACAACCTGAAAACAACATTTTCTAGAACAAAATATCAGTATTCCTGAGCCTACATCATTTCATAACTGTCAGAAGGCCAAAAATAGGCTAAAAGGCCTTACCTTGAATTTGGGATGAAATCCAACTTCGTTTCACCAACGATCCGCTCCGACAGATTTGCAGAGAACTTGGCCAAGAGCATCGTGGTGGCTTCAAATCGTCAATCCGGCAACTAAGGGGGCTGAAATCGAAGAGATAAGGGAGAGAGATCGTAGGAGAGAGAGAGAGAGAGAGAGAGAGAAGAGAGAGAGAGAGAGAGAGCACTGAAAATGGGTTAAAAATCCGAGTTTGCACTATTTATAGGGCCAGATTCGTCGACGAGACACGTCACCTCGTCAACGAGTCCTTCAGTAAATTCATCGACGAACCTTACCCTTCATCGACGAAATTCAGAGCAGCCCAAAACCTTCGCTCGGTATTTTCTCATCAACGAAATGGAACCTCATCAATGAGATCCTGAAGACCTTCGTTGACGAATCCTGGTAGTTTCCTGAAATTGTTATTACCTCAATAATGCAATGTCTTCGACGAAGTCTACTGCCTCCTTCTGTTCCTGTTCCCATTTTCCTCCCTCTTATTATTTAAATACTATTACTATTCGTGTAACGACCTAGAAAATATTGATATTCAAATATTAAAGAGAGAGGAAATGGAAACGGAAACAGAAAGAGGCAGTAGGTTTCGCGTTCGTCGACGACATCGCATTTTGGAGATAATAATGATAATAATGATTTCAAGGAATTGCTAGAACTCGTTGACAAATACAGGGCTTCGTCAACGAGTACATAAGGAAACTTGTCGACAAGTACAGGGCTTTGCCGACGAGTACATAAGGAAATTTGTCGACTAATACAGGGCCTCGTCGACGAGAAAATACCGAGAGGGGTTATGGAGTAGCCTGAAATTCGTCGACGAATACAGGGATTCGTCAACAAATTTATTGAAAGATTTGTCAATGAGATGATGGGTCTCATCGACGAAGGTCGCAATATATAAGGGGAAAACTCGGATTTTTATCACTTATTCGCGCCCCTCTCTCTCTCCTCTCTCTCTCTCTCTCTATGACTCTCTCTCACTTCTCTCTTCATTTCTGGGTCTGTTTCTCGCTGGATCGAATATCTGAGGCTACCACGACGTTCCTGGCGAGATTCTCTGCAAGTCTGCCGAAACTGATCGCTGGAAAAGTTGGGTTGGATTTCTTCCTAATCTCAGGGTAAGGCATTTTATTCAATATTTGTCTTTCCCTCAGTTATGAGAAATGTTGTAGGTAAGAAAATACTGATGTTTTGTTCTGGGGGATTGTGTTTTCAGGATGTTGAGTTAGGAACCCTGTGGGTATAGAACCAGAATTATACAGGGGCTTTTCAAAGTTAAGGTAAGGGAAATATGTTATGCTAGGAATTTTAATGATGTTACTGGAGATTTCATAGACACATATTTATACTAGTTTGTTATACAGTTTTTACAGATTATGAGTTTGAATGCTTGTGTATCCTAAGTAGATTTTCATGTGATGGAGAATGTATACAATTTTTATAATGTATCATACTATACTGAATATACAGATAGAGGTATACATTCACAGAGATTATACAGAGAAATTTACTTGCATATACAGTTTTTATATGAGTAGCTCATGAAACAGACGTATATATATATATATATATATATATATATATATATATATATGCATATACATGTATACAGTTTTATTCAGATTAGTATTATATCACAGTTTTATACAAAATAGTATATGCCAAGTTATAGCATGTCATGTTTCCTATTACCATAACATATAGAGTATATAGACAGAGATACAGAGGTAGCATCAAGATGTTACAGATACAGTATACAGAGATTACAATATTTACAGTACATAAAGATAACGTTATGGTAATTTTGGAAAACATAATGAAAAAAGTAAAAGAGTATGTATGTATATATGTATATATAGTATCAGATCCCTGTGAAAAAATTACAGATAGATACAGTTTACAGAGCACGGTACCGTTGCTAGATACAGATAGAGTGTAACCACATATCTCAGATAGTATGTGCGTATCGTCGACCGTGCTCAGAGAGTATGCAGTTCCCCAGTTCACTGGGTGGAGGGGCCGGTTGGATGAGGTAGCAGCCAGTCCCGAGCTTAGGAGTGTATGCAGTTTGGCCGGGCTGAGGTAGTGTAGAACGTATTGACTTATCTAGAGGGCCGACCAGGTAAAGTCCTGCCTACGGGCCGCACAACCCTACCATGAGGGGTCAAATCATGACGTACAGAGTCCCAAGGATAAAGCACAGTTATGTATATGTATACAGTTTTACAGTATATGATGAGTATAGTATGATATTATCAGTATGAAAAGTAGAAAAACAGATGATATAGTATATTTTAAATTGTGAAAGAAAGATATGTCATACAGATGATTTAATGCATTAAAATTCAGTTACTATTTTAAAAGTATCTTTAACTTAGTTGTCACACACTAATAATAGTATATTTCCACTTACTGAGCGTTGTTTCACCCCATTACTTTACCATTTTTCAAGTGAACCAACTAGGCGAGCAGATCAGGCTCGCGGATAGAAAGTAGTTTGATCACCCTGGTATTAGGGTGAGTTTTTGTCAGAGCTGAGTATTTTTGAGTAGATGATGTTGGAGGCGTATTTTTGTGTGACTATGGTCTGTATATACAAAATTCTAGTATTGCATAGTAAATATGTAAATGGTTGCATGATTTGTGTTTCTGCTGCTTAGATATGGATATGGATATATATATAAATGGTATGAATTTTGAGGGTGTTACACTTCGAGTCATTACAGTAAAGTTCAAAAACTGCGTACCAAGTAGATACCGTTAGTGAAGGTATTGTGGCGGAATCACACAGTTGAGGAAGCTTCTTAGGAGTTAGAGACGGAAATATGTCGAAAATATACGTAGTTGTTCTAAGTAGTAGTTTCGATAGCAGGGTCGATATGGGTATGCATGTATGTATGTAATACTCTTTTATCGTAGTAGTATTGTGTGGTTAGTCTCAGGGAGAATTCTGGAATATTGTGAGCTCCCGAGACAGAGTATGTATGTAACCATGGTATTCTTCCACCATAAGTGAGGGTATGTATCTATTTGGGACGGGGCTGCGATGTGGGTGGCCGCTGGCTCTTCCTAGAGTCAGGTATGTGTTTGGGTATGTAGATGAGTTGGTAAATGAGAGATTACAAATTTCGAGGACGAAATTTTTGTAAGGAGGGGAGGTTGTAAGAACCCGACCCGAGATATGTAAATTGAATAAATAACAAAAGGGTAGAAAGGTAAATTTTACAAGCTTCGTCGACGAAGCCATTGTTCTTGTTGACAAAGGCCTTCATACTCTTCATTGCTGAAATTTTGAGCCTCGTCGACGAAGAGATACTGAATGTGTTGTAAAATATCAGAATAAGTTTGTCGTCGAAGGAACTGGTTCGTCAACGAAACGTGTGGATGATTCATCAACGAAGGCGCCATTTCGTTGACGAGGTTGGTCGGGTTAAAGGGGCTATAAATATCCTCCTTCATGCTTAGTTACTAAGAAAGCTAAAATTCTCTCTCTCTCTCTCTCTCTCTCTCTCTCTCTCTCTCTCTCTCTCTCTCTCTCTCTCTCTCTCTCTCTCTCTCTTTGATTTTTCACTGTTCGTCGCTTGATTCAACGATCCGACATTACTGCGTGGATCAGGGGAGGAATCTCTACGTTTTTAGTGAATCGGAAAGTCATTTCAAGGATTTTTGGGTTTTGACCCAAAACTGAGATAAGGGTCTGGTTTCAATTTCGTTTTGGAATATATGTAGTAGTACGAATTGTAGTGAAGTATGGTTCTTGGTTGTTTAGGTTTTGGTGTCTCCATTCGTGGTTTTGGAGCCATAGAGTTTGTATTTTGGTATTCAGGAAAAGGTAAGGGGATTCTGTTTATATCAGTTATTTTTTAAATCGGGATCGATAAACCTGTAGTTTACAATCGTATGCATGTTTTGGTTACTTATTTGAGAAAATCTATCAAGTGAAAATACAGGATTTTCAGGTTACAATTTTTTAGAAAATTTGGGGGTTTCGGGTATCATCTCTTTTTTTTGGAGAAATCGTATGTTGTATTAAATTTGTAATATTGAGATGATCGTACCCATATTTGTATTAAATTGTATTCTTGAACTGAAAAACGATATGATTTGTTGTATATTCAAATAAGTGTGGAATGAAATGTTGTATGTAAAATTGTTCCAAGTTTTGTAAAAACAGTTAGGGGTGGCTAATTACCATACGCTGATAAGTATAGGGACATGAATTCCAAAATTGTTCTAGATTTTGTAAATCAGCTAGGGGCGGCTAATTACCGTACGCTGACACCATGTCTCGGCTAATTACTGTGGGCGAGAGTATCTGGTTTTATATCTGAGGGTGTGAAATATCACATGTTCTTTCCGGTTGGTCACCGATGGGTGTGAGCTATACCATAGTGGCAACGATGTTGCTGTGAGGCTTCAATTATCGCAGGTTATCGAGTGCTCGTATTGACAACGTTATCTCTATGAGGCTTCATTTATCGCAGGGTAATTGGGTGCTTAGTGTGACGATACTGACCGTATGTTTGAGTATCGTATGTATTAGAACTGGATTGTGAAAAATACCGGAACTGTATTGAACTATATTGTATTGTATTGTATTAAGCTATGTTTTATGCCGAAATAACACTCGTATGCCACACACTAATATAACATGTTTTTTTCCTTACTGAGAGGTGTCTCACCCCGAATGTACAAATATTTTTTAGGTCCTTCGGGTAACCGAAACTAGCATCCTAGAGTCCGAAAGCGGGGGTGTCGGTTAGCCACGTTTAATACTTGTGTAAGTACGAGTTTTGTAATCGAGTTTTCATTGTAAGATTTTGTAGACACCTGGAGTATGTATTGTATTTGGGAACGTATATTCTAGTTACGTGTAGACTCTGGTATGATATGATGTATGTATAGAAAGAATATTTCCGCTGCGTATTTGATGAGTATGGATATATATGTCAATGTGTATAAGGTGTACGTATACTCCACAGGGTCGGACCCTCATTCAGTGTAGTATCATGTATGTTTTAAATGATACAGGAATATGTTAGGTTACTAAATTCACACCTTGGGCCCACTTGCGGGTTCGAGGCGTGACACTGCGGGTTCGGGACGTGACATTAATCCTCCTATCACATGCAGTTATACTCTAATAAAATATATATATATATATATATATATATATATATATATAAACTGAGGAAAACCTTAAAATCAAACATTCATTTCTTTCTTTTTTTGAATAGTATTAAAAATAAATTAAATGGTAAACATAAAATTTACAATGAAAAAATGTCGAGTTAGCAACTTTAAAAATGGAGCAAATGAAATTGCAATAATTTTTTTAAATTGTTAATAGAATTGGATAGATATATTCACTTTTTCTTTACTAGTGTGACAAATATTCGTGACAAAGTGTAGCTCATTTTTCATTTAAAATAATTGAACTACAGTTTTTAAAAAATAATTATGTATTCACTTGTGAAAATAATGTTATTTTTTATTTTTTGATTTTCAAATATTTATAAAAATGTCACATTGTTTTCAAATTATTCAAAATATAGAAAAGTTGAAAAATGTCTTTTTTTTAAAAAAAAAATATTTTAGATTTTTGGCACTTACATTATATATGGAAGAAGGTAATTATGAAAATATTTATGATTATAGAAACATTAATTTATTTTTTTCATTTTTTATTATTAATTTTTTTAAAAAGTTATATAAATATTAATTTATTTTTTAATCAGAAAATCTCGTATGATCAAATTGCGAGATTTAAATGGTTAGGACACTCGTGGTTTGACGCGTGGCAAATCTCGCAACTTGTTCCGTGAGATTTGTTTAAATCTCACAGAATCAAGTCGCGAGATATAAATGGTCAGAGTAATTAGGTTTTGATGCGTGATAAATCTCGTAAATTGATTCTATAAGATTTGTTTAAATTGATACTACGAGATTACATAAGTGAGAAAATTTTTCACAAACGAACTATTATTTTATATTTTATTATAAAATAATAATAAAATGATAAAAAGTGGATGATTCTCCCTTCACTATTTCTCTATTAAAAAAAACATTATCTATTACTCAGACTCGCGTGGGCGATTGACTGATGTGACTTTGCATATATTAAGCAGCTCGTCAAGTGCATGACCATGTTTTTTCAAATGGGCAAGTGAAAGCAAACCCTCTTCTGTTTCCAGTTTCCACTTTCCACTCATCACTCCGAGGACACGTTCCGTCTTGCTTTTCATTTCATAAAACCTTTTCAGTAAGTTACAAAATGAGGATGAGCTATTTGACGCCATGGCCCTGTGGCTGAAAATGAAAGATACAAATAAGAAAAGTTGTGCTGCGGTGCTGCCATTAACCCACATGCACAGCCGAAGGTAAACTTAAGCTTGCGGATGGCCCTTGTGGCCTTACTTCATGGTGAAAAGACAATGCAACCAATAAAATATGAAGCAATGGAACAAATGGTCGTCATCAGACATCAGCTCAGGGGAGGGGTCACCGGCATCAACATTCTACAGGTAGAAGATAAGCTGGGAGGGCCCCTTCTTAACCATCCATATAAAAATATAAATATACCTACATGACAAGACGCCCTCCTCACTCAATTGCTCCTGTATCTGGCTACTCGCCCTACTAACTTTCTTCTTTAATAATTTTCAATTTCCTAGGCACATAACTCATCGCCCAACCCACTTTCCAAGCAACCCATTATTATATTCTGCAAGAGGTCTTCTTTCTTTCTTTCTTTCTTCTTCTTCGACCAGATCAAGAGAAGATCATCAATGGCCGCATGGTTCTCTTCCTCCCCACCTCGCATCATAATTCAAACATCCAGTGCAATTAAGAAGCCTGACATTAATGGTCGAGCTGTGATGCTAAAACAGAGCAGTCCTTTTCCTGTCATGAAGACCACTCTTAAGCTTCAGATCAGGTCGTCCTACTCTTCCTCCTCAAACAAGGTGATTTTTTTTCTTAAAAGCAATTAATACCCATCTCCCAAATTCCTCCTTCTATTGGCTTGCAGAAGCCAAAAATTAAAATTTGTAATGTGTTGTTTGTGAATGCTTGCTTGCAGGTTTTTGAAGATGGGTCGAGGGGCATAGTCTGCTACAGAGATGACAGTGGGGAGATCGTGTGCGAAGGATACGACGAGGGTCCTCGCTTTCACCTCCAGGTTCCATCATCTTCATCTTCGTCCTCATCTTATCATCATCCCAGGTAAATTTAAATTAACCCAAAAAAAAATTTCTTAATTTTCGAACTGGTGAAAGTGCCGATCAATCTGTTTTCCTTATGTGATGGGAAATTGAAATTCAGGTGTGTGGAGATGGTTGATCTTCTTCAAAAGAGCTGGCTTCAAATTGGCGGGGGTGGTGAGTTTAATGGGCACTCCCACAAGAAAGATGTTGCTGCACAAGATGACTTCAACTGGAATGGCTTTAGCACATTCTGCTAATCAGTGACAATAGTCCTTTTTATGTGTATTCCACCTAATGTGTATAAACACCCCAAAGCTACTTTCAACCAGAAAGTGCCCATCAAGTGCTGTCCTTTGTGTGCCATAGGGCAATCTCTTTTCTCCTTCAATGCATTAATATTGTACTATTCCACAAATCAATCATTGTAATTTGTATCTTCTTTCTTAAAAATCACAGGGGTAAATGTAAGCTGTTTATGAAATAATAGTCCCAACGCATATGGTGCGCACACAACAGATTTAACATTCGAAATATTGTCCTCCAAAGAGAGAGACGTCATCAGCAATCAATACCTAAAATACTTGTTTGGGCTTTTGGAGGACCATGTATGAATAATGAATTGAATGATTCATGACTTGCCATTTTCTTCGACATGTTTGAGGCCTTTTCGATATTGTAGTTGTTAATGCAATTATTGCTGTAGTCAAAAATTATTTTATAGTTGGGAAGAATTACAATTTGAAACATTTTCCGATTAATAGGAATCTTTAAATAGTTTGTTAGTGTTTTATGACCATCAAACGCGAATTTTAGGTCTGTTAAAACCAAATTAGGTAAATACTGAAGTCCTCCCAGTCCCATAAATTGATTTAAAAATAAATAAATAAATGAGCTTATAATTTCGAAATGTTTTAAAATTACCTGGCAAATCTGATTTAATAATTATGAAAAACCAGAAAAATCAATTTCAAATTGCACCAAAGGGGAGAAACTTGGTCCTTGGGAGTACTAGCAAGAATTTCGCAAATGAAAGGATTTCCCAAGAAAACAATTCCTGTATGAATGGATTGGAGGCAATGTTTGAAAGCACAAATTTCAAACATTAGCTGAATTTAAACCGTTCAATATAAATTTGTTTGCATTTTATTAAAATTTACATAAATTTAAATTCGAAGTGCCAAAATTTCAATCTTCAAAACATTGGACGTCGTCCATTCTCTTTTGCATGATACAACCAAAAAATGCCCGGGTTCGGTTAAGAATGAGAAGGGGTGAATGTAATAAATTTTCATCTTAAATATCACATTAAGAATGAGAATGGAATACATATACATATTGCAAAGATTAATACATGAGAAAATACTTTGTACAAAGCCTTCATGGAGAGGTTAATTCTACCCTTGACGGTGAATTTTCTGGCTTTCAAGAAGCCTTGTTCCTGCATCTTCTAACAAATAATAATTGATTTTTTTCTTTTTTTAACAATACAAAATGAAACTGCTACTCAAAAGAATTGAAATATTAAAAATCAAAAACACAAAAAACAAAAAGAAAAAAAGAAACATGTGGAGGAAAAATTGATGTGGGACGCTCGCAAAAATACACATTCAAATGTACAAGCATAAAGGATTGCAGCATCACTCAACTGCAGTCCCACCTTGTGCATTTTCCTCGCACAGATCAGACTGGGATTTACTTGGAATAAGATTTGGAGGAGACCATTGATCTGGAACCATCAAAAAATAGGTAGTCATGGCTTTCCTGAATCTTTTCTTGTATTGCTTGGGTGAGATTACAGTGGGGGACGAGTTTTTCAGCCCACCAAGGATGCCCGAAGCCTTCACCCATGTTTCAAGATGCTTGTCCCATGTATACTGCCTCATAAAATCAATGATACCCAGAACGAGCTCGTGCTTCTCTTCATCCACCCCAACCAACAATGAATAATCCATTACATCGATTGCCTGCATGAGCACATTAATGAATTTAGAAAGATGACATTCATTCAACACTAGTGAGGGAACGATGAAATTTACAGGGGAGAGAGAGAGAGAGAGAGAGAGAGATCCAAAACTTACTGCCAGAAAAGACGTATCATTCCATACAGCTCTTTCTAACAACCTCTTTGCCTTGTTTCCCACGAAAATAGGAGAAGTGGGCATGGCTTCAATCAGATTCTGATCCAACAAAACTTTGTTGCTCCCACTAGAATCTGGGTTGTAACGTGACCGAGCTGATCCTTTGAGATCATAGAGCCGCGTCACATTTCTTCCAAACAGAAGATTTTCCATAACCAGAACATCCATCCTTGATTCCTTTCCTCCTTTAAGATGCTTTGATGTAACCTTCCGACATTAAGTTCAAGAAAGAAATATGTGAGTTCCTGGGGTTGCAATGGTGCTGTGCATTATAAAATATAGTAGTTGACTAGCATGGGGTAAAATGGCCGTGTGATTTTTGAATCTTCATGCATCAATGTGGTCTAGGTCTCAAACACTATCTTTTGGACACTGGAAAACTATCAAGAAAAACTCTAAAAATATAAAAAGAACAATTCAAACATCCAAAAAAATGAAAGAAATGTGACAGAATAATAAAACCTCAAGCTGTCACACACCCCTTCCAAAAAAAAAAAAATAGCTGTCTCAATGTAAAACAAAGGCTGCCTTTTGAAGTCAACAGTAAGCTAGGATACTACCGAACCAAATCAGGTTGATTTGACCAGTATTTTTAAAGCAGTTTTTTAAAAAGTGAAGGGGAAAGGGGGAGGATTTAACTCCAAATGGGGCGAGTAGTAAGCCTCGAGGCATTGAGGCGCAAATATTTTGAGAATTTGATTTTAATTTAGCTATATATAAAAATAAATATGTGTATTACAAATAACAAATTTCTATTGAACAAATTAGGAATCACATAAAATACACATGACTTCAGCTGTCCTTGCCCATGAATTGTAAAGCTACAGCCACATGCCCCATCCAAGGAAACAAAATTAGCAATAGGTTATCTATCTGGTCAGTAAAAAGGAATAAGATAAGGACACATCTGGAAGTCCTAAACATCTCTCATAACCCAAACTTCCGCCCTCATCTCTCTCAACTCTATTGCTCTCCTGACACATGTCATCTCAGAGAGAATGGAATGTGGAATTGCAAAGGGCTCATTGAGATCAGTATATGAGGTGCCATCTCATGCCTGCTTTTTGAAATAGAAGTAGTCATAGGTTCAGGGATCAAAGAAGCTGGCCAAAGAAAGAGGGAGGCCGAGAGAGGTTGTGGCAGAGCTGCGCCCGTTTGACCATCAAAAGAGTGAAGAGGGTGGGCGAGGGCAGTTTATTTCTTCCCTTTCTGAGTTTCTGCTAGAGAATTTACAAAGAAAGGAGCTTCAAGCGCTAAACAATTTTTATTTTATTTTATATTTCTGTCCAGAAAAATAAGTACCCATTATGAATATACTTTTTTCTGGCAGGAGGTGAAAGGCGTGCCCTTTTCTTTTGGACATACGCCTAACAGAAAAAAGTGAAGGATTTGTGCCTGCGTTTTGGCCCAAGAACATGTGCCTCAAGCCATGCATTGAAAACACCTCTTAAAACAGTGACTTAAAAGCAAATGACAGAGGATTGGAAGACTATTACAAATTAGCTCCAGAATTCTGAACTATTGATTTCTAGTTTGGAGCAACAGTAAGGTCGAGGTGTGCATTGAAAATGCCTTTTAAAACACTGATTTTTAAAGCATGACAGAAGATTGGAAAGATCGTTTCAAATTAACTCCAGAATATTTAACTACTAATTTGGTTGCCATATTGCAACTCATGCATCATTTGTTCAAGTTGTCAAAATAGCCCCTCCACAACTGTCAATTATATTTAAAAAACATAAGAAAAAGAAATAGCAAAAGTATCCTCAACTGACTCTGGACAAGCCAAGTTTTCCCCAATAAAACCAAAAGGCTTGTTTCGTGTCCTCCAAGAAAAATAAACAAATGAGGCAGATTCAGAACTATCGAAGCAAAGGACACAAACATCCGAAGATAATGCCTTAGAAGACCCCCTGCCCCCCAACTCCACCACAGATTGTTAGTATTAACTCTATTAGAAACAACTACCCATATGAAGCTTTAATTTTAGAGGGAGCTTTGGCATTCCAAATACTATGATAGATTGAAAAGAACATGTTCCCCTGTATCAAAACACTAAGAAAGATTTGCAAAGAAAAAGTTAAAAGAAAAATGTAACACCCACTTCCTCAACCCTCCCTATTGGAAGGACAGCAACCCTCCCACAAACACAACAAAGATGATAGCTCCTCCACCCATCTTAATTCAGAGGCCTACGAGTGGGAATCCCACCAAAAATTCTCCCCATTTGAAAGCAGAAAGGAAGAAACAACCCCATTATGCAACAAATAAAGACAAGACACTAAAAAAGCCAAATCCCCCACCCAAGGGTCTTCCTGTAAATGAATGTGAGGCCCATTACTCACCCCAAATTTTGTATTAGGAATAAAATGCAGGTAAAATTGTGATGTGTCAAAGTAATATCTAAAACCCACATTAATATCCAGCCCATTTTCTTGTAAGAAAAATTTTCCTTTTAATTACTTTATTTCAAAGTGAGTTCTTCTCTGAAAGAAACGACCATAACCATTCACTCATTAAGACAATGTTTTAAGACACTAATTTCCCTCGACTTAGCCTTCCATCCTATCTTTGACCTACACACCACCTCCCAACTAACCAAATTATTTATCTTCTCCCAAAGCCCTAGACCAAAGAAAATCTCTCATGATTCTTGAATATATCAATGACAGTAAGATGAATGTCAAAGAAACATCCAAATAATGTTAGCGTAGCGAATATGACAAGGATATAATATTAAAATTTATGTGATTTAAAAATGAATATATCACATGAGAAAGTTTTTATTGACATAAAGAATCAAATAAAGTTAATATTAAATTATTACACAATAGTATGTATAAATCAATATATTAGGTTATTCTAATAGGTACATAGATACAATGTTTTAAAAGATATGCACAGACATAGCAGGTTATTATGCCTTGGGACAATAGCGCTAAAATTCTTTGAAAATGATTTGTACTCATTTTTTTTTCCAATAAGTCATTCGATCAAAATTTTATGAGTGCATAATTTGTTAGACTAAATTGGTAGTTTTGAAGTGATTCAAAATGAAAGAATGCAGGAATTCTATAGAAACATTTTTTAGCGTGTTTTGTCCTCAAATCATACAAGCAAATTCTCATAGGCAAAATTAATGGGGCTTTCTAGTTTAACAGCTTTTGATTTTAGGAAAATGTACTTTCATTTTGGATACAAAGTTATTTTAGTACAAGAAATCTAAAGGCAAAATAATAACACCAGTTTTTTGGGTAGGTCTTTACAACGATGTCTTTGTATAAACAAACTTAAGAAGCATGGATATTCTAGTCAAAAATAATATTGTAAAAAAACAACTATATTTTTTCAAATTAAAAATTGTTTTTAGAATAGACCCACAAAAGACACCAATGCATGCCAGGGCACCTTTAATAGTCTGCTTTATTCTAAAAGATCATGCATGCAGATTGGCTTTTCAATTTGGAAAGTTGGATTGGGCAAATTATAACGTCAATCAAACTCTCCATGAATTGGATTGGGCAACTTATAAAGGCAATCAAACTCCCCATGAGTAAGCAGATGAGGTCTAAGAAATACCTGATAAATCCCTAGAATCTTTGCCAGGCAGGTAGGACATCCGCTGCTAATTGATTCGGACAGATACTTGAAATATCCAGGAGCAAACTTTATAAATGATTCTAACTCTGTCTTTGTAACCTGTTTGATGATAAAACGATCATCCAAAGTTTTAGCAAAGAAGACATTGCTCTTGCCACCCTGAGCCCCCCATTTCTTACAACGGCTAAGTGATCTCACAAAATCCAGCTCAGAAGGGCAACAAATCCTCCTTAAGGCTTCAAACCGCTTTGCATAGTAGCATAGCACAGTATATTTCGCCTTACCAAGTGGGCCGTCATCCGCAAAAAAAACCCTGGCATGCAAAGCTTTTGTATATGAAAGTGGGTCCAAACCCAACGAACTACGAGAACCCGGCATGGACAAGATGCTGTCATCTGTAGACCCAAAACTCCTAAAAGATTCAGAGGTTGATTCATCAAAGGAATGCAGCATTTGAAAATTCAATGAATCATACAATGGTAATGAAGCCATAGATTCCCCACTGTCTCTGGGTCTTTCCAACTCATCAGACATTTGAATATGATATTCTGGCGAAACCAGTGCATAGGCTATAATACTTGTGGGCTCATCATCATAGACTGGAATGACAGTGTCATTGACACCAACAGGCAGAAGCAGCCTAGCCCCACCATGGAGTTCCAAATCCCGAAATGATGAGACATAGACAGGATTATATTCACCAAAAGTATTAAGCTTCTGAGCATTACCTAAAATGTTCTTATTTAAAGAACGGTAGAAATTTACAAAAGGCATTCCTAGCCAGCTTACAGAGTCTTCCATATTGTCAGGGCCCTTGATGGATAACATGGGTGAAAGAGAATGGGCTGTCTTTGACCCATTCTGGTCTTCTGCATGGTCCTCAGAATCCAACCTTTCTGCCACTGCTGCAGTGGTTGCAAAATCTGCCATAGATGAATCAGGAAATGCACAGTTGTTATCCTTATGTATTCCAATCCCGGGGTGATTTTCACCCGTCCATGCTGCATCAAGAGTGTCGGATAAATTTGCCATAACAGGGAACTGCCCCTCAGAGAAAGCCCTACGAACAGTTACCCCAGACCCCAGAGGTTCAGATTGGTCAGGCATGTTAACACTAGAAGAAAGATTTGGCTGCTCCTTCTCATTATTTGGATCTTGGCCCTCATCTGTTCCTTGATGGAATATGCCAGGTTGGTCAGCATGGCTGTTCATTCCTCCTCCCTGATTATATCTTTCATTGAGCTTTGCATCCACAAGAAGAGACTCACAACTACCAAAGCCTTTCCCTGGCTTAATGGGAATGTTTGTCTCAATGGCATTCTCATTAGCAGCCAAAATTTTCTCCTCGTGTTCTGATTTGGAGCTGCTCTGATCATCATGGAATCTGCTATTGTCTGAACTAGCTGCATAAATCAGGCAGTGGTCCCACATATATGATTGGATAACTAACTGCCTCCGCAGTCGATTAATCTCAAGAATATCATCAACAGGCTGGCCCTTTTTCACATCCTTGCTCAAAATTCTCTGAAGTGAGTCAAAAATAATCAGAAACCCTGAAACTAAATTTAGAAAGACTTTTTAATTTGATAAAAATTTTATCTTTGTTTTGTTTTCAAATTTTTGGATGCTAAGGCAAAAGTTTTCATCAAAACATATAGTAAGATCAAGGAAAACATCCCCAGTTAAGAATGTGCTTTGCAGCATAATAGACACTCAACCAAGACCCTTGTGGATGAATCAGAAAGGTTCAACTGATGAGCCACCAATTAAATGATAGAAGTATCTTTTTATCCAATTCAAAATTCAACATACCAGCTCAACGCTTCTAATCCACCCAAAAGAGACAACCAACCATTTTGTAAAAACTTCAGATTCATTAGCATACATCTCCATAAACTTATATGATGTAGAAATGTGCAATGCAATGCAGCAAGTACAACATTGAGTTGATAATGAAAATTGCATAACTCAAATGCAATGAAAATTTCCAAGCAATAAGAAACCAAATCCTTGCCTCAAATTCGGCTTTCTCCTTTTGTAGCATCCCTTCCAATTCTGCAATTTGGCGTCTTGATTCAGATGGTTTTGTGCCACTCTTAAGTGGTCCAGCAGCATTCTTTTTCTCTTCAATCTGACAAAGGGCATTTAGTACCTCAGAAAATAGAAGTTCTGCTCGATCAACCACCTGTTATAAACAAAATATTTAAAATTAGAATGCATGCAGAGAGATATTTCAAATGACATCTTTAGATAAACAGTTTCTATCAATGCACCTCGCTAATTTCCTTTTGCACCCATTCCTGATTTTCATATTTGAAATCAAGTTTGGGGGGTGGAAGGTAGACCGAATGAACATCAATTGAAGCATAATGGAAGCACGCAACCATGTTCCCAAACCTGCAGATGTAAAATTAATGAGTGTGCATGTGTGAGAGAGAGGTGAGGAAAGGGAAAAGAGAGAGAGCATTGTGCGCATCAAGACTGTCCGATTAATATACAACTTGAATGAAAGAAAACAGAGGTATATACATACAAACATTTTTACTTTCAATTACCAGCACCAAAGATAAAAATCAACATGGAAATCTACCTCATCATCACAACTTATAGATGTTGGAAATGGACAGAAGGAATGGGTATAATAAGGCATCTATGCATGAATATCGCAAAACCCCTTTTTTTCAAAAACAGGCACAAGACATTACTTAGCAAGGGCACAATAACATATGAACAAACGTACAAATCTACATATCAACTTTTTACTCAATACAATTATATAGCCAAACATCTAATATACAAACATATGCTTCGTCTTGCTTCTCCCAAATAAACTTTTTAATATATTTTCTCCTACTTTTCTCCTACTGAACAGCCAAAGATGATTAGATTATGTAGAAGCCATCATTGAAATGTGTGTGTGATTTTTTTTTTGGGGGGCGGGGTGGGGGGGGGAGAGGTTAATGCTCCACTAAAACTGAGGTGTCGCCAGCCTTTTTTGTGATTTCCAAAAATTAATTTCAACCATTAGATAGAACGTCATCTTCCTAACCTGCTAATCAAATTACCCCATCTGAAAATAAGTGGACACTGATCAACACTATTAAAATTTTACTTCTATTTTGAGATTTTAAAAATGTTTTTAAAATGTTCCAAGTTTGATTGCATTGATCAAGCACCATCTGACACTGGATGGGCTTGAATTCCATCAGCAAGATAAACATGAGATGAACTTCTGACAGTTGATATAATTTTTTGTCCTCATGTGGGCACCACAAAAAAGGAGACACCAAACTTGGCGACAGCCAGTGTGCTTGCGTGCAATTAATCTTTAAAAGCACACCCCAACGTCTAAAAAAAATCTTTTAAGATTTACAATATAACTGGAATTGTCAATGCTTGTAGGATCCCCTTGCAAAGTGCTGCTTCCAACACAGACAAAGCTCCTACATAGAAGGATCCATGTAATTCTATCAAATAAATAAATAAGGTCTATGTCATGTAGGTTGCAACAATAAAGGCAAATAACTATGAATTTTCCCTACTATTCACCAATTTTGCCAATCACCAAGAAAGGATTCAAAAAAATTAAATGGCAGAAACCAACAAGCCTTGGTAACAACCAAAACAGCATGTTTATTAAATCCAACCAACAATATCATACAAGTGGCTCAATTAATTTTCAAGATCCAGGCCCAGTATGGGTGCCATCTATGCTGAACCTGTTCCAAAGAGGAAGCAAAGCTTAATATATTTCAAGATTATTTATTTCCTGTTTGCAAAAAATTCAGTGAAATTGACAGAATACCCATAGAATCGAAGACAGTCTCTGTGTAAGGAGTGGCCACAACTTGCCACCCTACTCGCAGCTGCATGGTTCGAAAAACTAAGCTCCAAAAATTTCCCAAAAGATAAACCCCAAGCAGCATCAGACATCACAATTCTCCGAGTTGCTGGAGGAAAACCATTAGTTCGTGGACACCGCAAGCATCTATGCCACATCCAGATCTTTCCTTCCCTTTCACCAGGCAAGAGAAATTCTGGTAACTTTTTAACAGAAATTGTGAGGGTTCCTTGTCGATGAGTATAACAATGAACATGTGCTTCTGAGGGCATCTCACACGAACGACATCGGTAACTCTGACCAATAAATAAGCTTCTTCAGTCTCAAATGCATTTATGGGGTTTCTATTTGAGAAAAAAACAAAAACAAAAACAAAACAAACAGAAGAACATTAACATGCAAAACATTAAAAAAAAAAAAACCAACCTGGTCGAATAAATGATCTCGTAAAAACCGCCCCAAAGGTTTATCAAAATTACCATAATATTTAATCCGAAAGAGATGGGACCTTTCACAGACAGTGCCCTTCCACACACACCGGGATGATAAGGAAACCAAGATGCTCTGATGGTCGGAAGGTGATGGAGGAAACTCTTCTTTGGAAGAGCCTGGCTCCCCTATACTTTTACCATTTGGTTGCAAGGATGATAAATCAGAAGTACCTAGTGAATTTGCAGCCATTGTATTGTAATCATTTTGGGCATTACCAGCCATGGCTCTTGGTCTCAATGCCTCCGAAGGCCCAAAACCATTAGCAGTGAGATGATCACCAATGCCAGTTTCACCATAATTGGCTGCAGTTTCAGCCTCCAAAGATTCCTTTGAACCTAGAGCATTATTCTTTTCACCAGAACAAGGCACATTATGGTAAGAATCGGAAGCAACTATCCCTGAAGGAATATAGGAGGAAGAAACAGAGTTAACAAAACTCAAAGTGGACGGCCCATGCTGAGAGCCAGGACCACCAGGAAAACAAGGTGGATGAGCGACTTCCATTTTGTGTAAGGAAGCACTGATCGAAGTGGCTAGATCTGAACTGGGGACACTATAGGACCCCTGTGGTTCATCAGCAGGTTGAGAACCCTGAGACTTGTCATTAGCAGGGATGGCAAAACCAGGTATTGTTGAGATTGACCTATCAATGCTTGATGCTTTATCTGGAAGTGCTACTGTTATTGGAGAATTTAATGGGAATTCAGGCAGAGAGGCTCCTTCATCAGCAAGAAACGATGTCTCCAAAGCCAAGTGATAAGCTGCAAAAACACCATATTGGACAACATGCTTCACTTTCTTTAAATCATCCCCACTGGCACCTCTGAGTAAGATCTGGAAGCAAAAAAAGAAAAAAGAGCCACATGAATTTTTTTATTGGAAGCCTATCCAGAGACAGTTGAGATGTTCATTTAGTTTAATGAAATACTAACACAATTATGAACTCGACACCCCCCGCCCCCACAAACTCCCCCTCAAAAAACACAAAATGCAACCACCTATACATGGGTCCTACCGGAATAATATCCCAAACTAACAGTCACTTGACAAAACTTGTTCTAAAAACTTCAAGTGCAGAATATCAGCACAAGAGATATTTAAGTGTAGTCCACATGCCATATTAAAGTAAAGCCTGCCAAACTTTTATCTGATTCACAAAATTATAGAATAAACAATAACATAACTTTTAATAATTTTATCAGTTTCATAAGGACTTACAGTACAACCCAAGGGCTTTGGGCAGCCTTCAAAATACATCAATGTCTTCACCAATTTTTTTCCACCCTGCCCAGCAGACCCATGCTCTTCCAAAAACCTCTCCACATGGAATATGTCACAATACCCCAACTTTTGCGGGGAGAGATGATCAATGGAAGGAACTATTTGAGCACCTGTGCAGCGGGCTATGCGCTCTAAAAGTGGCCTTTTAATTTTGAGAACAAGTGATATGTCTTTTGCAAGGAGATACTCTTGTGCAAACCGAGAAACTGATTTCTCCACCAAAAGGACATCAGGACGGTGCACATCTATTTTTGCAACTGCCATCTTTAAATGATCCATTTCCTACACAAGGTGATAAAAATCCATTAGAACAAATGATACAGGAAATAATTACAGAAGCACATGCAGAGACATTGAGCAAACGTAAAAGAAAAATTCTTCTGGGTATGCAAAACTAAGTTCCTTTATTTATTTATCAATTCTTTTTATGAGTAATGTATGGTATTAAATGGGCACTGAGTAGCTGCCAACCCAAAACACGATGCATAGGCATAATGAACAAAGAAGTCAGCTGCAGAAAAAGAAAAAGCAGAGTTCCCCTTCATATTCCTATAATAGATACTCGTATAAATGGCAAAATAATCCAGGAAAAAGTTTAGGACCACAACCTGCTGTAACAGGGTATCAAAACTTGATAAGTGATTTGAAACCCGCTGGTACTCAAGTGCTCCACCAAGGATCAGCAATCGAGGTTTCTCTATTTTTGACGTCATACGCCGATGCGCCACATTTTTCTTACAAACAACTCCTTTGACCACCATGCTAGAAGAAATGCAATGAAGTCTTTGTCAAAAACAGAGAAACTTCAAGATTATAAAAAATAACTCAGGGAAAAAAAAAACGCAACTTCAGTAGTACTTCAAAAAAATATAACATAAAAATTCAAATCAGGATTGGAACTGGATGTGAACTGGCAGTTATGGAAGCTCACGTGGTAATTAGAGATGTCACATGCCTGTACTACAGTTTTATGGACATAGTTCCAGATGCCTAAAGTTGTGATGATGGGAGGGGAAAGAAACATGAAAGAAATGAAAACATTAAAATTTATTTATTTTTTTATAAAACCACACATATAACTGCAAGTCATTTTAACTAGACACTGTTATCATCATCCTTCTGAGCAAAAAGAGATCATGTATCATATGATAAGTTCCTTGTGTCTGGGCATACAAAGTCACATATTCTTTTCCTACTTATTTAGAGGGAGAGAAGAATTTGGGTTCTAGACTCCTTGGGGGAAAATTCGCAAGTCTTTCTTTCTTCAGTTGGTTAATGCTCCAAATGCTAATCCTTTCTTCTTACATTGTTTTATTTGGAAAGCTAATGTTCCCCAAAAAATAAAAGCTTTTACTTGGGCAGTGGTCCTGAATAAAAATCAATACTAGTGACTTGCTTTGGAAGAGAGGACCAAATAGGGCAGGATCACTAGATATATGTGTACTTTGTTTTAGGAGTGGGGAGACATTTACATCTGTTCTCACATTGTCCTTCTTCATGGAATGTTTTGAATCACTTGTTTGGAGTTCTAGGTGAGAAATGCATCCATCCTTCTTCTTTGGATGCTTTTTGTGTTGTTAATTTTAGAGGCTTGGGGAGGGGAAAGAAAAGGAAAGATTTTTGTGGAGATGTATGGTTCTTGCCATTACATGGTGTATTTCGTAGGAGATGAATCCCAAAATCTTTAAGGAATGGCACATCTCCTAATTTGAATGGAGCAGAATGGTTTCTCGTGTCTCTTTGGTGTTTAAGGGTGTTTCTCTTGAAGATTTGCAGCCAGATCAGATACTTTGCTCCATTAGAGTGGTTTTTTAAATACTTTTCTTTTATTTTGTTGTTTTCATTGACTTATTGGAGGATATCCCGTTCTCCATGCTGTTATTCTTTTCTTCTGTAATTTTTTTCTTAATTCTTCAAATAAATTTCTTTGTTCCCTTCTCATGATAAATCACTGCCTTGTTGTCACTTGTACTAAACTCCCCCTCGCCACTTCTCTCTCTCTCTCTCCCCCCTTTATAAATCTCATTTTCTATGAGGAACAGAATGTTACAACGAATGTTAATTTGATTCACAAATAAATCAAAGAAAACACTGTCAAATTTGAGGACTCATAAAAATAAGTATCAGCAATATCTCCTATCAAAATGACATATGTGCAACGCAACAAATCAATTAACAAGTACAAATATGAAACTTTATGCTAGTGCATATGGCCATACTACTAAAAACACCAGCTTTTTGATGATTGAAACCTTCATAAGAAGAAAGAGCTAGGGTCCAACTATTTGGGGTCCACAGCCCTTAACATTATTATGACAGCTCAATTATAAACAAGCCTGATGAAAATTGAAAAAATAATGGTAATAAATTTCATGCCAGCATGGATCTCATATCTAAATAATTGCAATCAAACTATGAATCTCTTGGCAATAGTCTAGGAAACCATCATTTTACAAAGAAAACACAATAAATTTGCAATCAGAAATCCAAGCATCTCATTGGCACAGTTGATAATCTGGAATATAATTGTAACTTCTGAAGATTGTGTTCATTTATGATATGGGCCATAACCTAACATATTGTCACATTTCTGAACGAAGCTTACAATTAGTTTCACCAGATTAAACAATAATATCAAGGTGCACAACTGCATATACAAAATAGACTAAATTGATTAATGGTTGGCAGATGAAGCAAATTAAACACAAGCTTCAATTTTATGGGATTTATGTTTTTGCCATGTACCCTAGATGAATGGATTGCTGGCAGGATACCTTACATCTAAATCATCATCTTAAACAGTGCAGTTTTTACCTTTCACAGCGCCGTCCAGAAGCTATGCATTTTACTTTCACATATCCACCCGGGTCCATTCCCCCACCTTTGCTTGTATCTGGCTTTAAAAGTGTAGCAGCCTCCCAGGACAGTGATGTAATTATCTCCAACCAACCCTCATTGTCATCTTCTTCGCCTACAGGAAGGTTCTCAACCTGCAATAGCTGAGAAACCAAAGCCCTGAAATGCCCATCAACTACATTCTTCATAGCCTTCTTATGCTCCTCACTAGACTTGTCTCTATTGCGATACTCTCCACTTCCAAAACTGCTGGAAGTGCGTAAATATCCCCACTCTCCCACAGCATCACCCTCATCATCATCATCAAACAGAACAGCTTCCTTCTCATCTTCTTCATCTTCTGGTTCAGGGGGAAGCCAGAGAATTCCATTGTTCTCAAAATCCACAGGTTCGGCGTTGACATCCTCTCTGGCATAAAGGGAGGAAGATGCTTCCTCATCAGCAATATAATGTTCATCTTTTTTGCCAAGCTGTTGAATTCCTTCCAAATTCTGTGAATCAAAGCTATGGTGTAATGGAGAGCTACTCAAACTCTTTGCGTCATTCGTTTCTCCATCAGGATGCACCTTATGTGATCCATAGTCATTGTCATTTTCATCAAACTCAACATGACCATAGTAGTCATTGTCCTGAGGAAAATGCCTTGTTTCAGAGTCTGACCGATAAACATCATATCCATCATCGTCGTCGTCACTCCTGAATCTGAAAAAATGGAAGCAATAAATAACTAAGAGTAACACATTACTGCACGCTAAATGTGGATTGAAGGTAATAATGCAAGTTAATAAGAATTGCATAAAGCCTGGTAGCAGCAGAATATACAAACAATGATGACCACAACGACCATAATAATAATAATAATAAAGGGCACCCACAGCTATCCTCGGTAAGGTTGTTATCGTGTGACCTGGAGGTCATGGGTTTGAGGTGTGAAAACAGCCTCTTGCAAAAATGCAAAGTAAGGCTCATTGTAAGGCTGCATACTATAGACCCATTGTCGTCCGCCCCTTCCCCAGACCCCGCATACACGGGAGCTTTGTGTGCCCCTTCCTCAGACCCCATATACGCGCAAGCTTTGTGCACCAGGCTGCCCTTTTTTTCACAAGTTGAACATTGATGGTTATCTTGCTACAACTTGTCAATATGAACATTGAGAGACATCAATGCATTGACATGCATGGCTTTGCTAAATTTATAAGCATCCACTTGAGCAAAGCAAGCATAAAGAACACAATACTAGGAAAAAAGTAAACAAAGAAAAGAGAAATATCCAATTTTACAGGTTGCAAATATACTCTCGAGCAATGCACTCAGGCAAGGCCTTCGAAGCATTTAGGCATATGCTAGATACCTTCCTCATGCTTTTGACATCTGACTTGAGCTAACAACCCCTCCGAAGCAGGGATTTAAGCATTTTGATACCATGTTTACATTTTTCACACTTATTACATCCCAGGGAACCATTATTATTAAGCTTACTTGTAGAGCATGGGCTTGTGGCCAAGTGGCTTATCTCTTGGTTCTCAAAAGGAGATATCAAGAATACACTCCCCTTAGGGGAGAGTGTGTGGGTGTGGTTTTAGGGTTGGTATGTATTAGCTAATTACAAATTTATTAAGCTTGTCAGTTATTAATTATAAGTTGTAAGGTTAGTTGAAAGGCAACCATGGTTGTGCACCAGACATGCCATAAAGAGAAGACGCAGAAGGAAAAAAGCTGTGGCCTTATTCCTCAAGGCTGATGCCCCACATTTGATTGGATAAGCCATCATACCCAACACGTACGCCCTTATAAACAGTGAAAGAATAGTATTTATATTCTTCAATAACGGCAAACATTCTTTCATATAGAAAAATAAGATTCATTAATAGGGAGGAGAAAACTCCAGAAAATACAACCCCAAAAAGAAGCTAGGAACACAACTCTATCCCAAAGCAAAAGTGGAGGAACACACAGAAGACACCCAAACAAGCACATGCCTCCCCAAAAACCTCCCCTTTCTGCCCCACCATGAACAGTAATCTAAAATCTGTGACATACTTGTACGCTTAAACAAACATAAATGTTTACATGCTTAAAATAAGCTCTGTTTGTTAAACCATCACTTCTACAATATGGCAAGCAAAGAAATTCATTCTTAAATCTGACAATAATTTCAAATAACCACCAATAGAGCACACTTTTATGAAGTAATCTAGGCCACTCAATCAAGGGACTTAATCGAAACTAAATGCATGATAAAACATAGAGCACATTCGCTGAGTATTCCCAAATTCCAACTTCCAAACAGGTGAGTTTTTCGAGTAATCATAAATCAAATATATATTCATGGGTTATTTGAGGCAAGCACATTACTACTAGAGGGGAACCAGATATAAGGCAAGATGAAGCGCAATGGCAAACTATACCTGATACTAGGAGAGTCTAGACCTGCTGAAGAGGAGAGAATGCAAGAGAGAACAAAATTTTATATTTTGGTCAAGATTATAAACAAGTAGGGCAATGAATAAATTTCTTTAAAATAAAAAGGCTGCAATTTTTGTGAATTATGTATTTCTTAAATATGCTCATGAGGATAATGAACCAGGTTTTGGCATATGTTAGTGTAAGCATTGGTAATAGATGATTTGCAGGAATGAGAAGGCATGCAGGTTGCTCAAATGATAGTTCCCCCAAAATGATGGTGTTCCTACACAGAAAGAGAAGATGCTCAGAGACTTCAAAATATGTGCCCACACTATCACCCAGCAGCCCTTCAGCCCCTTTCACTCTAGCAAACTGACCAAGAACCTCTCATCCCATTACACAGGAGCAACAGCAATGGAACCTACCATCAACAAGCATCAAGTTTGTAGAGGCCCGCTTGACCCTTAAACTTGTAGAAGAACCCTAGATGCTTAAGAAACATTACAAGCTCAGGAGTAAGGAGCATTACCCTTGCTCACACTGTCTTATGATGAGCCATCTCAAAAATACAGGAAAATTCAGCATGCAATTAGTGATTATAAATTTTATTGCAACCCATGCGCAATATTTCAAATTGAACTCAACAGAAAGTAGCAACAGAAGGAGAGATAAAACTAACCTGTTCATGCAAAATCCAAATTGGTTGGAGGATGGATCCCCTATTTCTGGAACAGGATGGCTGCTCCTTCCTGATGCAACTGTACCTTGCTCCTCTTTGCCTGTTTCCATCACTGGTGATTGACGTGGGCTGAGACCAGAACCGTAAGAAACTCGTTGATACGGTCCAACCGAGAATGGCATCGAACCAAGAGTAATACTGCTACTATTAGCTGTACCACTAGATTTAGTGCTGGCCAAACTTGCAATTGATGGTGAAGCACTGAGATCCAGGTGGGGACCCTGGATCCCATTATCAAGAGTAGTTACACCTTGCTCCCATTGCTTGAAACAATAGTTACAAACCCGGATCTTTTCCCACTCTTCACGGGGCGTCCTAGGCTCACTAGATGGGGGAGGAATGGAGTTTGCAGTACACTTGGCACAGAAAACTCGGCCGCAGAGTCGACAATGGTGCCTACGATTAAATATTGTGAACTGAGAATCACAATCGTAGCATACCCTGCAGCTCTGATCGGGCATCCAAAAGTCCCTTGACACATTAGCCGGCTCAGACCGCCAAGGGAGCCAGGATTTCAAGATGCCAACTAGCTCAGATAATGTTTTGTCAGGGGCATCCATCGACAAAGAGTCCTCCTGCCCCTCATACTGAAATGCTCATTGGCCACTCTAACAACCAAATCCCAGCAAACAATGATCTGATCTAATAAGTGTAGATTTGGTCTCAAACTCAACAATTTGAGAGATTACCTATACAGCTAACCACCAGATGGCAAACCAAACCAATTTGCCAAAAAGGGAGAAAAATGATTACGGAAAAAACACATCAAATTCCAATTGCAATAAACCTGAGCAATTTCACAGACAGTTGCCCCTGCCCTAATCCAACCCCCAGGAGTTCAAAGTTCAACAGAAGAACGCTCATGAAATAAGTACCCAATCGCATTAACGGAGCTCTTGATTTTCCTAATGAATGCCCAATATGAGTTTTCTTTGCAAACCAATCCTCAGTCCCCAGTCCTCAATATGGCAGTGGGCTATATTTCCTGAAGCTGCCAACTGAAAACCTTGAATCCATAATTATGTGCTGAACACCTTTACCCCACAATTCTACGCTCAATTACAAAAATCCTCTAACCTATGAAGACAACTCCCCCAACCCTCTCGGTCACAAAAATCAATAGAAGGAAGCAGGGCTCAGAACCCAAATTTCCCACGACTTCAAAGCGGCAACACCCCACCCAAACTGCTCCGCAGAAAGAACATAAATAACACGGTTCTATTTATTTATTTCTTTCTTTCTTTCCCTGTGAGGAAAGGAATAAATAAACGAGAAACCGACTCTAATCTGTCAGTCGCCAATCACTCCCACGCGGAATCCATTGATTTTCATTCAAAAGACCGAAACCCATAAGGCGCTATCTATAAACGACAAACAAAGCCCCAAAACCCTCACAAGATCAACAACGATTGTGAAGCAAATTCATTCAACAATTATCCATATTTATAAACCCTTTTGCAGCCCATACCCAATCTTCTGGAAGACGAAACCAGTTCATGTCATCAGAATATCCTCCACACACATAGAAAAAACTAAAAATCCGAGAGTCAAATCCTAAAACTCTCGTCAAAATTACCTTCAGCTTCAATCAAAACCACAATCGGATCT
Organism: Malania oleifera; assembly: GCF_029873635.1. Taxonomy (NCBI): domain Eukaryota; kingdom Viridiplantae; phylum Streptophyta; class Magnoliopsida; order Santalales; family Ximeniaceae; genus Malania; species Malania oleifera. The sequence goes on along the minus strand of NC_080426.1, from coordinate 26,056,591 downwards.
TCGAGTCTTCGAGTCAAGGCGAAAGGCAACACACAGATTTGCGCCACGAAGACAGAAACCGTGATATACCGAAAGTTATGGGGTAGGTGGACATGACGGGTAAGTTCCCCAACCCAGATAGCGATTCTTCCCCATAAATTTGATCCAAATTACAAAATCGATTCTCAAGTACCCATAATCATCAATCCCTCCTCCCCCACAAATTTATACCCCAAATTAAAATTTTGCATGTAGAGAGAGAGAGAGAGAGAGAGAGAGAGAGAGAGAGAGAGAGAGAGAGAGATCTACAGGCACCTGTGGCTTCCCGCATACGAGGAATTGCAGCAAAAATATGAGAATGGAAGACTACTTTTCATCAATATCTAATCTAACGTCTCTGTGAAATTAAATTGAAAATTTTTTGAGTTATTCATTTGATTCCTCTCCCTCTCTCTAGAATTTTTTGCTGCTTACTAATTTGACATTTTAGTTTTTGTTTTTTTTTTTTTTTTTTCTCTCGGCAATGATAGAGACCTCCTTCTTTCTTTTGAGTTTTGACTCTCAACGTGAATCCCTCTTCTTTACTTATTTACAGCGCAAATCGAAATTTATTAGTTTTCCCAATTAATCCTCCGGACGACGGCCATCGGCGGCTCGGGCTGGGCCGCCGCGTGCTCAACACATCCCCGTTGTGAGCCGTATCCTTTGCTGTCCGGCCCACGTAAAATAATATTTTTTTTTTTTTTTATTCTATAACAATAATGTCATATAATCTACGGAATACTTCATTGTTTGATTTTTAAACACTATACAATATATTTGTTTTATAATTTTATCAGCAATATTCTACATAATTTTATTTTTTATTTTTTTTTTGTTTTAAGAGCTAATTGTCAAATTCAATTTGAATAATTAATTGGTTAACTATTCAAAATATCATTTATCACATTATTATTAATAATGTGGACCTTGAAATGCATTTGATCGTGAATGAATAATAAAAAATTAAATTAATTAATTTAAGATAATTTTCAAGCTTGTAATTAATCTGTGTGTAATCCACACATTCAATAAATATTTTTTCTTAAATTGTGTATGTCATTATAATAAATATATACTTATTTATTTGTGTAAAATATTATTGATTGCAAATAAAAAGAAGGGTCCAAATATTCTAATGTTGAAGCTTTAACTTTAATGTTTTTATCAAAAATTTATTATTTTAATAACTTTTGGTAAATGGGGGAAAATTAAGAGAACCTTTTTGAAATACTAACTAGAAAGATTTCGAGTATAATTACTTTTGGTTCAATTGTTAGCCATTGCGAATTAGTAATTAGGATATCCTAAAATATAAAAAAAATAACTAAATAACTCATATAAGAACCCTCTCATACTTAGGTAAATTAAGAAATGAAAAAAGAATAAAAAGAGAAAAGATGATGGGTAAAAAAGGCTTGTTATTTTTTTATGATCATCCTGTCTTTGCATTCAGTTAAGTTGTCATGAAGGTTGTAAATAGCGACCTTATTCTGAATAAATAAATAAGTGTGAATAGCTACCACTAAATAGTTATTAAGTGACGGGTGTAGATCTATCTGCTAAGATGGTTGTAGATCATGCAATTTGACTAAGGTGATGTTTTTTATGGTCTGTGTATATGGTTTCTTGTACTAATAAGTATGTGTGGCCTATAACTAAGATAACGAGCTCTAATTGTCCCTCCACTACTAAGTACAAACTCGGTCCAGATTGGCAAAATGTTATTATCTCGGGCCTCTTTTATTTAGGATTTCTACCCACCTCTCCTTGATTTTTCTATGCTTATCATATGGGATATTACATTTATTTCTCTTTATTATCGAAATTACTGTGCAAGAAATTTAACTCTGTTAAGTGGACATGTGTACATAATAAAACATATTTTTATTAATCAAAACATCATGTCATTCTTTTATCTGCTTACCAATTATATGACATGTATTCTACCATTGGTAGGACATGCTAAAGCACAATATCATTTCCTTATAAGAAGAAATGACATTTAAGGAGTTTAATATATAGGCTTTTGGCTTCCTAAATCATCTCATTCTCTTTTTAAGATTTTTTCTTTATCCCTCCAAAACTCAATTTCTACAACCAATCACTATTGCTACACTTGTTACTCCATTTTAAGACAACATTTTTGGTGTTGTCCCTATGTTACTCTTGAATGAGGTTTCATGTTGGATTCATTTTAGGCTTTTTCTAGTACTAGAGGCATCAAGAGATCCTTTGTACCTAGAAAACTCTTTAAGGATGTCTAAAAGCCATTCAACCCTTCTCAAGTCATTCCCAAATCCGAGTAGAAGACCCATCTATTCATTGATGTGTAAAAGCTCCCATATAAGGAGTTGACCGGCCCTATGGTCAAGTACAATTTTCTCAATTTAGAGACTATTCCAAGGCTCATCTTGAGATCAAAAGATTCCACATTATGAATTCTTTCAAGCTTGCATTCCTTATACCTATTAAAGTGCTCATCATTGCCAAAGTAGGGAAATCAACAACAACGGGAGGACAATTGTTTGTTCATTAAACTCTAATTTTATACTACTAATTTCAAACATTCAAAATATTTATTGTTGTACGCCTTCTCAACTTATAACATCAATTTAACCATAATACTTCAGTAACCAAGGGCTACAAATGTTTTTTTTCTTTTTTTTTTTTGGGGGCGGGGTGTTGTGGTGTTTACTATGAGGCTCTAATCAACACTATCAAAATGAAGATATAAATATACTTGAATATAAATGGGAGCATAAGGCATAATGACTACAATTTTTTGTTTACTATGATGCTTGTTAGGCATATGCAATACAAAAGACAACCAATATCTCTTTTTAAATTCATTATACACTTTTCAAAGTTTTAACAAATTAAAATCCTCTAGTATGAAAGTACTAGAATCAAACCTTTGATATTTCACGTTGAATATGACTGATATAATTTATATTTTTAGTTTTTTAAAAAAATTTCTAAAATATCATCAAAATTTTTGATACTCAAGTGTGATCACCACATTTTCATTTTGAGTGGCACAATTTTAAAAATTCGACAACTTTGTCCCATATGCATATATAAGTTAGTGTCTACAAGGTTGTTATCAAGGATGGGTTTAGGTTAGGTTTGTAATTCTAATGATGAAACAAGGTTTGCCCCTCGGCTTGAAGTGCTTTCGTAATATCTTCACAATTAAACAAGATACGAGTTTTTTGAGAGTAATGGAATTTTTGTGTTAAGTACAAAAAGAAGTTTATGCAGAATGTCATCTCCTTTATCCATCAGTGAAAAAATGAAAGTATATATATGTTTGCTTTCAAAGCTGAGGAATAGCCAATAAACACCAAATGAAAGGGATCTAATGAAGGATCATGGAACAATAAATAAAGGGCCTAATTGGATGTACTCTTAACAGATTTGAATCTTGTCCTTCTATTCGTTGCTTGTTGAAGACAAGTTGGTCCATGTTAACCTTAGCCTAACTACATAATGTAAGGGTAGGTTTACACTCATGTATTTATTTAATTTCTTTTATTTGCAAACTAACTTTTGACCTGACATTATACCTATCTTAGAATCTCCCTCTTTTAAAGCTCCAGGATTTGGGGGAAAACAAAGACAAGAAGAAGGAGGCCATCTAGCGAGGCTTCAAATAACTATTGGAGTTGTAAGAACCCGAATCGTGATATATGGGTTTAAATAAATAAGAGAGGGGCAAATTGAAAATTTAGTAGGATTCTTTGACGAAGCCAGAGTTCGTCAACGAAGTCCATGTATCTCTCATTGATGAATCAACGAGATCAGAGGCTCGTCGACGAGGAGAAGCCGAGGAGTCTCGAAAAAATCGGAGATCCCAGACTCGTCGACAAGGTCTTGGTCTCGTCGACGAGAAGACTATAGAGCCTCGTTGACGAGGACACAATTCGTTAACAAGAAGTGGCGAGGTCAAAGGGCTATAAATAGAAGTTTTCATTACTTCTCAACTAAGAAACTCAAATATCTTCTCTCTCTCTCTCTCTCTCTCTCTCTCTCTCTCTCTCTCTCTCTCTCTCTCTCTCTCTCTCTCTCTCTCTTTAGAACTCTCCCTACTCTCTATCTCTCTAGATTTTTTCATCTTTCATCGCAAGAATCGTAAATCTAAAGTTACCACGAGGATTGTGGAAGGATTCTCTACAAGTTCTACGGATTAGAATCCTATTTCAAAGATTTTCGGGTTTTGGTGTAAAATCGAGGTAAGGCTCAGTTTTCAATTCTGATTTGGTAGTTTAGTAAAGAACAGTGTTGTGAGTATCTTCTATACTGTTGTTTGTAGGTTTTGGAATTCGGTTCGCTGTTTAGGGGCCTTAGAGTTCGGGAGTCTCTCTTGGGGGAAAGGTAAGGGGAATTGTGTTTGTATCAATTATTTTTGAAATCGGACTTGGTGGAACTGTGGTTCACGATCCTGTATATGTTTTGGCTACTCATTTGAGGGAATCTAACAGGGAAAACTATGGGTTTTTCATGAATACAGTTTTGGGAAAAAGGGGGCGACGGGTTGCATCCCTGGTTTTATTGAAAATCAAATGTATATGTTGATTTATACTGTGTTATAGGGATGTCCGTGCCTTGACTTGTTTAAACTGTATATGTGTTTGCAAAACCATGATTTTAGATTACCAAATGGGTGTGATTTGTTTGATTATATGAGTATGCATGTGTGTGTGATTGGTTAAATGGCTAGTAGGAACGGGGTTTCGAATTTGTTCCATGTACTGAGAGTGTCCGGCTTTATATCCGAGGGCGTGTGTTTATCAACTGCCACGTAGGCAAGAGTGTCTGGCTCTATATCTGAGGGCATGAGCCTATACCGGCTGATCACTGAAGGGCGTGGATCCACCAGTTACCGCCGATACGATGCCATGAGAGTTTGGGACTAGCCATGTGCTGGTGGCGCCGTGCTTTGCGGGTTGGCTACGGGCCAACGCTGAATTGTCGCAGACCATCTACGGGCCGAGGGGTGTGATCATGGGCGTGCGTATGTGTGCATGTGCGTGTATGCATTGTGTAAATTAGTACTAGACTGCATTTAACTGTGTGTATGTTACATCATGATAACACTCAAATGTCACACACCAATATAACCTGTGTTCTTCCTTAGTGAGAGGTGTCTCACTCCTACTATATGTACATTTTTACAAGTCCTTCGAGTAACAGAAACTAGCGTCCTGGTGTAGGGAGCTAATAGCCGGTGTACTGCGATTAGCGCTTGGGTAAGTGTTAGGACTGTATTTTGGTGGGTTGCCATTTTGAGATGTAATTGGGCACTTGTTTGTGCATTTGTGTTAGAACCTTGTTTCTGCTCTTGTATAGACTCTGGTATGGTACTGTATGTATATATAATGACAGTATTTCCACTGCGTATATTCTGTTATGTTTGGATGTGTATAGGGTGCCTGGGAACCCCACGGGGTCGGACCCTCATCCTTTGTACTGTATCTGTGGGCGGTTTGTATAATACAAGGATATGTTAGATTACATTTTCACCCCTAGGTCCCATTTCTGGGTTCGGGGCGTGACAGTTTGGTATCAGAGCTAACCAGGTTGTTAGGTCTTGTAGACTTGTTTAGGCTTAGCTGTGAGTACATACTAGAGTATAAGATGTTGGATATGGGTAGAGTTGGTTGAGAGTTGTTCGGTTGCTAGACCGAGATTTGTCGATGGTATTCCGTGTTTTTCCTGGGATGACGATTCCAGTAAAAGTAGGGCAGATCATTGATGACTTTCGTGTCGGTGTGATAGGATAAACCCAGACTTGGTAGGGAGTAGTTAACACAATTAATGTAGATCATTGTGTTGACTGTATATATTGTAGGGATACTGATAGGTTCCTATTGTGCTGCAAAATAGAGCCCCAAGATAATGACCTAGGAAGTGACTCCGAGGAGACTGCGAGTGATGAGTCTCCTTCTGTACCTTAAGGTTTGACGAGATAGGTGTTATGGGAGATCGGGCGGAGTGTAAGGAGACGCGAGCGCTCTCCTATTGCTGTAGGGTGCACCATTGAGAGGTTCACACGCATGCATCCTTCGACGTTCTCTAGAGGACCTGACTCAACGATAGCAGAGGATTGGGTGGAGAAGATTAAAAGGATCTTGGAGGTCCTGCACTGCACTGATAAGCAGCGAGTCTTCTATGCTACCTTCCAACTATCTAAGGAGGCGGGTCGATGGTGGACTACAGTGAATCTATTGGGGAAGGAGAGGGGCGGTTCGAAGGAGATGACGTAGAGCCGTTTCAAGGAGGTGTTCTTTGACAGATACTTCTCGGCTTCAATACGGGATGCGAAGGCAGATGAATTTTTTGCTCTAACTCAGGGGAGTATAACGGTGCAGGGGTATGCGGCTCGGTATATAGAGCTGTCCCGGTTTGCGTCGTGTTTGATCTGGAGCGAGTATGAGAAGACTCAAAGGTTCGAGAAGAGTTTAAGGAAGGATATACACAAACTTGTGGGTATGCTTCAGATCTGCGAGTTCTTGGTGTTAGTGGATAAAGCCACTGTGATTGAGACCGATATCCAAAAGGACGAGGTGGATCAGGAATTGTGGAAGAGGATAGTACCTTTTGGTTCTCAGACAGGATCTCGTCAGGGATCGTGGAAGAAGAGGAGCAAGGGCTCGGGTTACCGTCAGAATACCGAGCGCCATAGTTCCCAGGGGAGCCAGACTAGGGATCGTTGTATCAAATGCCACAGATGGCACAAGGGTGAGTGCCGATCTTTCGACAGTAACTGCTACAACTGTGGCTAGCCAGGTCACATGACTCGCGATTATTATGCACTGAGGCGAGACATGCCTGTATCTAGTGTAAACCGAGGGGGCAACCAAATACCTCGGGGAACCATTCAGACGAATACAGCTCCGGCCAAAGTGTACTCTCTTACTCTAGCGAATGCTGAGCATGTAGGGAACGTAGTGATTGGTACTATATTATTGCTTTCAAATAAGGCTTCTGCGTTTTTTTATTCGGGTGCAACCCATTCCTTTATATCTATGAATTTTGTAGGACAATGTGAGGTTGAGACCCAAGACATGAACGAGGTGTTATTTGTTACTACACCATCTGGGAGTGTATCTTTCTGTGGGAAGATGTTGGTAGATTGCCTAGTAGTAATTTATGGGAAGCTGCTACTAGCGAATCTTATTGTATACGACATGTCAGGGTTCGATGTTATTCTAGTGATGGATTGGTTGTTCTCCAGTTATGCTGTGATCGACTGCCGTAGGAAGGTAGTAGTTTTCAGACCTCCTGGGGAGTAGGAGTTTGAATTCGTGGGATCGTGTGTGCGTCCAACGCCACAGATTCTGTCTGCACTACAGGCGAGGAGGTTACTGTTGGACGGATGTCAGAGGTACCTAACTTGTGTGGAGGAACCGTAGTGGGATGAATTAAGAATCGAGGATATTCGGGTAGTCAATGAGTTCCTGGATGTGTTTCCAGATGATTTACCCGGTTTACCTCCGGATCAAGAGGTGGAGTTTGCTATAGAGTTGTTGCTTGGCAAGGCACCGATCTCTAAAGCTTTGTACCGGATGGCTCCAGTGGAATTGCAAGAGTTGAAGGAGCAGTTGCAGGAATTACTGGACAAGGGATTCATTCGACCTAATGTTTCGCCCTAGGGAGCTCCAGTACTATTTGAGAAGAAGAAGAACGGGTCACTGCGGATGTGCATTGATTACCGTGAGATTAATAAGGTAACTGTGAAGAATCGCTATCCTTTACCTCATATAGATGATCTCTTTGACCAGTTGTAGGGGACACGAGTCTTTTCGAAGATCGACTTGCAGTCAGGATATCATCAGGTGAGGGTTAGAGTTAAGGATGTAGCGAGGACAACTTTCCGAACTAGATATGGCTACTACGAGTTCCTGGTCATGCCATTTGGGTTGACGAAAGCTCCAGCGGTGTCCATGGATCTGATGAATAGGTTTTTCCATAAATACCTGGATTGGTTTGTGATGGTGTTCATTGATGACATTTTGGTATACTCGAGGAGTTTAGAAGAGCATGAGGACCATTTGAGGTTAGTATTACAGAATCTGCGGGAGAAGAAGCTATATGCTAAACTAAAGAAGTGGGAATTCTGGTTGAGTCAGATTGCATTCTTAGGCCATGTGGTTACTGGTGATGGTATATCAGTAGATCCTAGCAAGATTGAAGTTGTGGTCGACTGGGTGAGGCCAAAGAATGTGTAGGAGGTTCAGAGTTTTCTAGGACTGACGGGTTATTATTGTCGGTTCATGGAGGGGTTCTCTAAACTGTCTGGGCCTCTGACTCGATTGACCGGGAATGGGGTACAGTTTGTGTAACGACCCAAAGAATAATGTTATTTAAATAATAAAAAGGGGGGGAAATGGAAACAGTAACATTGCATTTTGGATATTATAACCCTAGAAATTTTCCAAGCACTTGTCGACGAACACAGGAGTTTCGTTGACGAGATCCCGTCTCGTTGATGAGAAGATCTTGAGAGAGGATTTTTGGGAATTCTGAAATTCGTCAAAGAGCGTGCAGATTCGTCAACAAACTTTCCACAGGACTCGTCGATGAGGTGACGTGGCTCGTCGACGAATCTCGTAGTATAAATAGTGCTTAAACTCATTTTTACGCAAAATTTCTGCGTCGTTCTCTCTCCTCTCTCTCTCCTATGGCCTCTCCTCCATCTCTCTTCGATTTCAGCCACATCAGTCGCTGAATCGACGATCTAAGGCCACCACGACGCTCCTGGCGGAGTTCTCTTCAAGTCTACTGGGGCGGATCGTCGGTGGGATTGAGTCGTGTTTCTTCCCAAAATCAAGGTAAGGCCTTTTAGTCAAATTTTGGCCTTCTGGCAGTTGTAGGAAATGATGTAGGCCAAAAAATATTGATATTTTGTTCTGACAAATGTGGTTTTCAAAGTGTGGAATAGGAAGCCCTGTGGGTGTAAGACCAGTATACGATAGGGGCTTTTCGACAGTTAGGTAAGGGAAACATGCTATGCTAGGAAAACCTAGTATGATTTCAGTATAAAGTTTATGTTTCTACCAGATTATTATTCAGGACATATATTTATGCAATTTATTATTAATGTTAAAATATTTTAAATTATTGTGTGGCATGAGAGTATGAATACAAAATAGGAACATGTTTTTACAGTATTTTCAGGAATACGTTTTACAAAATATACAGACAGTGAAATGCATTTACAGTATCTTTCAGAATACCATGATTTTACAGTTTTATAGTACCATAATGGGTAGATTTACAGTTTATCTCAGAAAAATGCAATTGATATACTTACAGATTATTATAACATTATGGTTTATACAGTTATTACAAAATCATGGTAAAACAGTTAGTTGTTTATAGAAACGTATTATATAGTATCAGACCCTGATGGATCAGACAGCAGAGCACGGTACCGTAGCTACAGATATACAGATATTCAGTTCAGAGTGCAACCACTTAACTCATATAGTAAGTGGTATAAGGTCGATCATGCCTAGTTGTGGACAGGCTCCCCATCAGATATGGGTTGAGGAGGGCCGATCTGACCGAGGAGTAGAGTGGTTTACCCTGGTCGGCCAGCCAGGATAGATCCAGCCTTCGGCCCGGACAACCTTGTCATAAGGGGGTTAAATCATGACATACAACCATCTAGGGAGATATTCTAAGATATTATAGTATTATCAGACTTTCTGAAATAGTAGAATTATTATGAAAAGTAACTTCATACAGTTTGACATGTTAAATTATATAGTTAAAGGGTTATAATATGTTATGTAGTATCAGCATTTTCTGATTTAGTTACTTGTACTACTCTTAACACGGTTTAATTTTTACAGATCCATATCTCAGTAGCCACACACTAGTGATAGCATGTTTCGTCTTACTGAGCTTTGTCTCATCCCGGCGTTGAACTATTTTTTTTTTCAGGTGAGTCAGTTGGGCGAGCGGAGTAGGCTCGCAGATAGAGGAGCTGTTAGTATGCCCTTTTTGAGGGTGAGTGTTTTTGGGGTACAATTTTGTTAGCCCTGGTATTAGTAAGAGTAGTTCTTGAGAGTACAGTGAAATATGTAATATTTGTGGAATATTTAGACACTCTGGTATTGTATATATATGAGGTTGTGTTTCATGTTATTTGCTTTCCGCTGTGTAGGAAATTGTTTTAATTTAAAATAGTAGAGAATTTATCTTTATAAGGAGGTTGTTATAGTTTAAGTGGACCATTGATTGTGAACAGTGCTTTCAGGAGTTGAAGCACCGGCTGGTTACCACTCTAGTTTTGACCATTCTTTTGGGAGATGATGGGTTTGTAATTTATAACGACTCGTCTCTGAAAGGTTCGGGATGTGTGCTTATGCAGCAAGGTAAGGTAGTAGCGTATGCCTCTCGGCAACTGAAGGAATATGAGAAAAATTACCCTACGCATGATCTAGAATTGACTGCTGTTGTATATGCACTGAAGATCTAGCGACACTATTTGTATGGTGTGCAGTGTGAGATCTTCACTGACCATAAGAGCCTCAGGTATTTCTTCACGCAAAAGGAGTTGAATATGAGGCAGATACGGTGGCTTGAATTGATTAAGGACTACGATTGCACGATCAGTTATCACCTAGGAAAAACTGATGTGATAGCCGATGCGTTGAGTCGAAAGTCGAGACTTGCGGTTGTTTCTGCAGTTGTAACTTAGTGTCACATCAGATGAGATTTGGAGAGCTCGGGTATAGAGTTGGTATCTGGGGATTATTAGGCTTTCTTTGCTAGTTTGGTGGTCCAGCCGACTTTATTTGAGCGTATAAAGGCCGCGTAGGCTAATGATGCAGAGTTGGCAGAGGTTATGGAAAAGGTACAGTAGGGACTGACTACAGAGTTTGACATCTCTGAGAGAGGTATGCTGAGGTTTGGGATCAGGTTATGTGTTCTGAACAATGACGAGATCAGAAGGATGAAGTGCATCGTTCTTTGTATACAGTACATCCGGGTAGTAAAAAGATGTATCGGGATTTGCGCGAATCCTTCTGGTGGAGTGGTATAAAGAGGGACATTGCTCGGTTCGTGGAGCAGTGTCTAACGTGTCAACAGGTGAAAGTTGAACATCAGAGGCTGGCAAGGCCGTTGTAGCCTTTGCCTATTCTGGTGTGGAAATGGGAGCATATTTCCATGGATTTTGTGACCAGATTACCTCCAGCGCTTCACGGGAAGAATGTTATTTAGGTAATCGTGGACAGGTTGACGAAATCTGCTCACTTCATACCGATGAAAGTTGACTATCCTTTGAGTAAGCTAACTAATATGTACGTGCATGAGGTTATGAGAATGCATGGAGTACCGGTGTAAATCGTGTCAAATCGAGACCTAAGGTTTACTTCTTGATTTTGGACGAGCTTTCAGGAGGCACTGGAGACGAAGCTTACTTTCAGTACAGCATTCCACCCCCAAACTGATGGACAGTCAGAGAGGATTATACATATCTTGGAAGATATGTTGTGAGCTTGTGTGTTAGACTTTGGTGGTAGTTGGATACAGTTTTTGCCACTCGTAGAGTTCGCGTATAACAACAGCTTCCAGGCTAGTATCGAGATGACACCGTTCGAGGTTTTGTATGGTCGGAGGTGTCGATCTCCTTTATGTTGGGATGAGATTGGAGAACGTCAGGTGTTAAGACCGGAACTCGTGCAGCAGGCGTATGAGAAGGTGGGTTTGATCCGGGAGAGGATTAGATCAGTTCAAAGTCGGCAGAAGAGTTATGCAGATGTTCACCGCTGTGATTTAGAGTTCGAGGTGGGGGGTAAGGTATTTCTACGTATCGCTCCGATGAAAGGGGTGATAAGATTTGGGAAGAAGGGCAAGCTGAGCCCGAGGTATATCGGACCATTCGAGGTACTGGAGCGAGTGGGTCTGATAGCCTACAGGATTGCACTACCCCCATCACTCTCGAGGGTCCACGATGTGTTTCACGTGTCCATGTTGAGGAGGTACATGTTGGATCTATCACATGTTATCAGCTATGATGAGTTGGAAATTGGGGATACTTTAGTGTATGAGGAGATACCTGTTCATTTTCTGGACTGTAAAATTCAGAAGCTTCGTACCAAAGCGATACCATTAGTGAAGGTAATGTGGCCGAACCACGAGGTTGAAGAAGCTTCTTGGGGACTGGAAACGAAAATACGCCGGAAGTATCCACAGTTATTTTAAGCACTTGTATGTTATCCTACTTTGGCTTGGGATAGATGGTTAGTCGTCGGGAGTGTGTATGTTATTGTGAACTCCTGAGATAGTTGTATATGTGATCACGGTATTCCTCCGCCATAAGTGAGGGTATGTAAGTGTATGTGTATGATGGGGCTACGCTGTAGTGGTCGCTAGTTTTCTTAGAGATGTGTATATGTGTTCGATTGTATGAATGAGATTGCGAACGAGAGATGACAAATTTCGAGGACAAAATTTTTGTAAGGAGGGGAGGTTGTAAGAACCCGAATCGTGATATATGGGTTTAAATAAATAAGAAAGGGGCAAATTGAGAATTTAGAAGGATTCGTCGACGAAGCCAGAGTTCGACGACGAAGTCCATGTATCTGTTGTCGACAAAGTTTAGAGGCTCATCGATGAGGAGAAGCTGAGGAGTCTCGAAAAAATTGGAGATCCCAGACTCGTTGACGAGGTCTTGGTCTCGTCGACAAGAAGACTATAGAGCCTCGTCAACGAGAAGTGGCCGGGTCAAAGGGCTATAAATAGAAGTTTTGATTACTTCTCAACTAAGAAACTCAAATATCTTCTCTCTCTCTCTAGAACTCTCCCTACTCTCTATCTCTCTAGATTTCTTCATTATTCGTTGCGAGAATCATAAATATGAAGTTACCACGAGGATCATGGAAGGATTCTCTACAAGTTCTACGGATTGGAATCCTGTTTCGAAGATTTTCAGGTTTTGGCATAAAATCGAGGTAAGACTCGGTTTTCAATTCTGATTCGGTAGTTTAGTAGAGAACAGTGTTGTGAATATCTTCTGTACTGTTGTTTGTAGGTTTTGGAACTCGGTTCGCTATTTAGGGGCCTTAGAGTTTGGGAATCTCTCTTGGGGGAAAGGTAAGGGGAATTGTGTTTATATCGGTTATTTTTGAAATCGGACTTGGTGGAACTATGGTTCACGATCCTGTGTGTGTTTTGGCTACTCATTTGGGGGGATCTAATGGGAAAAACTATGGGTTTTTCATGAATACAGTTTTGGGAAAAAGGGGGCGACGGGTTGCATCCTTGGTTTTGTTGAAAACAAAAAATATATATGTTGATTTATACTGTGTTATAGGGATGGTCGTGCCTTAACTTGTTTAAACTGTATGTGTGTTTGAAAAACCATGATTTTAGATTACCAAATGGGTGTGATTTGTTTGGTTATATGAGCATGCATGTGTGTGTGTGATTGGTTAAATGGCTAGTAAGAACGGGGTTCGAATTTGTTTAAAGTACTAAGAGTGTCCGACTCTATATCCGAGGGCGTGTATTTATCGCCTGCCACGTAGGCAAGAGTGTCCGGCTCTATATTAGAGGGCGTGAGCCTATACCGGCTGATCATCGAAGGGTGTGGATCCACCAGTTAGCACCGGCACGATGCCATAAGAGTCTGCGACTAGCCATGTGCGCGCTTGGTAGATCATGGGCGTGCATATGCGTGCATGTGCATGTATGCACTATGTAAACTAGTACTAGACTGCATTTAACTGCGTGTATGTTATATCATGATAACACTCAAATGTTACACACCGATATAACCTGTGTTCTTCCTTATTGATAGGTGTCTCACCCCTACTGTACGTACATTTTTACAGGTCTTTCGTGTAACCGGAACTAGCATCCTGGTGTAGGGAGCATAGTGGCCGGTGTATTGCGATTAGCGCTTGGGTAAGTGCTAGAACTGTATTTTGATGGGTTGCCATTTTGAGATGTAATTGGGCACCCATTCGTACATTTGTGTTAGAACCTTATTTCTGCTCTTGTATAGACTCTGGTATGGTACTGTGTGTATATATAATGACAGTATTTTCGCTACGTATATTCTGTTATGTTTGGATGTATATAGGGTGCCTAAGAACCCCACGGGGTTGGACCCTCATCCTTTGTACTGTATCTGTGGACGGTTTGTATGATACAAGGACATGTTAGATTACATTTTCACCCCTGGGTCCCATTTTCGAGTTCGGGGCGTGAGAGGAGTTATCTTATTGAGGAGACCCCAATTGCTTGATTATACAAGGCCTCTGTTGTTCACGAGTGCGTGCAGCAGAAGACCTCACACAAACTCGAAATAATCACTAAATAAGTAATGCAAGCACTGAATGATGAACAATATGGAACAAGAAATTAGTCACAACAAGAATCAAAGAAAGCAATAATCAATGACACAAGATTTACGTGATTTGGAAATGTGCCTACGTCCACGGGAGCAGCAATTGAATTTTCACTATCAATAATGTCAAGCTTACAATTAGTGTTACAAAATATGATTATATGCGAATCCTAAGCATACAAGAATCTTGGAACCTATCTAAATCATCCCTGTAGCAATCCCTGGAGGAAAATCCTCCAATCCTTCCAATCTACTGATCTCCAAATTCAAAAATCGTAACTTGTGTCAAATGAAACCGTCGAGGATTGAGACCAAACCGTCGATAGTTTGAAGCTGAGAGCATTCCTTTTGCATACTGCCTGAAACCATTGACGGTTACAGTGCAAACAGTCAACAGTTATCCCTTGACTTTGAAACCATCGAGCAAATCATTGTCAGTTTCTTCCTGCAAACTTCTCTCTCTTGTTCTTTGCTTCATGATGTTTCTTCCTGCAATAGTTTGAGGATATTTCTGGCCTGACCTTGTTTATCATGTCATTTTTATCTTTTAGATGACCGGTTAAACTGTTTTGTGTGCTTAAATATTTTTTTTTTAAATAGTTCAAAATTTTCTATGCCCAAATCCTATACCAAAAAGGGAGAGTTTTCTAAGAAAAATAAAAATTATTTTAAAAAGGGGGAGTTCTTTTTTAAGTTAAGTATCTTTTAAATGATCAAAATTTTTTACTTAGCTTAGCCATTTTTGCTAATGCCAAAAGGGGGATAATTTTATACGCAAAATGTTTATGACCAAAAGGGAAGTTTTTTTAAGGGCAAAAACATAGGGGCAAATATATGGGCTTGTGTTTTAACGCAAAAATTTAAATGCATGATTACTTGTAATGCCTTTTTTCGTGAATATGCTTGAGTTTTATTATTTATATTTTACATTATGCACATTCTTAGGAGGAGCCTTGTCAGACTGTACCCATTTTATTCTTGTGAGTTTATTATCATCAAAAAAAGGAAGATTGTTGACTTTTTGAGTCTAATTCCTGTTTTGATGTTGACAAAACACAAGTTACTTATGTGTATATTTAGTGATTGAACATGTAATAATTCAACACACACATAAGGAAACTGGAAATGGAAGCCATGAAGGACGCAAATACTATACACTCAGGCGCTTTCCATGAAGTCATGAGAGCAAAAAATAAGACATTTTGATTTAATTTGTATTACATTTAATTTTTATATTTTTGGTTTAATAATGCATGTTTCTGCATGATATGGATTGAGTGCTCAGAGTGACCGTAAACAGACCTTAGAGCACCCAACATGATAAAACAAAAACTTTTTTCTAAAATAACTAAAATCATTCAAAAAAGGTTTTCATCAATTAGGGTAAAAAATTTGGGCTAAAATGAATTTGACAAAGACTTGTCGATTGACATTGGATTTTTGGGCTTAATTAAAAAGCCTCGGTCGATTGACCAGTTATGTGTTATAACCCATTAGTCGATCGACACACTATTTGCCTGAAGTCAAAGTGTTGACCAAAGCTCGGTCGACTGACTAAATTTGAATATAGCTTCCACGATCGACCGAACCTAAAATTTTGACTTTTCTACTGCCCTCGGCCGATCGACCTAATGGTTCAAAAACACCTTAGTCGACCAACCCTTATGAACCGGAAGACCGGCCTTAGGTTCGGGCGACTGAACCTACAAATGTTTGGCAAATCGCCTTGGCTCAGTCGACCAGTCATCACTCACAACCAATCGAACCTATTTCCAAAATCAAATTGGCTGTGAGTGTTTGGTTGACTGGCGCTGAAGTTCAGCCGACCGAACCTCTCGGGTTCTGAATTTTTTAAGGGCTTAAACATAATTAATTTTTAATTAAATAATTTGAAAAATACTCAGCATGTCCCTAACGGTCATATTTTTTTGAAAATCTATATATATAAATGTTCTTTCATAAGCTTAGATTAGCAACTTTGATTATCTTCATAAACCTCTCAAATTATTTTCTTAATCAAAGTTCTCTCACTTATATTTTTTTTGCAAAATCATTGTTGGGGTAAAATTTTATACCCTCCAAACTCTCTTTATTATTCTTTAGAAAATCTTTTGAAAGAGAGTATATATATTTTTTTGGGCATTTTGTTTTTCAAAATCACTTACTCTCTTAAGCCTTCACTTTTGAAAAACAATCTTTGAGAGTAAGATTAAAGGTTCTTCACATTGTTTTACTTTGATAAATATTTTTGTGGAGAGATTTTTATTTGGATTTAAATCTTTGTTGGGTATATCATATACATTATTTTTTAGAGATTGAAAATGTTATTCTGAGAAAGACACCCTTAGTCTCTGAGCAATATTTCCTATCTTTAGAGAGTGCATTTGAGCTTTACTGTGTACATCTTTGCTTGTATTTAGAAGCATTCATTTGTGCAAAAATTATTTTTAATGTACCAGTTGGGTTCAGCTCGTTAATTGAACTGAGGAGTTTCTGCCCCGCAAGGAAGACTAGTTGGGTTCAGCCCGTAATTGAACTGGAGAGTTTTCGCCCCCTAAGGAAGGCCAGTTCGACTCAGCTTGGTAATTGAACTGAGATATTCCTCGCCCCGAAAGGAGAGGTGTGTAGGTTGGGGTCAACCCTGCAATGTGACGTGGGGTTTACCTTTCCCCGTAAGGAAAGGTTGTAAACAGCTTTTCCTTCGCCCGTTTAAGTGAGCAGGGATAGTGGAATCCTTAGGGGGTATGCCCAAGGTGGGGACGTACGCTGGTTTGGCCGAATCTCGATTACAAATATCGTGTCTATCTCTCTCCTTATCTCATTTAATTTCTGTGCTTTAAATTCAGCATGTGTATGCTTGTTCATTTATGGTTATAACTAATTGCATGTACACATTTATTTTAAATGAGATACACGTGTATGTCTGCACATATTACTTATTTAGTTATATATACACGACCATAATTAAAATGAGATATGATATGTGGTGGATTGACATAAATGTTTAATTTAGCCAAAATATTTTTAAAACTCAATTCACCCCCACTTGGGAATATACCAATTCCAACAGTTTAGACAATACCGGATAGTGGACATAACTTTTGCTTCTAACTCCTTCCAACTCGTGTCATCCATGTCTTTCGACTTCTTTTCGTATAGAGCCTTTACCATACCTTGCTGCGCAAGCAAGTCCTTTACTCTCCTTTGCCAAAGTCTGAAATTCCCCATTCCATCGAACTTATTAACATCGAACTTCATCGAAGAGATCTCAGCCATTGTGAATCAATAACTCTGATACCAATTGTTGTTCACAAGTGCGCACAACGGAAAATCTCACACAAACTCGAAATAATCACGAAACAAGCAATGCAAGCACTCAATAATGAACAATATGAAATAAGCAATTACTCACAAAGAGAATCAATGAAAGTAATAATCAAAGACACAAGATTTACGTGGTTCGACAATGCGTCTACGTCCATGGGAGTAACAACTGAATTTTCACTATCAATAATGTCAAGCTTACAACTAGGGTTACAAAATATGATTATATATGAACTCTAAGTGTACAGGAATCTTAGAACCTATCTAAATCATCCATGTAACAATCCCTGGAAGAAAATCCTCAAATCCTCCCAATCTACTGATCTCCAAATTCAAAAAGCGTAACTTGCGTCGAACGAAACCATTGACATTTGGAAGCCGAGAGAATTCCTTTTGCATACTGCCTGAAACTGTTGACAGTTACAGTGCAAACTGTCGATGGTTATCGCTTGACTCTGAAACTGTTGCGCAAACCGTCGCCAATTTTTTCTTGCAAACTTATCTCTCTTGTTCTTTGCTTCACAATACTTTTTCGATGAATGCGTTGCACTCAAATATGAGCCGCATTTCCAACTGCCTCAAATTCAAACCTTTGAAAGGACAACGAGCTTGGAACCTAATATATATTATTCCTTTTAGCAAACCATAAAAGGCATATATATTGAATCACAAATTCATGGTGGGGACATTAGATTGCAAGTCAACAATAGCCTACGGGTTATTAAATTTCATGATAATCAAGTTATGTTTTTTATTCTTTTGTAGAAGGATGAGCATTCTTGGGACTTCCATTTTGGGAGAAATCTTAATGAGAGAGAGATATTAAAGAGTCAATTCTTTTGACCAACTTGTTTGATTCTTTTCATATTCATTTGAGGAGTGATAAAAAGGTAGGAGTTTAGATCCCTTCGGAGAATTCTCTTATAAATGTTTTTTTCCTGATTTACTCGACCCTAATACAAACTTTTTTTACCTTGTATTCTTTAACTTGGAAAGTTAAAGTTCCTAAAAAAATAAAAAAAACAAAAACTTTAATTTCAAATCAATTTGAGAAAATCAACGCAGACAATTTGCTCAAAAGAGAACGCCTAAAAGGGCCATGTTAGTTGATGTTTGTATCTTTTGTTTAAAGTGGAAGGGGGATGGGGAGAACTTGCTCAGATTTGTTTTTTCACTACTCTACTACCACTTTGGCTACTTGAAATTAATTACTTGGTATATTTAGTGAAAATTAGATTTGCTCGTCCACATTGAAGGCCTTTCCTACTATTATTTATGGGATTTGGCAAGGAAAAGGATAAGAAAGCTTTCTAATTTTAGAATCTTCAAAGATGTGAGTACTACTAACAACTTGTTTTCAAGTAAATGCGGGAATTTTTTTTTTTCTCATCTTGTTTTTTGAAAGACATACTGCAAAATCGATTGACTCTTTTTCTTTATGTCATTTTTCATTTTTCTATGATCCTATAATTGGTCTTTATTGTTGTCAATGGAGGATTTCTTATTTCGCTTGCTTTTTCCTTTTTTTCTTTTTTAGGTGTATATTCTTCTTTCCTTTTATACAATTCTTTGTTTATTAAAAAATAAAAAGAATCTACACATTTAGCATAATCACAAGTCTTTTTTTGTAGGAGTCCAGAACAAATAACCACAAAAAAAAAATTCTAATAATTTTTTTTATATTTAAGTTTTGTTGACCTATTGTTAAATTTTAAAATTAAAGTGGTATTTGACTTAGAGCGCGACAGCAATGGTAACCACCAAGGGCCTATTCTTGCAATAAGTGAAGTTTTATTACTCTATGCAATTTGTAATAAGTAATGAAGCCCCTCCAATAAATTTTGTGGCTCCATGAATTGGTCTCCAATAACATTTTTTCTAGAAATTCCTTTTGGTTTGATTCTTTCTCCTTTGTAAAAAGTTTCTTCCATAATGACCATAAAGTTGCTCCAATCTTGAAATGGCTAAATAGAGCTTAACTAATCTTTTTATTATAGAGTTAGGCTCCATTTGAGATAATAATTATGTGAAAAATACCATTAAGAATGAATTTTTATCTAAGTATAAGTAAAATTTTAAAATATAAAAAATGAGTAAAATAAAATTTTCATTGATTTGCTGATTATTTTGTTTTCTTTCTTGCATTCTTTCATACTCAAAGAACGAAAACCATACTTCTTGCAAGAAAAAGGAAGAAAATTGATAAAAAATTGTTTGTTTTTATATTTATATATATATATATATATTGGCTTTTATTTTCGCCATCAATCTAAGTGGAATAAATGTCTACTTTTCATATGAAAATTTAGTCATTCCTAGTTTTAAATAACACTTGATTATATTGCTACTTTTAGTTGTCCAATTAATCTTTTGAGATTTGAAAACAAGTAAACTTTAGAACATTTTTATGAGTTCATAAGGTCTAGTTTTTCAAAAACATATAAAAAATGCAATCTTATTTTTAAAATTTTTCATTAGTCAAATTTTACACGTAGAAAATTTAAAATAATTAACATAATTTTCACACATTTACATAAATTTTTTTAAAAATAAAATAAAAATAAAACTAATTTTCACAACTAAAAGGCCTCCCTAATCCACTTTAAAACATTGCAGCCCTGTCAAGTGTTCAGGGTAAACTCCCCTGCAGCTTGTCCCAAAAACCCTAATTTAGATGCAAATTGCATATGGAGTAGGGCAGGGGCAATGGTTTAATCAAAGACCATTCATGATCCAGGAAAAGAAACCAAGACTGATGGGAAAAGCAAGTAACCAGAAGCAAAAATAAATAAATAAATAAGCAGAGGATCAGCTAGAAGCAGAAACTGGGCATTACAAAAATCCAAGGCAAAAACAAAATCAAAAGCTCTACCCCCAAGGTCTAATCCTTGCAATATAAAGGTTACAATCTTAGTATTCAAGCAGAAAACTAAACATTTGCACTCAATTCATTGGTGAGTCTTGGGTAGCCAATCAACCAAGTACTTTGTCAAGTAAGCAAATGCCATTTGACCCTTTTTTGCTTCCCCTCCAACTAGCCATCAAGTGAAGCATACTCATGTTAGATACTGATCATTTTTTTTTATATGGTAAAATGGCAATGCACACTTGCTTTCTAAATCTTTCACAAGCGGCTTGGCCTGTCCCCTTCATTTTTTTTTTGACTCTCTTGAGTTTTAATTCCCAAGAACTTCAAACCCCAAAGAAAGAAAATTATGAAAGAGTTTAGATAAGAGTAGTGGAAGAAAAGAGTAAGAAAAATTTAGAACCATGAAAGATCAAGACAAAGCATAAGCAACTCTGTTCGACACCTAGATACAAATACGCAGATGGGTAAAAAAAAAAAAACCAAATTTCTTTAGATTTTGAATGAAGATAAGGCAAGAACGCATTTTTATGATTAAATATTATACATACATTCATGCATCGATACAAATATTCTTCAATCAATTCTTTAAGATTTAAATGAAGATATGGCTAGAATACATTGTTATTAGATATATACATACAACCATAGGTACAAATATTCTTCAATCTAGGGCATAGCAAAGACAAATGTGGAGCACTATCAATCTAGCTCTGCTCCAACTCTAGCAGACAAGAGCTGGTTTTGTGCCCCAACTGCGATTTCAATGTCTGCAGCTGCATTAACTTACTGCTTGGCATTGCTTTAGCCAACCAGCTCGGCCAGCTGCACCCCCACTTCCTATAATATTCTCTACCCCAAAAATGAAAAATCAAAATGAAGTTGCAGAAGCATTTGTAAGCGGAGCAGAGTCACCTACCAGGCAAAAGAGAAGAAACCCATCACGGGATTCTCAGCTTTTGTGCTGCCTTTTTGCCAATCTGTGGAGAATGACAGTGTCGTGGAGGCTGGGTAAGGAAGCGGATGACCTAGATTCTAGGTTTTATGTGCGCCCCTTACATGGGCCGGACTCCCGCAGAAGGGGAAGAGGCCCACTCATTGACCACTCTTCAAAAAAAAAAAAAATTTCTTGGGCTTGGCCTGGTCCATCCGAGTTGCGCATTCTAGTTCTGCTCTTTGGTAGCGTTTGGTTGTGAGTAGCCACAATATAGAGTGTCAGACAATTTTCATTTTGTTTTGCTAGCATGACTATTAAACCTTTTTGTACTTTCCAAGATTTGTAAAATACTAATTTTATTATTTTTTTTATGAATAATAAAGGTGATAAAAACACCAAAATATCCAAAAAAAACAAACTAAATTAAAATATTAAGTGATTCATATACAAATGAATAAATCAACATTGATTTGATATGTTAGTTATTGGTTAAAAAAAAATAAGGCATAAACTTTTCATGAATGTTAATAAAATTAATTAATATTTTAATTTAACGAGTAGATATTTAAATATTTTTAGCATGTTTTGTCGATAAAATTTAAGAAATTTATCATATAATTTAAATTTACAATGCACAAAAATAATTAGTGGTTATGATGAACCAAATACCTCTATATAATATTTCCATTATATTAATGACATGACGTGTTTTTCCTCTTAAAAAGAAAAGAAAAGGGTGCCCATAAAACGCCACCGTTTTGAAAAAATTGCTGCGCACGGCAGTCCAATTCCAATATTGGGTTCATGTTAATTAACACTTGTATAAAAAATAATCCTCAATGTAATTATCGCATTAATCCCTTAATCGCCTGCTCACCGGAAACTTCCCACCGCTTCCGTAGATTTCGCTCTCTCTCTCTCTCTCTCTCTCTCTCTCCCTCTCCTCCATTTGCATAATTCGTAAATATTAATGTGGTGGAGATCAGCTTCCTTCATACTCGACAAACAGCGAGACGAAGCTGGGGGCACCGCCGCGCCTGAGAGCCGATACCTCTCTTCGCCCAACTACTCCTCCATGGCCGAAACCCTGCAGAACACTAGTCCCGACCCTAAAATTTCCGCCTACTACGAGACCAGGGCCGCCCACCACGGAGTGGTCACCAGTGACTGGCTCGCCCAGGCTCAGGCCGCCGTTGCCAGCCACCCCGACGATCTTCCGCCTGACTACCACACTAAGCCCCCTGATTCCGGCAAGCCCTTCAGCGTCATCGACGAGTTCAACAACTGGCGGAAGCAGCCCGATTTGGCTGAGGCCGTCGCTGCGATTCGGGCCCTGGCGTCGGTCATTCGATCTAGCCAGGCCACCACCATGATGGAGCTGGAAATAGAGCTCAAGAAGGCTTCCGACTCTCTTAAAGTAAAGTAGTTTTCATCATCTTCTTTCGTCGAATTCCTGCTTTTTAGTTACAAGACTGAATATGATATTGATTATGGTTATTTATTTTTCATTTTTTATTTTTTGATTCTTTTGTTGGGTAGCGTTGTTCCATGTGTTATTTGGAGCTCTTTTCGCTGCAAAATTTATGAATATATGCCTCCTAAATAGTGTACAGAGTTTAGGGACCATTCTTTCATTCTTAAAGTTGATTACCTGGGGCACCGTTCAGCTCTGTCTGTGATCTGTTGAGAAATGAATAGGGCAGCTCTTTGCTCGTTCTTTGATAAATGGAAACAAGTTGCATTTACTTGATTGCAAAGCAGTGTGTGGTTGAGGCTCGGCCTTTTTGCTTAGCCTGAGCAAAACTGGAAGTATGAATTAGGTAATTTTGGATAAATCTGTCTTTAAGCCTAAAATAACTTGGAATGAGACATTAAGGAAGAATTTAATAACCCTTAATTTAGTAGAGAAAAATGATCTTGATAAAATGAATTGGCAGAAAAAAATTTTATGTAACTGCCTCCACATAGTGAGACTAAAGACAGCTGCCTCATAATGCTGATCATTCTAAAATTGGAATTAATTTTGGGTTACCATTTCAAGTTCTATGTACTTTTTCCGAGTGTCATGCTCTTAGAGTCATGATTATGAATTTATGACACATAGTTTTGGTGTATAATTGTGACTTGAAGGGAACTTTGGTTTACTTGGATTTGATTATGTAGATATCATGGGGATGGTTTTGGTTTGTCACTATAACATGGTGGATCCGGATAGTACTTTTGGTTGCATTCTTGAACTTAAGATGTATGATCATTAGATCCCTTGGTGGTTACTTTTATGTGTATGAGAATGCTTCAGAGGCATTACTTTGGGGAAACACCAAGTGAGTGGCCTACCTTTTTCCATTATCTAATTAGGTACTAAGTGAGCTCCTTGAGAAGCATTCAGTGGTAGACTCTTGACATCCTCAAGGGGTATCTTGGGCTTCCTTGTGGGATTGGGAGTCCCATAGATGATCTATTTGAGAATGTGGTTGCACGATGCTCTCAGCTTGGAGGTTTGATGCCTGCCCCTTCTTGGCCATTGGCTATACTGTTGGGTGTTGTCAACCTAGATTTGGTTAAAGCATTGAGGGGTATTAATCCTTTTGTGTGTCTTGCTCGAGTAGTTTATGGTGTCGCTTATCTTAGCTCCAACTAGTGGGTGGTAAGTGATGGATGCTCTAACACGAGCTTGTACTTGGGAATAAGAGTTGCCCTCAGCGCTGATGGAATGTGAGCTTAGCTCCCATAACTTTTGAGTCTGGGTTCCTTAGTGAGGACCTCAATTGTACCAAAGACTTTTAAGCTGTGAGACTTGACCATTGGGTTAAACATTCAAGTGTTTCCTTGGATGAGAATGAGTACGGTTGGATTGGCTTGGTGTAGTCTTGTAGTTGCATAGGTATACCTCTTTGACACTCTAGACAAGGGTAATTCCTTTTGTCCTTGGGTATTTGCATGTCTGTGACAGTTGATATCAGAGTGGATCTCTCAATAGTGAACGAAAAATGAGATTAATACTGTGGGCTTTTACTCGATTGTGTTCAATTTGTAAGATTGAGTGGGGGAAGGATCAAGTTACCTTTGAGTGGGTGTTGGTCTCTTGCTACCCATTTGTCATGTGACTTGTTGCAATTAGTGAAGCCTTCAGTTGACTATCTTGTAAACATCAGGATGGTTGGTTGTTTCTTATACCCTCGATGAGGGATGAGGGTTGATTGAGGGGAACTAAGCTAAGGATTTAAGGCGGGTATTGAGGCCATACTTTGGGAATTGTCTTATTGTTGTTGACATTGGAGCTTGGATGTTTGTTTGATAAGACTTTGTGATTTCCTCATTCCACAGGTAGAGGTGATACTCTTAGATCTGATGGGAGTGGATGATTGTAGGAGTTTGGCCAAGGGTGTCATTCACTGAACTTAAAAAATTCAAACTCGTAGAGCGGTAGAGAGGTGATATTCTTTGATTTATGGGGAGGAATGAGTTGTGAACACCTTGGACAGATAGTCCTCAAGCCACACAAGTGGCTCTGTGTTGGCCATAGTGGTGATGTATATATAGTGGGGTATGGACTCAAAGGGAACCACAAATGTTGCTCAATACACTTCGTTGGAACCCGAAGATGTTCTTATAATTTGAGTTCCGATGGGAATTCAATTGAAGTTAGCATTTGTGGAATTGACGGGAGCGCTTTTCGTCGTTGGCCTTTCAGCCCTATTATAACCCATGCTGGTGGGCATTAATATGAGTTGCTATGGGGTTCCCCTCATAGTGATGTAGAGACTCCATACCTACAGACTTCATACTTTGGGGACTTGGCAATGCATGTAGAGAGACTCGGTCAGCCTTTCTTTTGTATTTTGCACGATGGAATTCCCTACATAATGGTCACTAACCATGGGAGATTGAAAAATTTTTGCTGAGAGCTTGTGATCAAATTCTCAATATGTTATCCTCAAAACTCAAAAGTAATGGGCAAGGCTGCACATAGGTGTTGTTAGAAGAGCTGCCAACTATCCTGTGGGCCAAGTACACAGCTAGCAAAACAACCACTAGGGAAGCACCTTTCAAATTGGCCTTTGGAGCAAAAATTGTCATCCTAGATTTAATTCATACCCATATGATAATCAATATTATAGAGAGGGCCAGAGAGATCTAGGCAACCCCTAGGAAATTCAAGCATAAGGGTTGGCAGGTGAAAGAATTTTGGTGATATGAGAGAATCCTCAAATTCAGAAATTCCAAAGTTGGGGTATTTGTGTGTCTGCGTGTGTGCATGCGCGAGATTCCATAGTTGGGGGGGAGGGAAGGAGAGGGCCAAAACTTAAGCATGGTTGGAGGTATTTAGAGAGGAGAGAAAAAATTGTGTACATTGTCATCCTATAACGAGAGAATACCAAAATAAAATCAAATGAGAAGGAGATAAATTGTTGGTTTGATGCAGTGGCAGCAATATGTGTTAAGCAGATAAGAAAGACATGCCACAAACGAAACGTGGTAGGGGCTTGAGCACCCTAGAAAAGGCTAAAGGTTTTGCAACTTCCCTTAATGAACTCCGATGAAAGCTCACCAAGCCAAGACTCTCTAGAATATTACATGGGTGAGATTGCTGGTAGACCCCACCATTTGCCTCCACAACTGATTTTGGTTGCCCACACTCTTAGTTTTACTTGTTTTAGTTGGTGTGGGCAAATTTTATATACTAGAGTAAAAATAGTAATGTTTTACACTCACATTTAGCTCCTTTTTGGATAACAATAAAAGAGTTCCCATGCACTAAGTTTAGGAAGTTGGAAAATTGGGCTCATAAGAAAGTAATGTTCAAGAAAAGAATACAAGTCAAATTTATTTTGAAAAAAGAAAGCATATAGTTAGGGATGTGTGATAGTGCTTGAAGTATAGTGCACTTAAAGAAATGAATGTACACAACCATATGTATGCTCGGTCATTTATGTGTAAAATAGAATAAACCTAATGCCAAATATGATAAAAGAATTATATTAAGGATAATATAATGATTGAAATAATTAAGTTGAAAGGCGCTGGTAATTGCAAAATATTAACTAAGAATTAAGTTAAATAATAACGATAGAATTAATATGAGTCAGGAGCATGTGAATATTGGTGATATCTTCATAATAACAAAAGAGAATTGAAAAACGTGTGCATACATTTAACTCGATTCTATTATTAACTTGTGTGATTAATCATAATGGATGGAATTTTTTATTTCTTTAAAGAAACAAATACATTTAATATTATTTTATTTATTTTTTTAATGCGACGATTGGAGGGGGGTGTATGCTGACCCTTACAGAAGCCTTTTTGATGCTAGGGTTTGGAGTTGGAGAGATGGAGGGTGGAGATTCTTCTAGTGTGAGATCTTCCTGCATGCTTTTTTTTTGTTTTTTTTGGGGGGGGGGGGGGGCAGGGGTTGGTTCCTGTTACATGTGGAGCTTGCTTCTTGTATGGTCTTGTGCAAGTTGGAGGCTCCACTTTACTTATAGGTCTCCCAACACACGAAGCCCCTTTTACTTGCAAGGATTTCAAAGCATAGGAGTTTCCCAATTTTGTGGGAGTTCCTCAGCATATAGGGCTCCTTAGCACAGAAGTTGCTGAGTGCATAAGTGTTTCTCAACATGTAGAGGCCTCATTCACATGGACAAGCTCCCTATTGCATGGGCCCTCCTCAATGGAAAAGTTTAGGGAAAAAAGGAGGGACTTGCATATGATTTTAATTGACTTGGAGAAAGCATATGATAGGTAGGGTACCTAGGGAAGTCCATTGTTGGGTTTTGGAGAAGAAGGGAGGATTCGGTAGATACTGATGTCATTTAGGATATGTATGATAGAGTAATAATCAATGTTAGGACTGGAGGAGGAGAGTCTAAAGAATTTCCAATCACAATATGGGTACATCAAGGTTCTATGTTGAGTTTGTATCTTTTTGCTTTAGTGATTGATGAATTAATCAGGAATATCCAAAAGTGATCTCATGGTGTATGTTGTTTGCAAATGATATTGCTCTAATGGAGTGGATTAAAATATAAGTTAGAACTATGGAGAAAAACTTTGGAGTCTAGAGGCTTTAGAATAAGTAGAAATAAGACAGAATATATGAAATATAACTTCAGCCATGCAAGGGGGAATATTGAAGATTAGATTAAAATTGATAATAAGGAAATTAAGAGCACTAATAGATTTTGATACCTTGACTCTATAATACAAGCAGAGAGAGATTGCAGAGGATGTAATACATAGAGTTAAAGTAGGTTGGATAAAATGGAGGAATGCTTCAAGCGTGCTATGTGATTGTAGAATACCTTTAAAATTAAAAACAAAGTTTAATAGGAAAGGTATAAGACCAGCCATGCTATATGGATTAGAATGCTGTGCAACTAAGAGAGAACATATCAAAAAAGTAAAAGGTGTAGAAATGTGAATGCTAAGGTGGATGAGTAGTGTAACTTTAAAGGATAAACTAAGAAATGAACATATTTGCAATAAGGTAGGTGTAGCACCAGTAGAAGATAAATAAGAGAGCGCGACTTAGTTTGGACATTTGAAAGGTTGGCCAAGTATTGCCCTAGTGAGGAAGAGTGATTTAGTTATTGTTAATGGTAGTAGATGGGGTAGAGGTAGATTTAAAATAATTTAGAATGAGGTAGTCAGAAAGGATCTAATAGATTTTAAGTGAGTGGAGGAAAATGCTTTGGATTGCGTGAATTGGCGTAAAAGGATTCACATAACCGACCTCACTAGTGGCACTTAAGGCTTGTAGTTGTTGTAAAGCAAGTTGGGTAAAATAGAACAAATATTTTGTGCATGTTGTGTGACCGTACAATATTCTTAAAATTGAAAGAAAAATTCTAAGACAGTTGTAAGACCAATTATGCTATATGAATTAGGGTCTTGAGCAAATAAGAAACACCATATCCAAAAAGTTAAAAAAAAAGAAAAAAAAAAGAAATTAGAATGTTAAGGTGGAGTAGTAGTATATGACTCTAAAAGATAAATTAAAAATGGATATTAGTGCTAAGTTAGGCATAGCACCTATAGAAGAAAAGAAAGGAGTGGGGACTGAGATGGTTTGTGCACATGCAACCTAGGCCAAATAATGCACCAGTGAGGAGTAGTGACCTAGTAAATGTTAGTGGTGGTATAAGGGGTTGAGGTGGGGGGCTAGACCTAGAATAAATTGGAGTGAGATGGTAAGGATTTAATAGCCTCCTATTTGTTGGAGAATATTGCCCAAGATTGTGTAAATCGGAGGAAGAAAAATCATGTACTTGAGGCCACCTAGATGGACTTAAGGCTTTGGTTGTGATTTTTGTTGTTTTTGGTACTCATCCTCTTAGCAAACTTTTGAATCATGTTGTCTCAATTTTGCTTCATTATAAATTTATAATGTGACCTAAAATAATTTGACATCTAATCGCTGTTGGTCTATGTGTTTTGGAGTCTAGTAATCAGGAACCGTATCCTTGTTATCAAGACCATGTTTATGTCATCATTCGATCTAGTCAGGATATTGCTTCAACATTGGCATTCCATGGCCCCTGGTCCCCATATTTTGCGCAACACTCATTCACAAGGCTGATGTTGTGCACGAATTGATTGATTTTCTAAGAATACTCTAGCAACACCATGGATGTCATGAAGGAACTCATAGAATGTGGCAGTTTCTGGTCAATTGTCTTAAATTCGAGAGGGTGACAGGCTGTACTCGCATCTGGTATGGTTAGGCAGCTTGGCCTCTCCTTGATTCATCATGGGAGCACTTATTTTTTATTTTTGAATTTTACTTGTAAAAGGGGGCACTTAAATAGTTGAATTTGGTGAGGAAAAAGAAAATCAAGTTCTCTAACCATGAACATTTGCTTGTAAATATGCAAGTTTAAGAATGTAGGTGATATCTAGGATGGAATTCTGGATTGTAGATCCAAAACAGATGATTAATGATTTGCTTGGTATACTAGTTTAATAAATTGATGTTTGTAAAATTTTTCTGAAAGAAACTTATGCATTTTCTGAAAGAAGCCTGTCAATTAGAAATAGTTAATTATTTGGTGACTAGAGAAGTCAATGTTGAATGACCAAGAAATAATTGGTGCAAAAGGTATAAGAGTGATATATTTGTAGGTCATGACGGTATTTGATTCAGTGAAATTTTTACAAAAGGGGATATATATATATATATATATATATATATATATGTTTGCATTGGAAAAGAAGGATTGTATATCTCAATTGAAGTGGTTAATCTTATGTGTGCATTTCAGTCATGGGATACAACTTCTATCTCTTTACAAAAGGGGATATATATATATATATATATGTTTGCATTGGAAAAGAAGGATAGGAGAGGTTATTTAAAAAAATTAGGACTTAAGTAAGATGTTTAAGAAGCTAATTCATTACCAAACCTGTATATCTCAATTGAAGTGGTTAATCTTATGTGTGCATTTCAGTCATGGGATACAACTTCTATCTCTTTGACAGCGGGTTGTGATTTGTTCATGCGTTATGTAACAAGGACTTCGGCTTTAGAATATGAGGACTTCAATTCTGCCAAGTCTCGCTTGATTGAACGTGCAGAAAAGTTTGGGGAGATATCTTATAAGGTATGTAAGCATGGCTTTTTGAGGGTTCCTCATCCAAGCTAGCACAAACAACTTCCCATTAAGCCCTCGTATTGCAGGCGCGCAGGATCATTGCAATGCTTAGCCAAGATTTTATATTTGATGGTTGTACTATTTTGGTCCATGGCTTCTCCAGAGTTGTTCTGGAAGTTTTGAGGACAGCATCACAAAACAAGAAACTCTTTCGGGTTTTTTGCACAGGTTTTGTTTTAAACACCTTGCCATTTTCATTTGGTTATTTTTGTCACTGGATTTAGTCAAGTTTTATAATTTTAAGAAGCAAAAATCAAGTTACTCAAACCATTTTATATAAAATGCTTAATCCTTCATGTAAAGTTTGCCTGAACGTACATTTATTTGATGACCTATTCTTGCTACATTGTCTAGGCAATCATCCTGTTACTAGCGAAGTCTAGAAGGCACATAACATGCCCTTTCACTAATCTATTTCTTATAGATTTTCAGATTTTATGCTTAATACTAAATTGTTAACTAATTCATTATCTTCCTAAAAAATGCGATTTGAATTGTTCTTTCCAAATAATAAAAAGTGTGAATCAGTGATTTTGGATGCGATTTTCAATGTTCCAATAAAATGTAAAATGCTTCGTGATGTCGTGATGTTGTGATGTCTTTTTCATTTATATAAATGCCTATCAGACAGTGTTGGATCCTAGATGAATGATCCAATTAAATCAGATAGTGAAGTGGAAATAGCAAAATATCATGATTTTAGTGATTTTCTATGACACAATGACATAATAATTGCCTCTTTTTTACATTTGTAGCAGAATTAGTTTGTAAATTTTGACTATATACACTAAACAAACCCTAACTTGCTGTAGTGTACGTTTCACATTCCATTTTCTTTCCATTTACGGATGTACCATAACAATCCATGTTCTTGGAAACCTTGGTTTTAGCTTTAGGAATTAGAGCATTGAGAGCACTGGATTTTTCGGTTGTGGATATGAGTTTAAATTTTTGTAAGTAGTATTATGGGATGTGCCTATTAAACAAGTAAACAAACATACATTTAAAATTCATCATGAATAACATGTAGAAACCTTCAAATAAAATATAGTGGGTTATTACTTATCAACAGGCTATCAATGCATGTGAAAAAACGTTAACAAAATAGATGAGCCCGCATATTAGATTAGGCACTTGAGGCTAGTACCCAGCATCTTAGAGCCTAGGTGGGCTACTTCCCAGCATCTCTGGGATGGCCTAGGTTAGTGTCTGCAGGGACTGGTATTAACATCCAAATTCACCTAGATTTGGAAGTGGCATAATCATTATAATTATATGAATGAATTTCCTGAAAATCAAATGCGTCATGTTGAATTTCTGAACTTTTTTGGGTTATGTGATGACCAATTATAGAAAGGTATATGGTCTCTTAATCTAGAGGAGAATTTTCATTTTGTGGGTCTGACATTTCCATTTGTCATCGGGTGTGTTGCAATTCCATTCGGAAACTGTGGCGACTATTTGCAGATTTCTGGATTACAGAAACATTCTTGCACTCATTATCTTTCTATATTGGACATTCAAATTTTCATGCTGTAAAATGCAGAGGGAAGGCCAGACAGGACGGGATTACGACTGTCTAATGAGCTGGCTAAGCTGGATGTTCCTGTGAAGCTCCTGATAGACTCTGCTGTGGCCTATTCCATGGGTGAGGTTGACATGGTGTTTGTTGGGGCGGATGGTGTGGTTGAAAGTGGGGGTGTAATTAACATGATGGGAACATACCAAATTGCATTGGTGGCTCACAGTATGAACAAACCAGTTTATGTGGCAGCCGAAAGCTACAAGGTTTGTCTAAAATGGAAAAGTAAATAAAAGAACTTGTAATGTCTGAATTTGATTTTTAGTTTCAACTTTCACTAAATAACCATCATACATTGGTATTTTGCTGTGCAGTTTGCTCGTCTGTACCCATTGGATCAGAAAGACATGGTCCCCGCATTGCGCCCCATTGGCTTTGGGGTGCCAATCCCTTCCAAGGTTGAGGTTGAAACATCTGCCCGGGATTATACGCCACCGCAATATCTTACTCTGCTATTTACTGATCTGGGTGTTCTAACACCATCAGTGGTCAGCGATGAACTCATTCAGCTGTACTTATAGTCATGGCTGGGACTAATTTTGTTTACTTTTTTCCAGCCAAACTTGTTATTAGACTTGCTTTTTGAGATAGATAGCTGATAACACTATATCTTGCTTGATGATGTTGTGTCTGATGCCCGTGAATGCAACTTGGCTACATATATCTTTTAAGAATTTGTACTATAATTTTAGAAGCGCCTCACTGTGTTCTACCTTTATTTTTTTTGGTAGTAGTGGAAAATGTGGTGTGTTACAACGCTTTCATATTGTGGTCTTTGGTTGCACCTGGCATCAAAGAGCGCATGCATTCATTTGACTCTTAGGTCCCTCTATCTTTCAAAGCAGTTTGATATCTCCTGCACAGTAGATTCCCATGTGCAACTTTGGTAGTCCTCTTAAAAGCAGTCTATTTTGCAATGTCAAGGTCATCTTGGTTGGCTGTGAACGAATCTCTGGCAATCAACCTGTACTATTATTCTTCCATTTCTGTATGGGGTTTGCCCTAGATGAGACCTGTATCAGCTGTTTTATTTGATGGCATCACATCCCTTAGCATCCACTTGGAATAGGTTGTTCACAATTGCCCTAGATGACGCCTGTGCACTTCATATGATCCCAACTTTTTTACTCTTAAAATTTGTGAGATTTTCGTGTTGGGTAAGCTACTAGCCTACTACAAACCACATTTGGTACAAAGGAAAGGAATGCAATCAAGTGTAGTGGAATCAAATTTATAACTTGATTTTGTTATGTTTCTCATTTAAATTTTTATTTCATTCCTTTCCTACTTCTATGTCATCTGCAAACCAAACATGATAGAAAAATTTATGGGATTCTTGTGTTGGGTAAGCTGGCTGAATCTTGTGGATATGAGGAGAGTCCCAATAACGGAATTATAATTGGCTCAAAAGGCAGCTGGGATGGGAATGGCTACTCACCCTTGGCCTTGGGGGTAGTGGAAAAGCTGGTGGAGCATGTGGTTTAGGACATAGCTGTTCTGTAACGTGAGTTGCCAAATCTTGTATTGAGAACGCGTGAACCTTTCATTTTTCCTTTGAATCAAATTCCTCTGGGCACCCAAACCGAATAAGCTATCCTCCTAATATATGCACCATTTGTCTCATGATCTTCTTATTTTATTTCTTGTTTACCTCCCAATTTCACTTCTTATTTTATCTTATAGGATTGTACATTCATGTCAACGCCCTTATTTCATATGCACTCATCTTTTGAACATGCTAATCTTTTAGCTGTCCAACAATTGGTATTACCAAGCATATATAAGGAGTTGTTATGTAATTGCTTGTTTTCAACCTGTCTGTATAAAAATTGAAATTCCTTGGCAACAAGATTTATGTTGGTGCTCATGGATCCATTATTCATGTTAGTGCCCGGGAATCGTAGATAAAAATATCAAGAAATTCATGTTTTCATAAGAAAATAAAAATATATATCAAATTTGCCAGCAAATTTTTTATTTTATAAATAATTAATATTTTTTTTCTTCATTTTTAATCATATAAAAATAAAAATTTATTTTTAATAAAATTTAATATAGAAGGATATAATGGAAAATAAGTTTTCTTTTTATTTTTCTTTTTTTTTTTCCTAAGTAAAATTTTTCATTTAAATGGACTCTATTATATATATATATATATATATATATATATATATATATATATATATATGTCAATTGCAAGAGCTCTTCCTTCAAACCCAAGGAAAGGAAAATGAAAAGGAAATTTATTTTTCATTATATTTCCTTTAATATGAATTAAAACTAAAAATGAAAGTTTGTTTTAATAGGATTAAAAATTAGAAAAATTCATATATTAATAGTTTTAAAATCAAAATTCTGTCCATGGATTTGATATATATATATTTTTTATTTATTTTTCTTAATTTCCTTGATAAACAAAAATGAAAATATGGATTCTTTGATATTCTCATTTTCTTTTCCTAATATTTTTTGAGTTTCAAATTGGGCCTTTAATTTTTTTTTTTTTCATGTTAATTATCAGGTTATACTTGACCTTCCTCTTTGGGGACGCTCAAACGAGAATCTTTTGAAAGAATCTAATGTACTACGTCAAATTAATGAGTAAAATTTTAATTTTTTTTTTTGCGGAACAAATTTTCATTTTAAATAATACTTGACATAGAGAAAAATTACATAATATAAATAACTTTTTTTAATTTTCCTTTCCTCAATATTAAAACGAAGCATTAGTGAAACTTCAAACTTCTTTCACTCTATTAGATGACTCAACTTTTTAAATGCAACTCACGTATACAGTACCAAAACATAGATGCATATAAATATAAAAACTAGGAACGCATTTATTTTTCTTACTTAGTAATTAGGACATATAGAAGTGGAGAGAGCGCGCACACACAGTATCATATCATCTCATATAATTAGAAGTTAGGCGTAGTTAATATTTGTGGGGAAGGAAGTGGCGTCTGAGGTCGGCAACATCAACCTGGTCAAAGTGAGACTCTGGAATCCAGTTCCCCGTCTTCGGATCTTTCATCCAACATTCCTTCTCTACACCACTCTTATTATTATCATTATTAGTAGTAGTAGTAGTAGTAGTAGTAGTAATTGCAGTTCTGTTAGTTTTGCTCTGCTCATGATGCTCACCATCATCATCATCACGATCATGAGCGCTGTCCCTCCTTTGGATGGAATGCATGTTGCTGCTGAGCTCCGTGGCCGACCCCTGTTGCTTGCTGCTGCTGAACCTTACTATTACATTCTCCTCCACTCCTCCTGATGCCCTTCGTCTGCAACACCTTCAAATTTATTAGTAATACAATATGTAATTAGAAAGAAAAAGTAGCAGTTAATTAATATACTGTCCATGTATTTATATAGTTAACGAGCTAGCAAGGAAGAAACTAGGACAAAAAAGAGACATGCACACAGAAACAGTTGAAGAAGAAATTAAGGAATTAATACAACCTGATGGGAAGGAGAAATGCGTTCATGGAATTCTTAGCAGCCATGGCATTGAGGGTTTCAATACTGATCGTGTACGTAGAAATGCTGAAGGGGTTTGATGGGTTTTATAGCAGAAGGGGAGAAATGAAGACGCAGTGGTCCAGTGCCAGCGATGATCGAGTAGTATATAAATTGAATTTAGTTCTGGATCAGAGTTCAAATCAATTAGGTATCTCTAAAATAAGATATTTCGGAAATGACAATAAATATCCCGCAAGAATATTTTTATTTTCT
The DNA here is from genome assembly GCF_029873635.1 of Malania oleifera. Classification (NCBI taxonomy): domain Eukaryota; kingdom Viridiplantae; phylum Streptophyta; class Magnoliopsida; order Santalales; family Ximeniaceae; genus Malania; species Malania oleifera. The sequence continues at coordinate 26,021,098 of NC_080426.1, read as the reverse complement.
GATTTTCAAGACTCTCTTCGAGGGAGTGTCTGTTGGGTGTGTCAAAACTCAAAAGCTAACACTAAAAGGGTATGTGTGCTTATTATTGTGACTTCTATTTATTTTTTTTGAGTACTTAATTAGGTAGTGGTATTGGAATATGGCTAGACTTTATTTTGATGTGCCCTAATGTATGGGGAAGAATTTTTTTTTTTAGTCGGTAGGCCTTAGAATTCGATTTGTATTAAATTTAGATAAAATGTAATATAAAATTATATTAAAATTTGTCTAAATCTAACTACAGTTCAAATCTGAGGCGCGAAATCCATACTCTCAAATGTAGGGTAAATTTTTTTTTTGAGAATATTTTTAGGGGTCAACTTTTCTTTAAAAAATAATAAATTTTACTTTTCTTTTAAAAATAATCATCTGTTTAGTTCTAATTTAGCAAACTTTAATTGTCTTGTCCTTTTTAAAAATAATTACTTGTACTTTAGAATAAAAAAATTGTATACTTAGTTCCGTTTAAAAATTTTAATTGTCTTGTCAAAAAACCCAAATTTAAAAGTCCTTATCCAGTTTGACAATCTAAATTTTTATCCCAAAATTATAGTTATCAGTTTAGGATTGAGGTAAAATAAAATTTTGGTCAACATAAATTTAGTCAGTAATTAGACAGTATGCAATTTACTCCAGTTTTTGTTTTTGATTTTTTGGAAGTTTAGGGGATGAGTAATTTTTTTTATTTATTATTTTTTGATCAATTAAAATTCATACTCAACTTGTACAACACAATGAGAGGATGAGATAAGTTCTGTCATTGTATAGTAGGATGTCTCCCAGAAGACAGAAATGTTGTGTGTTGAGAAAGTAAAAAACACTAGTTAAAAACCATTCTTTCTTTCCTATTTAGGTTCTCTGATATTTATTCATTTATAAGTTATTACCAAAAAAAAAAAAAAAAAATTAACTCCTTTTTTCTATAAGAAATATATTAAAAACTTTATTTTTATTAAGGTCCTGTTTGGAACTCAGAAAAATATTAAGAAAGGAAAATATTAATGAATTCTCATTTTCATGTTTGATTATCATGAAAAATGAGAAAAATAATAAAAAATATATATAATAAAAATTCATGTTCCAAACACAATATAAGAGTTGGACAGTCAGGAATTCCCAATGAAACTGGCATTTAGGAGATTGGTTCATGATGAAACAACAAACAGAAAGAAATGAAAATGAAAAATTATGATTGAATTCTCTGCACACATATTATATTGATACAACTGCAATTTATATACAACAAAACCAAAATATTCTTTACAATAGATTTCACCACAGCAAATGAAATCAGTTAATCGTCCCAGCCGAGAGTATGTTATGACAACCCGAATAAAAATTGAATTTGAATAATTAAGAGGGAGAGAAAATAGGAACAGAAACAGAAGGAGACCGTACACTTCGTCGACGAATGCAGAGCGTTCTGCGTTCGTTGACGACATTGTAATTTTGGAAAATGTAAATAAATTCAAGAAATTGCCAGGATTCGTCGATGAATACAGGGCCTCGTCGACGAGTGCATAAGAAAATTCGTCGACGAATACAGGACTTCGTCAACGAGAAAATACCGAGCGGGGTTTTTGGCCGCTCTAAATTTCATCGACGAATGCAGGGTCTCATTGACGAATTTAATGAAGGACTTGTCGACGAGGTGACGTGGCTCGTCGACGAATCCTTTACTCTATAAATATCAAAATTCGGATTTAAACTTCATTATTAAGCAAGCTTCACTCCTCTCTCTCCTCCCTTCGGTTTTCTCTCTCTCTCTCTCTCTCTCTTTGATTTCGGGCTAAATTTTTGCCGGATCGACAATTTGAAGCCACCACGACACTCCTGGGGAAGTTCTCTCCAAATTTGCTGGAGCGGATCGTTGGTGAAAGTAAGTTGGAAATCATCCCTGAGTTGAGGTAAGACTTTTTAAGCCGTATTTGGTCTTGCGATAGTTATAGGAAATGATGTATACATGGAAATACTAAAGTTTAATACTAGGAATTTTCAATTTCACGGTATTGGTCAGGAAGTCCTATGGGAGTTAGATTAGATTGTTTTGGAGGCTTTCTTGGTAGCCAGGTAAGGGGATAAACTAAGCTAGTATTTGTTGAAATTATGTATACTACTATAACATCTGGTTTCAGAAAAAGTAAATATGTGTATATGTATATATGATTTTTATTTGGGGAATTATTGTTAAAATGATGATATATATTGAATATGGAAAATCTGTTTAGTGTGGCATAAGTATAGAATGCTATGAAATACTGTTTCTGGAATTGTGTTTATGATACGGATTTTTATAATGGGGAAAACCGGCGTACGGGCCATGCTATGATGTGATTTGCCAGCGTACGAGCTGTGCTATGATATGTTTGCTGGCATACGAGCTGTGCTATGATGTGATTTGCCAGCGTACGGGTTGTACTATGGTTTGCCGGCGTATGAGTCGTGCTATGATAAAATGTGCAATACTGGCGTACGGGCTGATGATTTTCATGATACACACTTATATGCAAAATGATATGATTAATGTGAAAATAAATGATATGAGACAATTTTTAGTATATGTTATATGGTATCCGAACCTGGTTGGCTTGGTCTAGGCTAGTACTTGCACGGTACCGTTGCTATGTGTCCATAGTCTTCGTGATCATGATATTTGTGTTAACACCGCTGTACGGAGTGGTGTGAGATTGGATGGTCGATGTGACTTTTAAGAAGAGTGTGTGGTCGCCTCTGGTGTACGGACCAAGTCAGGCAGGCCCATCGGACTTACAGACTGTATGTTTGACTTGGCAGTGGTCGGTCAATCATTGTCAGGTCCCGCCTTCGGGCCACACAATCCAGTCATGTAGGGGTAATACATGACAACAGCCAACTAACCTACTAGGATTGTTTTTATGTTATTATTATTATATGAGATGAAATATGCTTATGAAAATGCTATATGTTCTGCCATGGTTTAATATGTATGTGTTTTTCCCAGATTTGACAAAACAGTTATGGGATATGTTCTGTATGGGATATGTATAACACAGTTTACTTATGTTGCCACACACTAGTATTAGTTTATTTCCCTTACTGAGAGGTGTCTCACCCCTAAATTTATAAACTTTTCAGGAGCCCCAGATAGAAAAGCAGGAAAAACCCCGCTGAACTGAGTTGTTTGTCTGCCCTCTGTGAAGGGTAAGTTTTGTAGAGACAGTTAGATTTTAGGGAAATGTCCCTAGACCTTATTTTTGGGTTGTATATATATGAAAATACTGTGGATATAATGACTCTAATATTTGTAATAATATGATGGATGTTTGTATTTACAACATTGTGAATATATGTTTCTTGCTGTTTAGGCTTCTGTGTTGTGCTCTGATTTATCCCTGATACCTATGGGTTCAGGTGTATTATGACCTACTGAGCTGGAAATTGTGATATTGAATATATATATATAAAATGTGGAAATTAAGCAGGTCATCACATATGTAGTCTAGAGGGGGGGGGGGGTTTTGAATAGGCTATTTTCGCGGAATGTGTATTTTTCTACAAAATAGAATGTTTGACAAGATACAAGTAATTATATCACAATATATGAAATATAAATCATACACAAGACATAAATAAAAGAGTGAAGGGAGAGAAAACTTAATACTAGAGATTTAACGTGGTTCAGCACCAAACCTATGTCCACGCCTTAGCACCAAGTTAAGGATTCCACAATCCACTATGAGTACTCTTTTACCAGCGGGGCAAGCCTTACAACTCGGGTACCAAACCCTAGACTCGACAACAAATTCCTGTCGCGCTCACTAAGAGCCTTCACTTCGGTTCACAATGAACTTTCACCAAACAGTTCACAAAGAACCTTACAAGCAACCTTACAAGAAGATGGAAATACAACAAAATGCTCTTCAAATGAGCAAATATAAATTACAACCCAAACCTCACACTATTCTCTCAAGAATTGAATCAAATACAATAAGTGAGCAAGAGAGAATGAACACATGTAATAAAGAACTAATATGCAGAGTGTTAGGTTTTATATAAAATGATGTTTTTCACTAAGAATGATCAAAGACCTTCAAAACTATGTTAATATAACCCCAAAAGCCAAAGGAGCCGTTAACTAGTCATTGGGGGAAAGAAAAAATATTTTATTTGGTAAACTAACTGTTTTCCACTCGTTGGGCCAGTTCTGCCCATTGGACTCGTCAACTAGTCCCCTGCACTTGTCGATTAGTGTCAACTAGTCACTCTTCGACGAATCCCCTGTTCTTGTCGACGAGTGCTATGAATTAGAAAAAGTCATCAACGTGAAAGTTGTGGGTTTTTTTTTCTTAACTTTCCAGGGACAACAAGATCGTCCTTTTTGGACTTTTCTAGCAAAAATGATGTCCTAAATATCGAAGGATGTTCAGAACTCAAGGCTGCACTATGTCAGTTGACGATTACTCTGTTTTTCCTTATAAAAAAACCTTTTAATGACTTAAAACATTTCTTGGACAAAATATAAGAAAGATATAAAGTCTAATGAAGTTCAAAACTTGTCCAAGTGAACTTTTCCTCAAATATAAGATATCTTGATTTATGAAAACACAATTGAAAGATCATTTGATATCTTATATACTTAGAATGTTCTTTTACAAAAATATACTTAACTTTCTTAAAACTTTAGGACATTAAACATGCTTTGACGAAATCGGGACCAAGTATAAAAATGTTCTTAAAATTAGGATGTTAAAAACTTGTCCCTTTGAAAACATATTTTGAGTAGATTGTTTTTAACAAATTCTTTGAATTTAACTTTGAAAACCATAAATGTGAGTTTGTGGCTTTTAGTATAATCCTATAAACTCAAGTATCCTAGTACGCATGCATTGGCTCAAACCTTACTCAGGAATTATGCAAAAACAAAATACAAGAGTTACAACAAGTTCCTACCACACACAACCCTTATTACAAATAATTCAATGATGAAACTTTCATCGGTTGTGCTTGGGTTCATCCGAGTACGCGACCTTTTGATCTTTCCTACTTCAATCGTTAACTCGGTCCAATCTTTGCCTTTGATCCAGTACTTCGTGAATGTGTCACTTGTACCTGTACTAAGATAATCTACAAAGATGGAAGACACTAGGAACAACAAGGAGGTTAATATCATCAAAACACAATAAGCCATGATAGTGTGGCCATCAAAGTTAACAAAATCTCTACACGTGTATAACTAAAAATTATTCTTGAATACTCTGGCTTGGCACATTTTCAGTATTTCCAGATGAGGTGTCCATTAAGAGCAGATCCAATGTGGCAAAGGTAGTGCTAATACTCCCCTACAAGCCAAGCATGTTTGGAAAAATAGTGAGGCTCGATCTAAGTGTTGAAAATCTGGAAATAGACAATGATGGGGATCAACATGCCCTACCTATGTCATTTTCATATGTTGCGACACGTGGACGGCCTCCCGATGTCCACTCCTTTGCTGACATGGTGACACATGAACGACCTCTAGATGTCCACTTTAGTTCATAACTATTTTCTAGGAACCCATGAATTGATGTGCAAATTTCTTTATCAAATCCTTCCTATATTCAAAAAGTTTGAACACAAAAGTTGTGGGAAATTTTGTTAGCTTTCTTTTGATACCAAGATCTCTTTATTTGGAGCTCTATAGAAAAATTTGTGCCTCAAATACTAAAGGGTGTTCGCGGCTGAAATTGTCCATCCATCAGTAGTTTGCAGATTTTCCTGAAAGTCTCAACCAAGGCGCGACCAGGACACTATGAGGTGCAACCAGGTCACCCACACACTGAAAAATTCTTGAGAACTTCTAACAGGAGCGCGACCAGGAGCCTTGGGGGTGCGACCTAGTCGAAAATACTGTCATCTGGACACCAAAATAAGCGAGCTCGAGTCCCACATGGCCCCACACGGATTAAGCTTCTTTTTGACTTTTATTTAAAATGTAATATTGCAAGAAAACTTGCTTCCATGTGCTTAGTAACTTGTTAGAGTCCTTAATGTGTCTTAGTAAGTTGTGTGTCTAGTAAGTTGCTATATTTATTTCCTTTGTCTCCCATGCTTGTATGAGAAGTACAAGTGTTTTTATCGCCTTGCCTCCCCCTCTCCTATGTTAGCTTATATATTCTCATTGTAAGACTTGGAAAAGTAGTTAAGTTGATATTGATATTGAATTGAAAAGGGTTTTCCTTTGTTGAAGCTTGTTTAAGCTTTGTCCAATCGTTTCGATTGTGTAGTGAGAGGCTACGTCATTCTCTTCAGAGATCAGGTGGTGAGAGACCACCATCCTATCCAATGTCTCCATTTCCACCTATCCCTTTTTCCCTCACTCGACCACCACCCAAACAACACCCACACAGCCACATCACAGCATACACCCACAGCTATCTATCCTTCACTCCACTATTGCATTAGTCTTGGTAATTTGAAGCTTGATAAAAGAACCTACAGTGTGATCCAACTGTGTGTTGAGCAACGTCTAGCATCCATTGAATCTCTTGGTAAATCAGTTTCTATTTGAACCGTTACTAAATCTTGTTAAAGCCTTATCTTCAATTTCTGAAATTTCATATTTGATAAGCCTTTATATCCATAGACTTCAATATTTCTTCTTGCTAGCTTGAAATCAATTGTGGAATATTGTTGTGCTAAACTTAGCATTTTATTCTTGAAATATTGAAATTACATCTTTGCTACATCTAGCTTAACACCTTTGTGAAAGAACCAATTGGGACTAATTTCTGGACAGCATCATACACCCTTTAAAAATCCCAAAACATGTGAAATGTCCTCTGATTTATTATGTTTATGTGTGGATAATTAAATTCTTAATTTAAAGTGTATTGAGTGTACGTGTTTGTGAGGGTTGAACCGTAGGACTAGGCCACCCTTACCCGTCCTACATCAGACAAGGGCTTGGTAAATATATCAGCAAGTTGATCCTTACTTGAGAGAAGAAACTTGAAGAGCTTTAGCTTGAATTCGATCCCGTACAAAATTATATTCAATATCCACATGTTTGATACGAGAGTGTAGCACATGATTCATAAATAGGTAAGTTGCTACCAGATTATCCCAATAAAGAGTAGGGGGCTTTGATAAGAAAATTCCCAATTCTGATAAGAGAGATTGAAGCCATAACAACTCACACGTGGCATGAGTAAGGGCCTTATACTCTGCCTACGTACTCGATCTGGTTATAGTAGATTGTTTCTTGGAGCTCCATGAGACCAAGTTTTTCCTGAAAAATACACAATGGCCACCAGTTGACTTTCTGTCATCGGGGCACCCTGCCCAGTCTGCATCGGAGTATGCAGCCAGACATGGAGTAGAAGATGATTGCAGAAATAAACCATAATGAAGTGTATGCTTTAAGTAGCGTAAAATATGCTAACTTAACACTCCGCTAATGAGATAAGCATGGAGCATGCATGAACTAACAAACACGGTTGATAGAGAAAGCAAGATCTAGCCTGGTGAAGAGCAAGTAATGCAAACTGCCCATTACACTTCGATATAAGGTAGGATCTTCCACAGAGGTAGAGTCAAAAGTAGACAACTTAGTGGAAGGAGACATAGGGCTGTTAACTGGCTTACAGTTCAACATGTTTGTCTTCTTGAGCAAATCCAAAATATATTTCCTTTGAGAAATCACTAGTCCAGCAGAATCACGACGACATTCAAGACCCAAGAAATAGTGTAAATCCCCCATATCCTTAAGGGGAAAATCAGTGTGTAAAACATAAATAAGATGAGCTAAAACACTCGGACTAGAACCAGTAAGCACTATGTCATCCACATAGACTAGAAAATATACAACCATAGATTGATGTTGATAAATGAATAGTGAGGTCTTTGATTTTGAAATAGTAAAACCCAACTATAGTAGCCGAGAGCTGAGTCGCGCATACTAGGTCCGTGGAGCTTGGATATGGCCATATAAAGCTCGATTAAGCTTGCAGACATAGTGAGGAAATTGAGGGTGTATAAACCAGGTGGCCGAGTCATAAAAACATGTTCATCAAGAGTCCCATGCAAAAAGGCATTTTGGACATCCAACTAATCGGCCAACTAGAAGGGACTGCAATGGAGAGAATTAACTTGATGGAAGTTGGCTTGATCAGAGGGCTAAACGTTTCATTGTAGTCTAAGCCTTCAAGTTGGCTGTAGCCCTTAGCAATGAGCCGCGCCTTTCGTCGTTCGATGGAACCATTGGACAGGTGCTTGGTCTTAAAAATCCATCGAAAGCTACTTAGATTTTGATTAGGGGCAAGAGGAACCAGAGACCAAGTATTGGTGGACATAAGAGCATCAAACTCTAGCTGCATCGCACGCCTACGCCTCTATTCGGGAAATTTAGAGGCTTGAGTAACAAAGGAGGGTTCCTCTGGAACTGCAAAGGAAGTGGCATAGGCGCGAGGCAGAGGCCATGAAACAATGTCATCAATTTGTATTTTGGGGCAAGTTTTCTTGGCTTTGGCTCTGGTTTGCATGGGATGAATGGAGGTGGAAGAAATTTCAAAGGAGAGAGGTGTCATGAAGGGGAAAGAGGATGCTAGAGAAGAAGAATCTAAGGGTGCCCTAGAAGAGGTAATATATGGGCTTGATGAAGGAGAGGATTCAGGTAAGACTAAAGGAAGGTGGGCTTGGCTAGGAGTAGAAGAATGAGATGGTGACGGAAATAAGTTGGGATTTGGAGATAGGCTAGGTCGAGTAGAGAGTTGGTTAGGAAAATAGGAAGGCTCGGGAGATTGAGAGGGAGAAAGGAAGTATAAATGAACGTAGGATGGGTTGGGTCGAGATGGACAGGTTGGAGATGGCCTTGAAATGGAAGCAGAAAATGGAAAGTTAGTTTCATAAAACAAGACATCCCTGAACATGGAAGCACATATAGCCATGGTGAGAAGAACTATATCCAAGAAATACACACTAGAGAGACCTGAAATTCATTTTGTGATTATTATATGGCCTAAGATTAGGCCATCATAGGCAACCAAAAGTTTTTAGAAACATGTAATTTGGTTTTTGGTGAAAAAGAACTTCAAATGGTGATTTGTGATGTAAAGTGGGAGTAGGAAGTCAGTTGATTAAGAAAACAATAGTGACCTGTTTCCATAATATGTCTGTGTTTTCTTTTGACTGAAACATTTTGTGAGTGAGCATTTGGGCAAGAAATGTGATGAAAAATACCAAAAGAATGCAACACTTTATTAAGAGATTTAAATTTTCTACCCCAATATGATTGTAAGGGACGAATTTTTTTTATTAAAAAGTGTTTCTACATGACCCTTGAAAGATTGAAAAATTGAGACTACATCAGATTTACATCTCAACGGAAAAAACCAAGTAAACCTACTGTAGTCATCAACAAAGGAAAGATAATATCTAAAACCACCACGGGAAAGCATTGGAGCAAGACCCCAGATGTCTGAAAATACAAGATGAAGAGGAGCAAGAGAACAATAGGAGGATCGTCTGTGATTCCCCGATTTTTTCATACCATCTTTTTTAAAAATCATCAATAATAATTAAATCATACACATCAAACGTCACATCAACCACGTCAACAACTCTGATACCAATCATATGACTAGACCTGCATTGGGTACCGGGTAAATGGGTATTTTACTTATATTAACCTAACAATGGAAGACATAATGTACGTACCATCCAGAATACAATATCCAGAGTATCAATATCCATATACATACATTTCTATCTCATACCCAAAAACAATACAACCCTAGGAAAATAACACCTCCCTAGTCCAAAAACTCACCCCGTATATCAGGGTCCCAGCTCCCTACTATCTCGGAGCTCTATCACCTAGTCTGTCTTCGTTCCCTAAAAAATTTAGATAATTTGGCTAAGACACATTTTAGTAAGACGGAATAAATTATTTACAGTGTGTGACAATATGAGTTCAGTTATAACACATTTTACTTTTCAAATCATCAATTCATCTGAGAAAATACACTGATATATTTGCTCATAATCATATAGTTATAAAACACAAGTTTTTATAAGTTTTAAAACCATTTCTCAAGTTCATTCATATACAATCCATATTTACTAGCGAAGTTTCTAAGGATAGGGGAGATTGCACGCCCATACATGCAGCTCCCCTCTACTCTGATATTGTTTGTAATCTTACCCGATTAACTCGGGTTCAGCTACAACTGATACTCATCAGGGCATTCACCTTACTCAGTAAGCCCTCAGGCAGAGAGTTTTACTTCACCTTAATTATTTATATTATTAACTCACACATATCCATTTCACTATCCAGCATATGAGTATCCTTAGTACCCAGTACCAATATCGCATCTGTAATTCATGGCTGCCCTAAGGATCTCTTTTGCATACCATGCTTCCCCCCATGGTCAGGGTTGTGCAGCCTGAAGGCTATATCTAACCGCGTTGGCCGACCCGGTTAGATCAAATATCATATCATATATCCCACGTCTGTAGTACGACTGGCCGGCCTATAGCCCTGATCCGGACTCAGGGGACACAACAACTCTACTAAACAATTTAATCTACTGCCGTGCCACATGCTCCAAGAGTTTGTTTGGTTGCACTATCACCACTAGCAATGATATTGTGCTCAATATCACAACCCATCATTAGGGTTTCCATAAACATCCGTCAGGGTTATCATTACCACATATCCGCAATCATTATACAGTATTGATATTTCATCATTTATTTTTCAATGATCCCATTGTAACTTTCGCACTTTGCAATGTTCACATTTTCCAGAATTTACAATCAGTAGTCTCAATTTAATCATCACATTTCAATTTCCATATTACAGTATTTACGTTGCATTATTTACCCTTCTTTGTTCATGTTTTAATATTCACAATTAACCTCATATCAGTATATTTTAATTCATCTCAATAAAAATATTTTCATCATTTTCTGTACACATTTCATCATCTCATAATAGTATATATCATGTTTCACGTATTTCAACATTTCTCAATAAAACATATCTTCATTTCATAATCATTTTCTCGTAAACATATCAATATTTCACATATCAGTACTTCTCAGGAAATACTCATTAATATTTATCACTTTTCATCACTTCTTGTATTTCAAAAATCAAAACACCACAATTCAATATAAATCACATGCCACACAACTTTATCTAATATTCATATCATAATAATTTTAGGCAAAATATCATATACTCATTTCCACGTATTAACTAAAACAATAGTTCTCAAAATAACTATAATAATTTATTCCTCTTATCTGGTTTCCTGAATTACGCCTGCATGGATCCCGAAATTATACCCGCAACGCTCACCCAAATCCTAAATTCAATAACCCTAGTTCAACTCCAGGATGCCTTCCAAATCTACATTAATTAAATAACAATTAATCTCTAAATAACCTCCTTATTATAGTTTTGGGGCTATACCTACGACGACCTCACGAGAAATCCGCTCCGCTATACTTGTGAGAATCATCCCTAGATTCTTGTGATGGTGACCGATCATCAATTTGGCTTAAGATTTAAGAAAAATTAAGGTAAGATTGAGAATTTACCTTACCTAGGAGATATGCCTACGTCGCTCTTACGACAAATTCATTTTGGTAGAAATGTCAGTGGCGGAGAATGGAGTCCACAGATATTTTTCGACTTTCGATCGTTTGGTCGAAAAAATTGAAAAGAGAGAGGAGAGGAGAGACGAGGAGAGAGACGGAGACGCTCGGCCTTGGGGGGCGCAGCTCTTCAAGAAATGAAAAGGATCTGATCCTTCAAGATTCCTTCCTTACTTATATTATATTAATATATTAATATGTTATATTACTTAATTCATAATTCTTATTATTATAATATTATTTGTTTAATTAATTTAATTTTTATATATATATTTGGAACCACTGCATCCTCCTATAATAATTATTTTTGGTGCATTAGATCAATCGTATGGGAGTTGATGGAGTTTAGCCTTGCAACACGAGGAGCATAGACCTAAGGAGGTGGAAGACGGAGACTTGTGAAATTATTTTGTCAACTAGTTGCATGGAGGGATGACCAAGCCAAATATGAGGAGACTCATTCACCAACATAAGCTTAGGAGATGGAGAAGTTTGTGGAAATACATACACGTCATCTTTAGTAGGACCTTGGAGAAGAATTTTCTGAGTTTGGGAATCCTTTTCACATAAAAAGAAGAGTGGAATTCAAAATAAACCTTCACACAACTGCCGGACAGGAATTAAATTCTTAGAAATTAAAGGGACATGATAGAGTTTAGTGAGAAGAAGATTGCCATGAGTAGAAGAGATGATGGAGCTGCCAACATGATGTATAGGAAGGGAAGTACCGTCACCTACACGAATTTGTTCATCACCCTTGTACTCAGAAGTATTAAGTGAGATGTTAGAAAAATCATGAGTGAAGTGGTGAGTATTGACTAAATCACGGTATCAGTTAGTGTCTGCGGGAATGGAAGGAGATTTAGGGTAATGTGGTCCTGAAGTGAAATGAGCCGAGAGGGAAGGTGGCGGAGGGGATTGAAAGCTAAAATTGAACCTGTGATAGCAAGTGTTGGCTGTATGGCCTTGCTTATGACACACTTTACAGGTGGGCCGGTTCGGTGGAAAGAAGGGTGGGGAGGAGGAGAAACCACGACCACCATTTCTGTCGCAACCACCACACCCTCTGAACCTTCCCCTGCCATGAGAGAAACCACGTCCTCAGGAGGAATTGCTGCCAGATTGTTTCAGAGTGGTATTATTCGAGAATTCAGGAGCTGCTGTAAGACCAGTAATTTGATGAGTTAATCTGGACTCATGAGTGAGGAGATGATTGTAGACTTGGGCTGGAGTGAAGGGATCCACGCGAGTAGTAAAAGAAGTAACCACTGAATCATAGTATGAGCCTAAGCTAGCCGAAAGGAAAGAGATGAATTCAGAAGATGATAATGTTTTACCAGCCAGAGCACTTGGAGGAGCTTTGCACCTCAATAGTAATCAACAATAGAGTTCTAACCCTTTTTGAGGGTGGAAAGTTGCAGCAGCACTTGCATGATATGCGCTTGCGATTTTGCAGCAAATAATGCTTCGAGAATAGTACATACTTCACGAGAAGACGATGCCTTTAGAACATGAGCAATCAAAGTTTCAGAGAGAGAGGATACGAGGACACTCATGATGGCTTGGTCCTGTTGTTGCCAGGCCAGGAAAGCTAAAGTTGGTTTGGAACTTTCATCGAGCAGGTGGCGAGGAACAATAGTGTCATCAAGATAGCCGAAGAGATTCTGGCCTCGGAGATAAGGTGCAATTTTCGCCTTCCACAGAAGATAATTGTCATTGTTTAATTTGATAGAAATCAAATTTTTGGGGGAGGGAAGAGAGAAAATAGAAGTTTGAGTGGAAGCAATCGGTGCATCAGGAGAGTCAACCATGGAAGCAGGCGCTGAAAGGTTAGGACAGCGAGCGGAGAAGATGGACGCGAGTCCAGAGGAGAGAAACAACAAACAGAAAGAAATGAAAATGAAAAATTATTATTGAATTCTCTGAACACAGATTACATTGACACAACTGCAGTTTATGTACAACAAACCCATAATATTCTTTGCAACTGATTTCACCACATCAAATGAAATCTTTACCCGTGTATAACTGAAAATTATTCTTGAGCATCCTGGCTTGGCACATTCTCAATATTGCCAGATGAGATGGCCATTGAGAGCTGATCCTATGTGGCAAAGGATTCTCCACTACGATGAGTGATTCTTTTGTATGGGTAGATGGAAGCACGTTTGTGACGAGCCTCATAGTGGCGACGATGCAACAGCCTCTGCAAATTGGTCATGCTTTTGGAGTTTTGGGTTTTAAGTTTGGGAATTTTGCATTTGCTGGGAAATGGCATTTTCATGAGTTCTAGAAAAAACAGGTGGAGATGGATTATGGTGCAGACCTACTGTAAGAATGTAAGACATACAATTGCTTGTGCTTTTGGGGTTTAGGGTTTTAGGTTGGAATTTTGCATCTGCTATACAATAACGATGGGAGGAGTTTATGGATTCATTCGTTCAGAGCCCAGCCCGTTTATAAAATCTGGATGCTACATTGCGGCTCAGCCCTGGGCTTGACTTCCTTAGGCCCATGATTTGATGTGTGGTCAATATCATTAGCTACATATTTATATTGTTTTTAGTGAGTTGATTCCTAATTTAGACGTTTAAACTATGAATTAGGCGAGGATACAAATTTTTGCAGATTAAAAAATGAATAATAAATAAAAGATGTTGTCAAAGAAACAATAGTTATTTAGAGTTAATATTAATATAATAATAATATTGAAGCACAACTTAGAGGTGATGTGTGACTTTTGATTTATTTATTTATTTGTTCACTCGTTCGTTTGGAGCATTTTCGGAATTGTATTTCGGAGAGTATATCGGCATGAAATAATATTGGGTTTGACACATTTGTTTACGCTTAGTATGAGTTTCGTATATCATGTGTCTTACTAAGATTTCTCCCGAAATACCAACTTTGGATTTCGTGAAAAAGGAATTTAATTTCAATTTGTAAATTTTTTGGGTTTAATATATTCTTAAAGACTGACATTTGAGTGAAATAATTATGAATATTTTTTTTATTTTATTATAATATTTTGAATTAATATTCTTTTATATTTTTATTATTGTAATAGTGTCATAATTATTTTTTAAAATAAACATGTGCTCAATTAGGTTTTTAAATTATTTCAACTTTACGAATATTACCCAATTGTATTGTCCATTTTTAGTTTTTATTTTTTTTAATTCATTTTTTTTAATTTTTAATTGTGATATTAACCTATGCTTGACTTTCTTTTCTAGATTTGAAAAAAAAAGTATTCCCATCCTACATTTAAGAGTACGGATTTCAAATCTTAAATTTGAATATGTGTAAATTTGAAATACATTCTATACAAGTTAAAACCTCTAACCCTTTGTTTGGATAAACTTTAGATTGAGATTTGTATTTAATTTGGATAAGATGTAATTTAAATTTGTATTGAAAATTGTTCATATCCACCCAAATCCAAATTCAAAGTTTAAAATACATGCTTCCAAAAATAGTATAAATCTATTTTTCTAAAATACCATCTTACTATTTTTTTCAAATAATATTTGAGTTCCCAGAAGATGATTAATACATTAAAAATGTCACTTATAAGTTGTAAGGATAGTCTTAAATCAAAATGATTTATATGAATTATTCATAGTTTAAACTTTTTAAGTTATTTTAGTCATACTTGTCCATATACATCAAAACCATAAAAGACTTTTATGGGCAAATGGCTGATCTAAAACTGACAATTTGTAACCCTATGTGAGCAATGATAAATTAATGCATACATGATCACAGACTTGAACTTTTCAATTCAATTAGTATTCATCCATATATAAATTTCATACAAAAACTTTCTCGATACTAACATGTTGGAAATAATGTGGGTTTATTTGTATAAATAGTAATATTATATAAAAATAAACAGAAAACAATGAAGAGAAAGAGTTTGTCTATCATGTGAGTCACAAATCAAACCATTGTCGTAAAGGTAGATTTGCTTTTCTTTGTATGAATGATTCTGATACGATCTCTTTCCAAATAAAACTCAGACTCAGCGAATCTCTTTATTAATATGACCAACAGCAAAATCTAAGTAGCATTGTCGATTTCTCCAAATAATTAAACTACTCTTAAAAGACTAAAGGGAAAATTTTGATAGTATTTCAAGTGATAAATTTTTGAAAAACCTACATTACCTTTTGTGCGTTATTCATTAAAAATTTGAGACACTTTTCATAGTTGATTTGTCCAAGTAATGCTCACTAGCTCATCTTTTCACATGCTTATAGGTTTACATGTATGGTAATTTGATGAGAAGTTCAATTATATGTAAAAAAAAAAAAGCATCAATGATATATGAGAAGAGGTAAATTTTGATTCAACTTTTCTCTACTTCTCCTTCTTTTTTTTCTTTAATTGTTAGATTATATTTATTTGCATTGATTTAACTTCCTTTCTCTCATTCCTTTTCTTTTGTTTGGATTGAGAAATAACATACGAAATATTAAAAAACAAATAATAATTACAAGAATTGATATTCAATGGAGCCTACAAATGCTTATTTTTAAGAGAAGTAAACTATTAATGTTGTGCTCCAAATTGTTTGGATTGCTTGCAATCTCGACTATTTACTTTAAAAGAGATAAACATAAACTTATTATAAATATCAGTTCACTTATGCATGTTATCCAATAATTCTAAGTTCACTTTGAAATTTTTTTTTTTTACTTTACATACAAAATTGATGAAATATTCAAACCAAAATGAGAATATAAAAGGAATTTTCTAAATCGAGAAGAGTAGAGGGGTGGACTTTGTTGGGTTTGGGTATCCCTCTTATGTGGAGAAATCCATCCAACCCTTTAGGCCATTTTCTTTGAGCTCTTTATTAGGCTTATTTGGAGGTCTTTTTTACACCACATTTAAGTAAAGAAAATTAGGATTGACAGAGAAAAACCATTGGAAAAGTGAGAGAGAGTGTGCGGCAAAAAGAGGGAGAAGTAGAAGAGAAAATAATTATGAATATATATTTTTATTTTATTATAATATTTTGAATTAATATTCTTTTATATTTTAATTATTGTAATAGTGTCATAATTATTTTTTAAAATAAACATGTGCTCAATTAGGTTTTTAAATTATTTCAGCTTTAGAAATATTACCCAATTGTATTTATTTCTTTAATTCATTTTTTTTTTCATAATTTTTAATTGTGATATTATCCTATCCTTGACTTTCTTTTCTAGATTTGAAAAAAAAAGTATTCCCATCCTACATTTAAGAGTACCGATTTCGAATCTTAAATTTGAATTTGTGTAGATTTGAAATATATTCTATACAAGTTAAAACCTCTAACCCTTCGTTTGGATAAACTTTAGATTGGGATTTGTATTTAATTTGGATAAGATGTAACCTAAATTTGTATTGAAAATTGTTCATATCCACCCAAATCCAAATTCAAAGTACAAAATACATGCTTCTAAAAATAGTATAAATCTATTTTTCTAAATACCATCTTACTATTTTTTTCAAATAATATTTAAGTTCCCAAAAGATGATTAATACATTAAAAATGTCACTTATAAGTTGTAAGGAGAGTCTTAAATCAAAATGATTTATATGAATTATTCATAGTTTAAACTTTTTAAGTTATTTTAGTCATACTTGTCCATATACATCAAAACCATAAAGGACATTTATGGGAAAGTGGCTGATCTAAAACTGACAATTTGTAACTTGATAAATTAATGCATATATGATCACAGTGTTGAACTTTTCAATTCAATTAGTCTTCATTCATGTATAAATTTCATACAAAAACTTTCTCGATGCTAACATGTTGGAAATAATGTGGGTTTATTTGTATAAATAGTAATATTATATAAAAATAAATAGAAAACAATGAAGAGAAAGAGTTTGTCTATCATGTGAGTCACAAATCAAACCATTGTCGTAAAGGTAGATTTGCTTTTCTTTGTGTGAATGATTCTGATAAGATCTCTTTTCAAATAAAACTCACACTCATAGCGAATCTATTATTATCTATATGACGGACAGCAAAATCTAAGTAGCACTGTCGATTTCTCCAAATAATTAAACTACTCTTAAAAGACTAAAAGGAAAATTTTGATAGTATTTCAAGTGATAAATTTTTTAAAAACCTACATTACCTTTTGTGTGTTATTCATTAAAAATTTGAGACACTTTTCATAGTTGATTTGTCCAAGTAATGCTCACTAGTTCATCTTTTCACATGCGTGGTAATTTGATGAATCGTACAGAAAAAAAAAAAAGCATCAATGATATATGAGAAGAGGTAAATTTTTATTCAAACTTTTCTCTACTTCTCCTTTTTTTTTTCTTTAATTGTTAGATTATATTTATTTGCATTGATTTAACTTCCTTTCTCTCATTCCCTTTCTTTTCTTTGGATTGAGAAATAACAAACGGAATATTAAAAAACGAATGATAATTATAAAAATTGATATTCAATGGAGCCTACTAATTCTTGTTTTTAAGAGAAGTCAACTATTAATGTTGTGCTCCAATTTGTTTGGATTGCTTGCAATTTCGACTTTTTACTTTAAAAGATATAAGCACAAACTTATTATAAATATTAGTTCACTTATGAATATTATGCAATAATTCTGAGTAAACTCACTTTGAATTTTTTTTTTTTAACTTTGCATACAAAATTGATGAAATATTCAAACCAAAATGAGAATATAAAAGGAATTTTCTAAATCGAGAAGAGTAGAGGGGTGGACTTTGTTGGGTTTGGGTATCCCTCTTATGTGGAGAAATCCATCCAACCCTTTAGGCCATTTTCTTTGAGCTCTTTATTAGGCTTATTTGGAGGTCTTTTTTACACCACATTTAAGTAAAGAAAATTAGGATTGACAGAGAAAAACCATTGGAAAAGTGAGAGAGAGTGTGCGGCAAAAAGAGGGAGAAGTAGAAGAGAAAATCTGGATTTTTGCAATAGTGCGTAGATTTGATTAACCAGCGATTGGATGGCCATCCGTGGTCTGATCGAGTTGATTGTTTGTCAGTAGATAGAGGACTCATAGACGTTAATTTTGAATGGTTGGATTGGTCATCCAAGCACTGTAGCATTAGATATCGGATTTGAACAATAACCACGTTTTTTGTTAAATTTTCAACTTTCTTTTTTGATTTTTAAGATCTCTTGTTGTTAACTAAAAATGGAGTTATGTATTCATTGTGATAGCTGAAAATTGTGACCTTGTACTCACACTTTTATCATAGTAAAGTTTTTTAGTAAACTCTTACTCCTGTGACTTTTACCCTTTGATTTGAAGAGATTTTTTACGTAAAATTGTGTGTCTCGTGTGATTGATATTTGTGATTATTTTTTAATTAATTTTGTGCTGCTGAAAATATATATTTTTGTACAATTGTCATATCATAAGAACTGATTTTGTTATATGGAAGAGAATGAACTTCTGCTTGTGCTTCCAAGATTTTTCAGTAAGTCTCGTTTCTTCCCAACAGACCCATTATTCTGAGGAATTAGTCGAGTGTTTAAAAGGTATTGAACACCATTGTTTCAATGTATATAACTATATATATAAAAGGAATTTTTTTCTTTTTATTGTGTTAATTGTATTTCTTTGTTAGGAGTAAGTTTTTGACATTTTGTTTGTAATGGTAATATTATTTTTTGAATATTAAGCATGTTGAAGTGACTAATAATTTTTTAGAAATTAACATAGTTAAGTGTAAACCAACTCTAATTCAAAAAAATTTCGAATAATCTTACAAAAGTCTTATTAACTTCAAACAAAAATATATAATAATTAATCATACAAGTTGTAAAATTTCATTTCATAACTTACATTATTATTAAGAAAATATTATTTGTGACAGAACAAATATGTGTTGTGCCGTAACCATATCTAGTATATACAAAATAGAAAATCGTAGAGAGAGAGAGAGAGAGTCGTATTTATGAACAACTTGATGTCTAATTGAATGGGCTCGGGTGCGAGAGAAGATGTATTCCTTTTCAATGTGTTATTTCATTTAAAATTTAAAATTAAAATATTAAAAAAATAAAAAATAAAAAACCGTTGGGAACGTAGAATTTTGAAACTTCTTCAACATAACATAGCCTGGCACGACCCAGAGAACCAGGACTGCGTCGGTGTGGCTTGTGATTTTGCGGTTGGTAGAAAAGAGAAGAGAAGAAATTAATGAAATTGCTCGTTTAACTCGTGCAAATCGAGTAAAGACGCATTCGAAGAAACCGACATGAATCCACGTGGTCAGTAAGTGGACACCAACTTCATCAACGACTCAACCTGCAAATCGATGAATAGTCTGTAGCCCAATGATGACTTCACCAGTGCTTTCTCCCGTTTGATCGATCAGCTCTCCATCTCAATTTCAAATTAAATGAAGCGCAATGATCACCAACTCTATGGTTGTGATTTTTCAAAACTATGCAAAATATATATATAGAGGCACTTGGCAGAAAATTTGCTTCCCCTCACCCAGTTTTGTTCGCCCCTCTTTGTCTCTAATTAGAACTGCAAATGAACCTAGTCTCTCGTAAGCAATTTGTAAGTTTGGTTTGATAAGAGCCAGCTCATTTAATAACCGAGCCTAGCGTGAATAAATTTAGCTTTCTTAAGCAAAGAAAAAGGAAAGAAAAACATAAAATGGTAGCACAGCAGAAACTCATCGATGAATGCCTATGTTCACCGATGAGAAGACAACTGTTGGGGGATAAGACCTGGAGCAACAATCACACACAAAGAAAAATTCAAGCACATCCACAATGGAACACCGGATTTACGTGATTCGGTCCAAACTGACCTACGTCCACGGAAGCACACACCACTGCACTATAAACTGGGAGAAACAATACAAGGAAGAGCTACTGCTCAACTCTCTCTCTCACCACAACTCTCTGCTCTCTGCACTTCTCTCTCACCTCAACTCTCTGCACTGCACAACACTCTCACAGCATACTTCTGCAACCCACACACACCTCTCACAACTCACTACAACACACAGCACATTACATACATACCTCACTACAACCCACATATAAATATAGGAGGGGGGGAGCAAAAATTCAAAGAGGGTGGCTGCAGATTTCAACAAAATATGCAGCGTAGGTGGAGGGCTGTTGGCTGCTGGTCTTCATTTCAACATAGGCTGCATGGAGAGGTGCTGCTGAAGACGGTTCCACACCAAAATTCCTAACAATCTCCCACTTGGAGACGGAGGCAGCATCTCAACCAGTGTATAGACGAATGATGTGCTCATGTCTGTCTTCGAGCATGAAGACCAACTGAAGTTGAGCACAACTTCAGTTTCTCTCTAGTCACCACCTTCCTGTCTGCTAGATTTTTGCGGACTAATCTGATGGTTGACATTTTCACAACTGGTGTAAAAATGCCGGTGTAGTCAATCCCTTTCTTCTGCTCAAATCCTTTGACTACCAACTGAGGCTTGTACTTTCTAGAGCTGTCATGCTCCTCTTTAATTCTGTACACCCACTTGTTGTGAAGGCCTTTGGGCAACTTCCACGTTCTGTTGGAGGTGAAGGACTTCATCTTGTCCTTTATTGCAAGCTCCCACTTGCTCGCATCTCCTGCCTGACATGCTTCATCACAGCATTCAGGCTGTCCTCCATCTGTAGGAAGTAAGCAATTTATATACCTTTCGTCTGGTATATGAGGCCAAGTAGATCTCCTAAGCTCTGGAGCTGGAGTAGGAGACGGTGGTGCGACGATCTGCTCCACTGGTTCCTCCGCCTGAGGATTCTCGGCATTCCATTGTTGTGACCCGACACATTCTGGGACATGGGTGTTTATCTGAAAACTAACCCTCTTATGTTTCCTGACTATACAATCCTCACACATGTCAATCTGTACCAACTGTAGACCACTCAATTTTCCCTTTGAGTGCTTCACCCTAAGTTCTTTCTCGCTCATGTGACCAAGTCGTTGGGGCCAGATGTTGCTATCGTCATTTCCTGTAGCAATTGAAATAGACATGGAGGCATTGGAGGTTAAAAAAAGTGTCCCGCTTTTCTTACCTCGCACAGTCGTTAGTACACCCTTTGAGACTTTCCATTCTTCGCCGATGAATTTCGTCGTGTATCCCTCATCTGCCAGCTGACCAACTGAGATCAAATTCTTCCTCAGGTCTGGAATATGTCTGACATCCTTCAGCTTCCATACTGACCCGTTCATTTTGATCTTCATAACTCCCTTGCCGATTACGTCACAATGTTGATCGTTGCCAAGGTACACCTTATCGAAATCACCTGGTGTGTACTCCTCTAGGCAATCTTTGCAGCATGTGGCATGATATGAGGCTCCGGAGTCTAAGACCCAAGACTCCTGTTTGCTTTCCAAAGAGCAGATCAACATGTCATCATTCTCGGAAGCAATATTTGCTTCTGTCTTCGCCTCAGATTCCTTTCTCGAACCTTTACACTGGTTTCTGAAATGTCCGATCTTTCCATAGTTCCAGCACTCAACATTCTTTGTGCCCTGGGAACCTCTGGGATCTCTGGATTTGGACCGCCTAGTCCTAGATCTACCACGATTGTTAGATCATCCATGCCCGCTTCCCTTTCCTCGGTTTTCCACATTCAAAGCTGAACTTGAAGTGGAGTCATTGTTCGACTGCATTCTGATCTCCTCTGTCAAAATCATGCTGATAACCTCGTCGTATTTCAGTTTCGATTTTCCTGCAGAGCTACTGATTGCAGTGACAGTACCTTTCCAACTCTCAGGCAGCTGACTGAGAATTAATAGGGCACGAATCTCACTGTCAAAGGTAATCCCAACTGAGGCGAGTTGATCTGACAACTCGTTGAAATTATTTAAGTGTCTGCTGAAGCTTTCACCTGCAGACATACTCATGGTAAACAGTATCTTCATTAGATGTACCTTATTTGCGGCTGATGGCTGCTACTACATGTTAGATAGCGCATCCATAAGGGCCTTGGTGGTTGTCAAGTGCTTGATGTTGAAGGCAACAGACTTTGCCAACATCATCCTCACGGCTCCGAGGGCTTTTCGGTCAAGCAACTCCCACTCGCTCTCCTTCATGGATTCTGGCTTCTCCATCAGTAGTAAGTGCAACTCCTTACCAAACAAGAAGTCCTCGATCTGCATTTTCCAGAAATCGAAGTTTGTGCCGTCAAACATCTCGATGTGAGAGCTCTTTTCGTTCGACATCTCAATTCACTGATCTAGAGATGGAATTGGCTTAATTAGATAGCACCGTTGGATCCAGAACGGCCGAAAACCCTAGAAATGGCTTAAGTCGCTCGAAAAACGGACCCGAAATGGCTTCGAAAAGCCAAGTCAAACATTAGGTCAAGCCTGGTCAAAATCGGTCAACCTTGCTGACGTGGCACGTGGGCCCACTGCTGACGTGGCACTGTGGGACCCACTGCTGACGTGGCGTGGGTCCGGGGCTGACGTGTGAGATGACGTGTCACGGTCCCCTGCTGACGTGGCGCTGACTCGCCTGCTTACGTGGCGCTGATGTGGAGGGATCTGGCTGACGCGGCGCTGACGTCAGCGTCTTCAACCTCCGAATGCTCACCGAACTTTCTCCGGCACGTGGCCGCGCATGGAGTGATGCGCTGAAGCTCTGCCTACGCGTGAAGGCGTGTGTGTGCGCGTGGGAACGTCCTTTGGACGTTGACGGCGCGTGTAGGCACGTGCGGCTTCGTCCGAGCTCTGTTTGAGCTCCGGTTACTGCCGTTGGCTTCATCTCGGCGAGAGGAGTTTGATGGCAGCCTCAAAATTAAATTTTGAGCTATTGGATAGGGGCTCAAAATCCGGAATTTTTCTCCGATTTGGCGATTTTACTCCAACCAAGCTCTGATACCAATTGTTGGGGGATAAGACCTGGAGCAACAATCACACACAAAGAAAAATTCAAGCACATCCACAATGGAACACCAGATTTACGTGGTTCGGTCTGAATTGACCTACGTCCACGGGAGCACACACCACTGCACTATAAACTGGGAGAAACAATACAAGGAGGAGCCACTGCTTAACTCTCTCTCTCACCACAACTCTCTGCTCTCTGCACTTCTCTCTCACCTCAACTCTCTACACTGCACAACACTCTCACAGCATACTTCTGCAACCCACACACACCTCTTACAACTCACTACAACACACAGCATATTACATATATGCCTCACTACAACCCACATATAAATATAGGAGGGGGGGGAGCAAAAATTCAAAGAGGGTGGCTACAGATTTCAACAAAATCTGCAGCGTAGGTGGAGGGCTGCTGGCTGCTGGTCTTCATTTCAACATAGGCTGCATGGGGAGGTGCTGCTGTCGACGGTTCCACACCAAAATTCCTAACAGACAGCAAGGGTTCATCAACGAACATTCGGAGATTGTCGACGAGAAAATACTAAGAGCAGGAAAATTTCAAACTTCTGGACTCGTCAACGAAAGTCTGTTCTCGTCGATGAGTGGTTTTCTATGGATCGTCAACGAAGCCCTGTACTTATCGACGAAGGACACTTGGGCAGTTTTTCAAACTTTTCAACTTAAACGTTGGGTGATTGAGTAAATGGAGGGAAACTTTTGAGAGACTCTTTTATATGTCATTCTGGGCATGTATTAAGAGAGAGTGATCATTTTGAAAAGTATATTGTGTACATTGTGATTTTCATAGGGAAATTTGTGTGACATTACTTCCGTGGATGTAGGCTTTGTTGAACCACGTAAAAACTCCTGTTGTTCTTATTTTGGTTGTGTTTGCATTTACTTGTTGTTCATTCCGTTGTGCATTCTACTTATTTAATCCATATTTCAACAAATTGGTATCAGAGCGATTGTTGTTATGACATCGGGATCGTTTTCTGCAAGATTTGACGTTGTCAAATTCGATGGAATCGAAAATTTTGGTTTATGGCAGAAGAAAGTGAAGGAAATTCTTGTGCAATAAGGGATGGCTAAGACATTACTTGATACTCAACCGGAAGGAATGGATGAGGCAACATGGGTAGATTTGAAAGCAAAGGTTGCATCTACAATACACTTGTATTTGGCCGACGAAGTTCCTTATCGAGTGATGGAGAAGGATTATCCAGCAGCTATTTGGTGAAAGTTAGAAAACTGGTACATGTCTAAATCCCTCAATAACAAACTTTTTCTTAAGTAGCGTTTATATTGGCTTAAGATGGTTGAAAGATCAAGTTTGGATCAACACATCAATGCCTTTAATCAAATCATAAGTGATTTGATGAGGGTTGATGTTAAGTTTGATGAGGATGATAAGGGTTTGATGTTGTTAAATTCTCTGCCCTCGACTCATACCTACGAAAATCTTGTGACCACTCTCATGTGGGAAAAAGAGACTCTTGATCTGGAAGAGGTAACAAGTGCCTTGTTAAATTTTCATCAAAGGTTGAAGATATGTGATGAAGGAGAAGGACTTGTAATAAAGGGTAGTAATGAGCGAAACAAAGGAAAGTTTAAGAATGAGTCTAGTCAGAAATCCTGAAATCAATCCAAGAAGAAGAAGGAAATTAAGTGTTATAAATGTGGTAAAAAGGGGCATGTGTAACCGGAGTGTCCGGATTGGAAGAAGGGAAATTCTAAAAAGTATGAGGAGATTTCAAAATCCATGAATGTTGTTCAAGAAGAAGATTTGGCCGATGGTGATGTTCTATCAGTTTCAGCGGAGTCGGATAATCTAACCGACTCTTAGATACTTGACTCGGCATGTTCTTATCACATGACTCCGAATAAGCGGTGGTTCAACACTTATAGGTTAGTGAATTTTGGATCAGTTCTTATGGGTAATGATGCTTCTTGCAAGATCATTGACATAGGAAATGTAAAGATAAAAATGTTTGATGGTGTAATGACCCGAAGAATAATGGTATTTAAATATTAAAAAGAGAGGGAAATGGAAGGTGACAACTTGGGCAACTCTGAATTTTGTCGACGAAGGGGAGAGTTCATCGACGAATTATCTCTCATCCTCATCGACGAAGTGACGTGGCTCGTTGACGATAAGATACTGAGAGGATAATTTGGGTGACTCTGAATTTCTTCGACGAAGGGAAGAGTTCGTCGACGAATTGCCTCTTGACCTCCTCGACGAGGTGACGTGGCTCGTCAACGAAACCCCTTGTATAAATAGCCTAAAAATCAGATTTAAATGTAGAAAAATCAGGAAAATCACACACTCTCTTTCTCTTCTCCGTACGGTTTCTGTCTCCTCTCTCTTTGATTTTAGCTCCGTCGTCCGCCGGATTAATGATCTGAGGCCACCACGACACTTTTGGAGAAGTTCTCTCCAAATTTGCCGGAGCAGATCATTGGTGGGAGTGAGTTGAGATTCATTCCTGATTCAAGGTAAAGCTAAATATTCAGAATTTGGTCTTCCCGTAACTATAGGGAAGGTTATTCACGGAGAAATACTGAAATTTAGTTCTGCGGGTTGTTGATTTCAGGGTGTTACTCGGGGAACCTTGTGGGTGCAGGACGAGTAGATTTTTAGGGGGGTTTCTTTTCAATATCAGGTAAGGGAATAAACTAAAACAGTTATTTTTCACGCAAATTACTATTATTTATCAGCAAATTAATTTTCAGAAAAACATGTATTATATCTGAATATTATTGAGTAAATGCATATTTGGAAAAATACTGTTGTTATACAGGAATTACGATTTTAGAATGAAATGTATAATTTTATTTAGCATTGTGTGGCATGAATATTATTTTTACATGATATGTAATATATTATGGCAATTTTACGAATAAGCATGTTTTCAGGAATTATGAAATAATGCAGTATATAATGATTTTGAAATACATGATAAATGACTTATTTACTTAGAATGATATGTTTGAGATTTTCGGCGTAAGGTCGTGATTGATAGTCGGCACAAGGCCATGTATGTTATATGTTTCCGACACAAGGTCATGTTTATGAAATGTTCGGCGCAAGACCATATTTACGAAATGCTCGGCGCAAGGCCATATTTATGAAAGTATAGAAATGCTATCAATCCATTTATGTTAAATGCTATATTATCATGTACTATATGTTATTAGAACCCAAATGTTAGTTTAGTTCAGTTTCAGAAGCATGGTATCGTAGCTATATAGATCAAATATCTATGTTCAGACTTGTGCTAACCACCCCACAAGGGGGTAGAAGATGGATAGTCGATGTGACTTTTACTGTAGAGTTGTAGACGTCCACCTGGAAGTATGGACCAGGGTGTGGCGAGCTCATCACACTTATAGACATTTTTTACTCGGCAGTGGTCAGCCAGCCATTGTCGGGCCCCACCTTCGAGCTGCACAACCCGTCATGAGGGGTAATACATGACATCAGCTAACTATTCATCCTGAGTATGTTTTTAGTATTATCAGCTATACCAGACATTTTATGAACTAGATGATGTATTAGAAAATATGAAAGTACTTAATTATTCAGTAAGTTATGATTGTAAGAATCCAAAATATGAAAAATGAGTTTAAATATTAAGAGAGAGGCAAAATTGGAAATTACTTGGGTCAAAGGGTTATAAAAGGAAATTCTTATTTCTTCCAAGCTAAGCAAACTTAGATTTTTATCTTTCTCTCTCTCTCTCTCTCTCTCTCTCTCTCTCTCTCTCTCTCTCTCTCTCTCTCTAAACCTCTCCCTACTCCTTCTCTCTAGAATTCTTCACCGATCGTTGACGGAATCGGAAAACGAAAGCTACCACGAGGATCGTGGAAGGATTCTCTACAACTTGTACGGATCGAAATCTCGTTTCGGAGATTTTCAGGTTTCTGTGTAAAATCATGGTAAGGCTCGAATTTCAATTCTAGATCAGTTTGTAGTAGTTTTCATTGATGATATACTGGTGTACTCGAGAAGTTTTGAGGAGCATGAGGTGCATTTGAGGCAGGTGTTGCAAACTCTCAGGGAGGAGAAGCTTTATGCTAAGTTTAGCACGTGTGAGTTCTGGCTTGAGAAGGTGGCCATTTTAGGCCATGTGATTTCAGGGGACGGTATTGCAGTAGATCCCAGCAAGATTGACGCAGTGGTAAATTGGGTTAGGCCGAGAAACGTGCAGGAAGTCAGGAGCTTCTTAGGACTGGCAGGTTATTACCGTCGTTTTGTTGAAAGGTTTTCAACCTTGTCAGGTCCTCTCACGCGGTTGACTAGGAAAAATGTCAGATTTGTGTGGGATGAAGAATGCGAGCAGAGCTTCCAGGAATTAAAGCAGCGGCTCGTCACTGCACCAGTTCTGACGATTCCATCGAAAGGCGATGGTTATGTTATCTACAGTGACGCATCCTTGAAAGGTCTCAATTGTGTGTTGATACAGCAGGGTAGGGTAGTGGCATATGCGTCCAGACAGCTGAAAGAATATGAGAAGAACTACCCTACTCATGATCTAGAATTGGCTGCGGTGGTACATGCACTGAAAATCTAGAGGCATTACCTTTATGGTGAGAGGTGTGAGATATTTTCTGATCATAAGAGCCTAAAATAAATCTTTACACAGAAAGAGCTGAACATGCGGCAAAGGAGGTGGTTGGAACTCATTAAGGATTACGACTGCACCATCAGTTATCACCCAGGTAAAGCAAATGTGGTGGCTGATGCTCTGAGCCATAAATCAGGAGACACAGCACAGTTAGCATTGATAGTTCAGCATCCGATTCAGATGGACTTAGAAAGACTCGGTATAGAGTTAGTGGAGGATGATCTTCAGGCGCTTATGGCTAGTTTGGTTGTACAGCCCACATTGTATGAGAAGATTAAAGCTCCTCAGAGTGATGATCTAGAGTTAATGGAGGTGATAGCCAGAGTTCAGGATGGTCAGGGGGAGGAGTTCAGTATTTTTGACGATGGGGCTCTGAGATTCCGCACCAGATTGTGTGTGCCTGCAGATGACAGTATCAGGAGGACGATTTTAGAGGAGGCACACAGGTCCCTATACACTATTCATCCTGGAAGTACGAAAATGTATAGGGATTTGTGAGATTCTTTCTAGTGGAGTGGCATGAAGAGGGAGATAGCAGAGTTTATGTGGCAGTGTTTGACGTGCCAATAGGTTAAAGCTGAGCACTAGAGGCCAGCTGGTTAGTTGCAACCACTTTTCATTCTTGAGTGGAAGTGGGACCACGTGTCCATGGATTTTGTTACTAGGCTCCTGCCGACATTGCATGGACAGAATGCCATCTGCATGATAATTGATAGATTGACGAAGACAACACACTTTTTTCCTATTAAAGTCAGCTACCCTATGAACAGGTTAACAGAGATTTACATGCAGGATATTGTTCGATCTCATGGAGTGCCGGTATCCATAATCCCGAACCGTGATCCACGTTTTACATCGCGGTTCTAGAGGAGTTTGTAGGAGGCACTAGGGACACAGTTAGCTTTCAGCACAGCTTTCCACCCTCAGACTGATGGTCAGACAGAGACGACCATCCAGGTACTCGAGGATATGTTACGAGCGTGTGTTTTGGATTTTGGGGATAGCTAGATTCAGTTTTTGCCGCTAGTTGAATTTGCTTATAATAACAGTTATCAGGCTAGCATCGGCATGACACCCTATAAGGCATTATATAGTAGGAGATGTAGATCTCCTCTTTTCTGGAATGAAGTAGGTGAAAGGTGAGTTTTGGGTCCAGAGATAATTCAGCAAACATGTGATAAAGTCGACTTATTTGAGATGGAATCAGTGCAGCATAGAGTCAGGAGAAAAGTTATGCAGATACTCGCTGCCGGCAACTAGAATTTGGAGTAGGCGATCATGTTTTTCTGAGAATAGCTCCTCTGAAAAGAGTTAGGAGGTTTGGAAAGAAGGGCAAGTTGAGCCTAGTTATATTGGCCCTTTTGAGATACTTGAGAGAATTGGGTCAGTTGCCTACAGGCTAGCTTTGCCGCCAGCTTTGGCTCGTATTCATGACGTGTTTTATGTTGCCATGTTACAGAAATACATCCCAGACCCATCCCACATCATTAGCTATGCAGAGATAGAGCTCAAGGATTCATTGGCATATGAAGAAGTACCAATACATATTTTGGACAGAAAGGTTCAGACTTTACGCACTAAAGAAATACAGTTAGTTAAAGTTTTGTGGAGGAATCACGCTATAGAGGAAGCTTCTTGGGAACTCAAGGAGCAAATCATACAGAGATACCCACAGTTGTTCCAAAAGGTATAGAGGAACTCAGGTAAAGTATAGTAGTTAGATAAGTTTCTTTTGCAAGTACATGTAATACTTTAGACAGTGTGTAGTATTTTGTCCTGGGGGAAATTTTCTTTATGGTTGTAATCTCCCAGAACTACCCATGTAACCACGGTATTCCTCCTCCATAAGTAAGGTTAGATAATAAAATAAGTAGATCCTTTTCTTTACAGAATGATGGAAGTATAGATACACAGGGTTTCGTCGACGAAGGTTTAAGAATTTCATCGACGAACACAGGGCTTTGTCGACTAGAAAGTACCAAGAGGGGTTCTGAGGCAGCCTGAATTTCATCGATGAATACAGGGCTTCGTTGACGAATTTTATGAAAGACTCGTCGACGAGGTGACGTGTCTCGTCGACGAATCTAGCAGTATAAAAGGAGGGAAACCGGGATATTTCTCATTTCTCTCGCTGCTCTCTCTCTCCTATGACTCTCTCTCTCTTCTCTCTTCGTTTTCAGCCCCACCAGTCGCCAGATCGACGATCCGAAGCTACCACGACGCTCCTGGCGGAGTTCTCTGCAAGACTGCCGGAGCGGATCGTCAGGAAAACGAAGTTGGATTTCATCCCAAATTCAGGGTAAGGACTTTTATAGAGTTTTTGACTTCCTGGCAATTAAAGGAAATGATGTAGGCAAAAAAATACTGATATTATGTTCTGGCACATGTTGGTTTCAGGATGTTTTGTAGGAGGCCCTAGGGGTGTTAAACTTGTATTCCCTAGGGGCTTTTCAAAGTTAAGGTAAGGGAAATATTCTATGCAAGGAAATTTCTAAATATTATACAGTTTATTTATTTACAAAAATTATGTATTAAAGTATGGTGTAGCTTGAGAATATATATGTAGTACGGGGATATGTTTTACGAATTGTAGTTTCATGATTTTTATGAATTTCAGTACTATGATTATGTGAACTTCAGTACCATGATTTTACGAATTTTAGTACCATAATTATATGAATCTCAGTACCATGATTATATGAATTCCAGTATTACGAATATGCTGTTTCATGTTATAATTATTCAGATTTCAGTACGTTATGGAGCATCATGGTTATTACGATTACTTCAGAATCATGGTAAATCAGTTAGATATGTATAGAAATATATTATATGATATCAGACCCTGTTGGACTTACAGCTATAAAGCACGGTACCGTTGCTACAGATACTATGTTACTTTATGAGTGCAACCACCTATTCAGATAATACGTGGTAAGGTCGACCACCTAGGCCCTTGAAGAGGTTAGGCTCCCCATCCAGATATGGGTTAAGGTGGGCAGGTCGACTAACGGAGTTCAGCGATTTATTCCTAGTTGGCTAGCCAGGGTAAATCCAACCTATGGGCCACATAACCTTGTCATGAGGGGGCATGTCATGATACCGATAGCCACAGGGAACAGTTTCAGTTATTATTACATACGTACGGATTTACAGAAACAGGGACCCTACTTATGTACATTAGAAGTACTTTGAATTATAACCTATGAAACTGCTACGTTAAACAACATGGAAAGGGGTGGTGTATTTTGTTATTTGTACTGTACTATTGTATTCATTTATTCATGTTTATATGAAAACAGATTTCATGATATATATATATAGTAGCTCATTTGCCACACACTAGTAATAGCATATTTCTTCTTACTGAGCGTTGGCTCATCCCAGTGTTGAAACATTTTTCAGGTGATCCAGGTAGGCGAGCAAATCAGGCTAGCTAATAGAGGAGCATTTGTAGTGCCCTGTCAGAGAGTGAGTACATTTTTGGGAAGTGTTTTTGTATATCCCAATATAGTTGAGGGAATTTTTGAAAAACAGCTATATGTGTATATTTTGGGAAAACACGGTAGCACTCTGGTATTGGTTTTGGTATTGTACAAAATGGTTTATGGTTATGTTTGTATGATCTCTGCTTCCTACTGCTTAGGTTAATACTATGGTATCAGAGTATGTTATTTTCTATTATGGAAAAAAAAATCAATTTATTAAGCAACTCGCTACATCAGTGCCTTACCGGGCAACAATTCTATCGCAAACTCCACCTCATGGTCTAGAGGTAAACCGGGTAAATCATTTGGAAACACATTCGGGAATTCGCTGACTACCCGAATGTCCTCGAGTCTCAACTCATCCCGCGACAGTTCCTTCACACAAGCTAGGTACTCCTAACATCCGTCCAAGAGTAGCCTCCTCGCCTGTAATGCCAAAAAAATCTGTGGCGCTGAACGCACACACGATCTCATGAATTCGTACTCCTGCTCCCCAGGAGGTCTGAAAACTACTACCTTCCTACGACAATCAATCACAGCATAATTGGAGAACATCCAATCCATCCCCAGAATGACATCGAACCCCGACATGTCGTATACCATAAGATTCGCTGGTAACAACTTCCCCTGAATTTTCACTGGGCAGTCTATCAACATCTTCCTACAGAAAGACACACTCCCCGATGGCGTAGTAACAGATAACACCTCATTCATATCTCGGGTCTCAACCCCACACCGTCCCACAAAGTTCACAAACACAAAGGAATAGGTTGCACCCGAATCAAACAATACAGAAGCTTTATTCAAAAGCAATAATAAGGTACCTGTCACCACATTACCTAGATGCTTAGCGTCCGTTGGAGTAAGAGAGTATACTCTAGCCGGAGCTGTATTCGTCTGAGCGGTTCCCTAAGGCATCTGATTGCTCCCTCGGTCCCTACTAACTGCAGATACGTCTCGCCTCAGCGCTTGACAATCACGAGACTTGTGGCCCGGTTGGCCACAGTTATAGCAGTTACCTCCAAATGACTGGCACTCACCCTCGTGCCATTTGTGGCATATGACACAACGCCTACGAGTCTGGCTCCCCTGAGAATCTTGACGCTCGTTATTCTGACGATAACTCGAGCCCTTGCCCCTCTTCTTCCACGATCCCTGATGAGATCCTGTTTGAGAACTAGAAGGTACTGTCCTCTTCCTTGATTCCTGATCCGCATCATCCTCTCGAATACCAGTCTCGATCACTGTGGCCTTATCCACCAATACCTTGAACTCGCGGATCTGAAGCATACCCACCAATCTGCAGATATCCTTCCTCAAACCCTTCTCGAACCTCTGAGCCTTCTCATACTCACTCGAGATCATACATGGCGCAAAGCGATACAGCTCTACATACCGTGCCGCGTAACTCTGCACCGTCATACTCCCCCGAGTCAGCGCAGAAAACTCATCTACCTTCGCATCGTATACTGAAGCTGGGAGGTATCTGTCAAAGAACACCTCCTTGAAACGGCTCCACATCATCTCCTCAGAACCAGCTCTCTGCCTCTCCAGCAGATTCACTGCAGTCCACCATTGACCTGCCTCCCCAGATAGCTGGAATATGGCATAAATAACTCTCTACCTATCCGTGCAGTACAGGACATCCAAGATCCTCTCAGTCTTCTCCACCCAATCCTCTGCTATCACTGGGCCAGGTCCTCTAGAGAACGTCAGAGGATACATGTGTGTGAACCTCTCAATGGTGCACCCCATAGCAGTAGGAGAGTGCTCGCGTCTCCTCACACTCCACCTGATCTCCAGTAACACCTGCCTCATCAAACCTCAAGGCACAGAAGGAGACTCATCACTCGCAATCTCCTCGGAGCCACTACCCAGGTTATTATCCTTGGGCTTCATGCTGTAACATAATAGGAATCTATCAGTATCCCTACAACACATACAGTTAACACAATGATCTATACTAATCGTGTTAACTACTCCCTGCTAGGTCTAGGTCTGTCCTATCACATCAACACGAAAGTCATCAATGATCTACCCTGCTTTTACTCGAATCGTCATCCTAAGAAAAACACGGAATACCCTCGACAAATCTCGGTCTAGAAACCGAACAACCCTCAACCAACTCTACCCATGTTCACATCCTATACTCTAGTATGTACTCATAACTAAGTCTAACCAAGTCTACAAGATCTAGTAACCTGGTTAGCTCTGATACCAAACTGTTACGCTCCGAACCGCGAAATGGGACCTAGAGGTGAGAATGTAACCTAATCTGTCCCTGTATCATACAATCATCAAAAGATACAGTACAATGGATGAGGGTCCAACCCTGTGGGGTTCTAGGCACCCTAAACAGCATCCAAACACAATCATATACTTAGCGAAAAAATCATACTATATCAACATATGCAGTTCCATAATAGAGTCTATACAAGAGCAAAACATAGCTCTAACAAAACGTACAAACTGGGTGCCCAAATATAACTCAAAATGGTAACCCAACACAATACGGTCCTAGCACTTACCCAAGCGCAAACGCAATACACCGGCCACTACGCTCCCTACACCAAGACGCTAGTTTCGGTTACTCAAAGGACCTGTAGAAAAATGTACGTACAATGGGGGTAAGACACCTCTCAGTAAGGAAGAACACAGGTTATATCAGTGTGTGGCATTTGCATGTTATCATGACAAACATACATACAGTTGAATGCAATCCAGTACTAATTCACACAGTGCATACATGCACACATACAACGGCCATTTGCACGCAGCCCCGTCAAACACACACATGATTAGTACATAGTGTCATCACACTCATCGGCCTGAAGCCAGTCCTACATTTCGGCGTTGGCCCGTAGCCAACCTGCGAAGCACGGCGCCACCTGCACATGGCTAGTCCTTGACTCCCATGGCATCGTACCTGCGCTCAAATGGTGGATCCAAACCCTGCGGCCTGATCTACCGGATAAGGCTCACGCTCTCGGATATAGAGCCGGACACTCTTGTCAATCTATGGCCAGTGATTTCATATGCCCTCGGATATAGAGTCGGACACTCTCAGTACCTAGATTAATTTTGGAACCGCATTCCTACTAGCATCTCAACATATCACACACACATGCATGCTCATATAACCAAACAAATCACACCCATTTGGTAATCTAAAACATGGTTTTCCAAATGAATACAATTTTTACAAAGTCAAGGCACGGCCATCCCATTCACGCAGTATAAATCACACATATACATAGGTTTTCATCAAAACCAAGGATGCAGCCCGTCACCCCCTTTTCCCCAAAAATTGTAATAATGAAAAACCCATATTTTTCCCGTTAGATCCCCCTAAATGAGTAGCCAAAACACACCCAGGACTGTGGACCATAGTTCCACCGAGTCCGATTTCAAAAATAACCAATATAACACAGTTTCCCTTTACCTCAACCCCGTAAGCAAATCCTGAACTCAAAAGCTCCTAAACAGCTAACCGAGTTCTAAAACCTACAAATCATAGTACAGAAAATACTCACAAGACCATCCTCTACAAAACTACCAGATCAGAAATGAAAATCGAGCCTTACCTCGATTTTTTACCAAAACCCGAAAACCTCTGAAACGAGATTTCGATCCATAGAAGTTGTAGAGAATCCTTCCACGATCCTCGTGGTAACTTCCGTTTCCCGATTCTATCAACAACCGGCGAGGAATTCTAGAGAGAGAAAGAGAGAGAGAGTAAAGAGAGTTTAGACTGAGAGAGAGAGAGAGAGAGAGAGAGAGAGGTTTAGAAAAGTTAATGAAGAAGAAAGAGAAAATTCCTTTTATACCCCCTTTGACCCGGCTAGTTTTCATCGACGAAATGTGCCTTCGTCGACGAAAAGTCAAGGATTTCGTCACGGATGTCGACAGCCTCGTCGACGAAGTCTGATATTTTAATTTCTCCAGAACCCTCGGCTTCTCCTTGTCGACGAACCTCTGAATTTCGTCAACTAAAAGTCTTCTGCCTTTGTCGACGAAATCTGCAAAAATCCATTTTTAAATATTTCGGGTTCTTACATAACCTGTGTTCTTCCTTACTGAGAGGTGTCTCACCCCTACTGTACGTACATTTTTACAGGTCCTTCATGTAACTGGAACTAGCGTGCTGGTGTAGGGAGCATAGTGGCCGGTGTACTGCGTTTAGCACTAGGTAAGTGCTAGGACTGTAATTTTGGTGGGTTGCCATTTTGGGATGTGTTGGGCACTCGTTTGTACGTTTTTGATAGAGCATTGTGTCTGCTCTTGTATAAACTCTGGTATGGTACTGCATATGTATATAGATGACATTTTTTCGCTGCGTATATGATTGTGTTTAGATGTGTTTAGGGTGCCTAGGAACCCCACGGGGTCGAACCCTCATCCTTTGTACTGTATCTGTGGTGATTTGTATGATACAGGGACAGGTTAGATTACATTTTCACCCCTGAGTCCCATTTCGAGGTTCGGGGCGTGACAGCTTGGTATCAGAGCTAACCAGGTTACTAGATCTTGTAGACCTGGTTAGGCTTAGTTATGAGTACATACCACAGTATAGGATGTGGATATGGGTAGAGTTGGCTGAGGGTTGTTCGGTTGCTAGACCGGGAATTGTCGATGGTATTCTGTGTTTTTCCTAGGATGACGATTCCAATAAAAGTAGGGTAGATCATTGATGACTTTCGTGTCGATGTGATAGGACAGACCTAGACTTGGCAAGAAGTAGTTAACACGATTAGTGTAGATCATTGTGTTAACTGTATGTGTTATAGGGATACTGCTAGATTCCTATTGTGTTGTAGAATGGAACCCAAGGATAATAACCTAGGAAATGGCTCCGAGGAGACTGCGAGTGATGAGTCTCCTTCTATTCCTCAGGGTTTGACGAGGCAGGTATTGCGGGAGATTGGGCGGAGTGTGAGGAGGCGTGAGCGCTCTCCTACTACTGCGGGGTGCACCATTGAGAGGTTCACACGCATGCATCCTCCGACGTTCTCTGGAGGACCTAACCCGACGACAGCAGAGGACTGGATGGAAAATATTGAGAGGATCTTGGAGGTCCTGCACTGCACGAATAGGCAGGGAATTCTTTATACTACCTTCCAGCTATCTGGGGAGGTGGGTCGATGGTGGACTGCGGTGAATCTATTAGAGAAGCAGAGAGCTGGTCCTGAGGAGATGACGTGGAGCTGATTCAAGGAGGTTTTCTTTGACAAATACTTCTCGGCTTCCGTACGAGATGCGAAGGCAGATGAGTTTTCTATGCTGACTCAGGGGAGTTTGACGGTGCAAGGGTATGCGGCTCGATACATAGAGTTGTCCCACTTTGCACCATGTATGATCTCGAGCGAGTATGAGAAGACTCGGAGGTTCGAGAAGGATTTAAGGAAGGATATCCGGAGACTAGTGGGTATGCTTCAGATCCACGAGTTCTCAGTGTTGGTGGATAAAGCCACGGTGATCAAGACTGGTATCCGAGAGGACGAGGTGGATCAGGAATCGAGGAAAAGGACGGTACCTTCTGGTTCTCAGACAGGATCTGGTCAGGGATAGTGGAAGAAGAGGAGCAAAGGCTCGGGTTACCACTAGAATACCGAGAGCCAGGACTCTTAGATGAGCCAGACCGGTGGTCGTTGTACCAGATGTCACAGGTGGCATAAGGGAGAGTGCCAGTCATTTGGGGGTAGTTGCTACAATTGTGGCCAGCCAGGCCACATGTCTCGTGATTTTCGAGCATTGAGGCGAGACGTGCCTACAGTTAGTGGGGACCGAGGGAGTAATCAAATACCTCAGGGAACCCCTCAGACGACTACAGCTCTGGCCAAAGTATACTCTCTTACTCCAACGGACGCTAAGCATGCGGGTAACGTGGTGACAGGTACCTTATTATTGCTTTCGAATAAAGCTTCTGTTCTGTTTGATTCGGGTGCAACCCATTCTTTTGTATCTGTAAATTTTATAGGACGTTGTGGGATTGAGACCCAAGACATAAATAAGGTATTAGCTGTTACTACGCCATCTGGGAGTGTATCTTTCTGTAGGAAGATATTGATAAACTGCCTAGTGGAAATTCAGGGAAAGTTGTTACCAGTGAATCTTGTGGCATACGACATGTCAGGGTTCGACGTCATTCTGGGGATGGACTAGTTGTTCTCCAGTTATGCCATGATCAACTGTCATAGAAAGGTTGTAGTTTTTAGGCCTCTTGGGGAGCAGGAGTACGAGTTCGTGGGATCGTGTGTGCGTTTAGGGCCACAAATTCTATCGACACTACATGCGAGGAGGCTACTCTTGGACGGATGTCAGGGGTACCTAGCTTGTATGAAGGAACCGCCGCGGGATGAGTTGAGACTCGAGGATATTCGGGTAGTCAGCGAATTCCTGGATGTGTTTCCAAATGATTTACTCGATTTACCTCTAGATCGTGAGGTGGAGTTGCGATAGAGTTGCTGCCCGGTAAGGCACCGATCTCTAAAGCTCCATACTGGATGGCTCCAACAGAACTTCGGGAGTTGAAGGAGCGGTTGTAGGAATTACTGGACAGGGGATTCATTCGACCTAGTGTTTCGCCCTGAGGAGCTACAGTACTATTTGTGAAGAAGAAGGACGGGTCGATGCGGATGTGCATTGATTACCATGAGATTAACAAGGTAACTGACCAGTTGCAGGGGATACGGGTCTTTTTGAAGATCAATTTGCGTTCAGGATATCATCAGGTGAGGGTTAGAGCGGAAGATGTAGCGAAGACGGCTTTCCAAACCAGATATGGCCACTACGAGTTTTTAGTCATGCCTTTTGGGTTGACGAATGCTCCGGCAGTGTTCATGGATCTGATGAACAGGGTTTTCCATGAGTACCTAGATCGTTTGTGGTGGTATTCATTGATGACATTTTGGTATACTCGAGGAGTATAGAAGAACACGTGGAACATTTGAGGTTAGTATTATAGATTCTGCGAGAGAAGAAGTTGTATGCTAAGTTGAAGAAATTTGAATCCTGGTTGAGTTAGATTGCGTTCTTAGGCCATGTGGTTACTGGGCAAGGAATATCAGTTGATCCTAGCAAGATTGAAGCTGTGGTCAACTGGGTAAGGCCGAAGAATGTGCAGAAGGTTCAGAGTTTTCTAAGACTGGCGAGTTACTATCGTCAGTTCGCAGAGGGTTTCTCTAAATTGTCTGGACCTCTGACTCGATTGACCAGGAAGGGAGTCCAGTTTGAGTGGACCAACGATTGCGAGCAGTGCTTTCAGGAGTTGAAGCACCGGCTGGTTACTGCTCTAGTGTTGACCATTCCTTCGGGGGATGGTGGATTTGTGATTTATAGCGACGCGTCTCTAAAGGGCTTAGGATGTATGCTTATGCAGCAGGTAAGGTTGTGGCGTATGCTTCTCAGAAACTAAAGGAGTATGAGAAGAATTACCCTACGCATGATCTAGACTTGGCTGCTGTTGTGTATGCACTGAAGATCTAGCGACACTATTTGTACGGGGTGCAATGTGAGATCTTCACTGACCATAAGAGCCTCAGGTATTTCTTCACGTAGAAGGAGTTGAATATGAGGCAGAGGTGGTGGCTAGAGTTAATTAAGGACTACGATTGTACGATCAGTTATCACCTAGGGAAGGCAAATGTGGTGGTTGATACGTTGAGTCGGAATTCAAGACCTACAGCTGTATGTGCGGTTGTAATTCAGTGTCACATCATATGGGATTTGGAGAGCTCAAGTATAGAGTTGGTGGTTGGTGTTCATCAGGCTTATTGTGCTGGTTTGGTGGTCCAGTCGACCCTATTTAAGAGTATAAAAGTCGCCCAGGCTAGTGATTTAGAGTTGGTAGAGGCTATGGAAAAGGTACAGCAGGGATTGGCTACAGAGTTTAACATCTCTGAAGGAGGTGTGTTGAGGTTTGGGACTAGACTATGTGTTCCGAACGATGATGAGATCAAAAGGATAATTCTAGAGGAGGCGCATCGTTCTATGTATACGGTACATCCTGGTAGTACAAAGATGTACCGGGACTTGCGCGAGACCTTCTGGTGGTCTAGTATGAAGAGGCAGATTGCTCAGTTCATGGAGCAGTGTCTGACGTGTCAGCAGGTGAAAGCTAAACATCAGAGGCTGACAAGGCCGTTGCAGCCTTTGCCTATTCCAATGTGGAAATGGGAGCACATTTCCACGGATTTTGTGACCAGTTTGCCATCAGCGCTTCACGGGCAGAATGCTATTTGGGTGATCGTGGATAGATTGACGAAATCTGCTCATTTCATACTGATGAAAGTTAACTATCCTTTGAGTAGGCTAGCAGATTTGTATATGCACGAGATTGTGAGAATGCACGGGATACCGGTGTCCATAGTATCAAATTGGGACTCGAGGTTTACTTCTCGATTCTGGATGAGCTTGCAGGAGGCATTGGCGACGAAGCTTACTTTCAGTACAGCATTCCACCCTCAGACTAATGGACAATCAGAGAGGACGAAGCAGATTTTGGAAGATATTTTGCAAGCTTGTGTGTTATACTTTGGTGGTAGCTAGATACAATTTATGCCACTTGTGCAGTTTGCTTATAAAAACAGCTTCCAATCTAGTATCGGGATGGCATTGTTTGAGGCTTTGTATGGTCGGAGGTATTGATCTCCTTTGTGTTGGGATGAGGTTGGTGAACATTAGGTGTTAGGACCTGAACTTGTGCAACAGGTGTCTGAGAAGGTGGGTTTGATTCAGGAGAGGATTAAATCGGCTCAGAGTCAGCAGAAGAGTTATGCAGATGTTCGCCACCGTGAGTTAGAGTTTGAAGTGGAAGGTAAGGTAATTCTGCGTATTGCTCCGATGAAAGGAGTGATGAGATTCGGTAGGAAGGGCAAGCAGAGCCCGAGGTATATTGGACCATTCAAGGTACTTGAGCGAGTGGGTTGGGTAGCCTACAGAGTTGCATTACCTCCAGCACTTTCGAGGGTCCATGATGTGTTTCACGTCTCCATGTTGAGGAGGTGCGTGTTGGATCCTTCACATGTGATTAGTTATGATAAGTTGGAAATTGGGGATACTTTTGCGTATAAGGAGATACCTGTTCAGGTTATGGACTGTAAAGTTCAGAAGCTTCGTACCAAAGAGATACCGTTAGTGAAGGTATTGTGGCGAAACCACGAGGTTGAAGAAGCTTCTTGGGAACTGGAAACGGAAATACGCCGAAAGTATCCACAGTTATTTTGAGCACTTGTACATTATCCTACTGTGGGTTGGGATAGGTGGTTAGTCATCGGGAGTGTGAGTATTGTGAACTCCTGAGACTGTTATATATGTAATCACGGTATTCCTTCACCATAAGTGAGGGTATGTATGTGTATGTGTATGATGGGACTGTGCTGTGATGATCGCCAGTTCGCTCTTGAGTTGTGTCTATGTGTATGTGTATGATGGGACTGCGTTGTGATGATTGCCAGTTCGCTCTTGAGTTGTGTCTATGTATTTAATTGTATGTATGAATCTGGGAATGAGAGAAGGCAAATTTCAAGGACGAAATTTTTGTAAGGAAGGGAGATTGTAAAAACCCGAAATATGAAAAATGAGTTTAAATATTAAGAGAGGGGCAAAATTGGAAATTACCCAGGTCAAAGGGCTATAAAAGGAAATTCTCATTTCTTCCAAGCTAAGCAAACTTAGATTTTTATCTCTCTCTCTCTCTCTCTAAACCTCTCCCTACTTCTTCTCTCTAGAATTCTTCACCGATCATTGATGGAATCGGAAAACGGAAGCTACCACGAGGATCGTGGAAGGATTCTCTACAACTTCTACAGATCGGAATCTCATTTCGGAGATTTTTGGGTTTCGGCGTAAAATCGAGGTAAGGCTCGATTTTCAATTCTGATCTGGTAGATTTGTAGGTAACTGTCTTGTGAACATATTCTGTACTGTGATTTGTAGGTTTTGAAACTCAGTTCACTGTTTAGGGACCTTGGAGTTCGGGATTTGCTTACGGGGTTAAGGTAAGGGGGACTATGTTTATATTGGTTATTTTTGAAATCGGACTCAGTGGAACTGTGGTCCACGGTCCTATGTGTGTTTTGGCTACTCATTTGGGGGGATCTAACGGGGAAAACTATGGGTTTTTCATTATTACAGTTTTGGAAAAAAGGGGGCGACGGGCTGAATCCCGGGTTTTGTTGAAACCGAGTATATGTGTGATTTATACTGTGATATTGGGATGGCCATGCCTTGACTTTGTTTAAACTGTATTTGTTTGGAAAACCATGATTTAGATTACCAAATGAGTGTGGTTTGTTTGGTTATATGAGCATGCATGTGTGTGTGATATATTGAAATGCTAGTAGGAATGCGGTTCCGAAATTGTTCCAGGTACTGAGATTGTCCGGCTCTATATCCGAGGGCGTGTTATTGCCTGCCATGTAGGCAAGAGTGTCCGGCTCTATATCCGAGGGTGTGAGCCTATTCTAGCAGATTAGGCCGAAGGGTGTGGATCCACCAGTTTAGCGCCGGTACGATGCCATGGGAGTCAGGGACTAGCCATGTACCGGTGGCGCCGTGTTTGAGGGTTGGCTACGGCCCAACGCCATATGTCGCGGGCCGGCTTCGAGCTGAAGAGTGTGATGATACTGAGGATTACTGATCATGTGTATGTATTGTGACGGGGCTGCATATAAATAGCCTCCGTATGTGTGCGTGTATGCACTGTGTAAATTAGTACTGGAATGCATTTGATTACGTGTATGTTATATCATGATAACACTCAAATGCCACACACCGATATAACATGTGTTCTTTCTTACTGAGAGGTGTCTTACCCTTACTGTACGTACATTTTTACAGGTCCTTCGAGTAACCGGAACTAGCTTCCTGGTGTAGGGAGCATAGTCGCCGATGTACCACGTTTAGCGCTAGGTAAGTGCTAGGACTGTAATTTTGGTGGGTTGCCATTTTGGGATGTGTTGGGCACCCGTTTGAACGTTTTTGATAGAGCATTGTGTCTGCTCTTGTATAAACTTTGGTATGGTACTGCATATGTATATAGTGACCTTTTTCCGCTGCGTATATGATTGTGTTTGGATGTATTTAGGGTGCCTAGGAACCCCACGAGGTCAGACCCTTATCCTTCGTACTGTATCTGTGGTGATTTGTATGATACAGGGATAGGTTAGATTACATTTTCACCCCTAGGTCCCATTTCAGGGTTCGGGGCGTAACAATGATGAATCTTTCAGATATATGAAATATACTACATATGTATAATTGCATCAAATATTCATGTTGCCACATAACTGTATTTTGTTTGTTTTCCCTTACTGAAAAGTGTCTCACCCCCGAACATTAAATGATTTTTAGGAAACCCAGAAAAACCGATGGGCAGCCAGTTGAGTCTGTTGTGCTACCCCGTTAGGAGGGTAAGTCTTGTATTAGGATTAGGAGATTTTTGTTGTGGTATGCTAGATGTATTTTTGATATTTTGGGGTTGTATATAAATACAATATCACTGTGGATTGTAGTTGGCTCTGGTATTATATATTTTATGGTCATAAGAATGTCATTTACATTTACTGCTACCTAGGTTTCATTGTGTATGACAGGTGTCCTCGTTACTCACGGGTTCAAGTTGACTATTTTATTTAATATGTTTATTAAATGATAAAATAAGCAGGTCGTTACAGATGGTGCTGTAAGAACATTGTGTAATGTAAGACATATACTTGA
Organism: Malania oleifera; assembly: GCF_029873635.1. NCBI lineage: Eukaryota > Viridiplantae > Streptophyta > Magnoliopsida > Santalales > Ximeniaceae > Malania > Malania oleifera. Next base: position 25,977,733 of record NC_080426.1, on the reverse strand, counting down.
ATTGAGAAAGAGTTTGATATCTCTTGGCGCTTTGGATTGTAATGGCTTCAATTACAAGTCCAAATGTGGAGTTTTGACGGTATGGAAAGGTAATCTAACTATAATGAAAGGGCATAAATTGGATGGGAATATTTACAAGTTGTAGGGAACTACCGTTGTAGATGGAGTTGCTGTTGTAAATGTTGAATCAGATGAGACCGTCTTGTGGCATATGCGTCTTAGGCATATGAGGGAACATGGCATGAAGGAATTATAAAAGAGGAAACTTTTGAAGGGCTTGAAATCATGTTAGCTAGAATTTTGCAGGATTTGTGTTCTTGGAAAATGAAATAAGGCAAAATTCAGATTAGCCAAACACAAGACGAAATTTATTCTTGACTATGTGCATTCAGATGTTTGGGGTCCAGTTAGAGTTGCATTAAAGTGTGGACATGTGCATTATGTGAGTTTCATTGATGATTAATCATGGAATGTCTGGGTTTACTTCATGTGTCACAAATCAGATACGTTTTCCAAGTTTAAGATTCGGAATGCTGAAGTAAAGAACCAGACGGGGAGGAGAATCAAATGTTTGAGGTCAGATAATGGGACCGTGTACCTTGATTCTTGGTTTATGGAGTTTTGTGCAGAGTAGGGCATTAAGAGACATTTTACAGTTCTGTGGACACCTCAACAAAATAGTGTAGCAAAATGGATGAACCGAACTTTTGCTGATAGGGCTCAGTGTCTCAAATTGAATGCAAGGCTATCGAATAACTTATGGGTCGAGGTAGTTAGTATGACTTGTGTTCTAGTAAATAGATCACCAAGAGCGTCACTAGAGGGTAAAGTGGCGAAAGAGGTATGGACAGGAAATGCCGTAGACTATTCCAAATTGAAAATATTTGGGTTTCTAGCCTATGTCCATGAATCTAGTGATGAGAGGTCTAAGCTTGACCCAAAGTCTCATCGTTGTATCTTTTTGGGATATCTAGTGAGTGTAAGAGGTACAAGCTATGGGATCTAGTGGCAAATAAGGTGGTGATCAGTAGGGATGTATTCTTTGATAAGAAGGCTATGGTGAAGCGTACTCAAGAATGTGATGAATAGAAACAGATGCCAGAAAGCTAGGGCAGTGATGAACATATCGTGCAGGTGGAGTTGAAAGCTCAGGGTAACAAAAATGATCATGGTCACGTGATTGCAGGGAGCTCTAACTTGGAATGCGAGCAAGTCAATGATATTTTGTCAAGAAGACCCAGACGCACTATTCAGCCTCCGCCAAGGTATGGGTTTGAAGAGTTAGTGTCTTATACTTTTCCTACTAGTTGCAACGATCCAACTACATTTCAAGAGGTAGTGCACGTGTAAAGACCCAAACCCAGAAATTTAATAAGAAAAGAGAAAAGGAAAATTTTAAAAAGGAACAGCAGGCTTCGTCAACGAAGTCCCAATTCTCGTCGACGAAGGCTCTTCTGAGGTTCGTCGCCAAAATTTAGAGCATCGTCGACGAAGGTACCATTTTGTCGATGAATTTGACCAGGTCAAGGGGGCTATAAATAGGATTTTGATTTGCTTCTTCATTAAGAAAACTAAATCTCTCTCTCTCTCTCTCTCACTAACCCACACCCATCATCTCTCTCTCTATAATTTCTCGCCGATCGTTTTCTATATCGACGATCGGAAGTTACCACAAGGATCAGAGGGCGAACCTCTACGAGTTTAGCGGAGTGGATTCTTGATCTCAAGAAAAAGCTAGGGTTCAATTTTCGAGCATCTTAGGTCGTTTTTCAGGAAATAAGTCAAAGGATTATATTATGTCAGCTATGTTTATGATTTTTAACGGAATGAAATGTTAAAAAGGTTTTTAGATAAACAGTTATGGTTTTTCCAGGATTTTCGAGCCTAGTTTTCAGTTAACTGACTTTATTTTCAAAACCAACCGTTTAAATTTAAGTATGATATTTGTAAAGTATAGTATTGGACTTTCTGAACGTTTTCACCAGTTGGAAGATTGTTATTTCAAACCATAGGCTTGTTTTAAAATCAACCAAAGATTGTAGGGTTGATTATCTCTATTTTTCCCGTATTTAGCTATATATCTATATTTAGTAAAATAACAACCTGGAGATATTCATACCCTAATTTTAGCAGCAGTATTTACTTTCTCAAAGCATATGATTTATTTATGAGTTATGTTGGCCCGGTGGAGCGTCTAGAGGGGGGCTGAATAGACATTTCTCGCACATATGTAAGTTTTCTATAAACACGAAAATCTTGCCAAGAACAAGTATATTATATCACAATATAAAAGTGAAGCAAATGGCAATGAATGAGTAATATAAAACAAAGAAGAGAGAAGATAAGCTTAACACGGCAATATTAACATGGTTCGGCACCCCGCCTACGTCCACACCTGAGACCAACTTAAGGATTCCCAAAATCCACTATACGATCCTCCTTTGGGCGGAGAATCCAATACACACAATAGCTCACAAAGAGCTTTAACGAGGTACTCACTTAGAGATACCCTACAATGGCTCACAAAGGGCCTTTCTGTACAAGTAGTAGATGAGAATTGGATACAATATTAAATGCTCCTTTTGAGCTGAGTATCACAAAAAATCCTCACACACTATATCCTCTATTCAATGGAGTAAAAACAAGAGCAAGAGCAAGAGGAATAGGGCAAGTGAGTCGCACATAGAAAACCCTAGAGTGAAAGCACAATAAATGATCTTAATGACTAAATGAACTTTCTTAGTTTGAAGTAAATGCAAAAACACTTATTTAAACACCAAATGGGCGAGCAGGGTGTTGGAGAGCCGTTGGGCATTTATTGATGCAAGACAAAAGCAAAACTAGTCATTCTTCTGCATTTAATGAACCCTGCAACCTGACATTCGTCGACGAGGTCTCGCCTTCGTCGACGAGCTCTTTAGTATATTTGTCGACGAAGCCCTGTCTTCGTCGACGAGTTGCTGGTTCTGAATTTAGGTAAGTCTCGGTTTCTTTTCGTCGAAGAGAATCCTGTGTTCGTTGACGAAGTTTGCACATACCTCGTCGCTAAGTCCCCTGTATTCGTCGATGAGGGGTGCTCTGAACTTTTAGGCACTCTCGATATATTCTCGTCAATGAGAACCCTGTGTTCGTCGACGAGGGCATGTGTTAAACTCATCGACGAAGCCCTATGTTCGTTGACGAGGCCCTTCTTACTACTTTATAAAAAATCCTTTTAAGTTCTAAGAAAGGTCCTTGTCTATTTATGAGGGATGATCCCTGATTCATTGTAAGATGTCTTAAATTTTTTAAAACATATTTGAGGGTTTTTAGACACCTTAAGTAGCTTTACTTGTCTTTGTTGTGTGTGTGTGTGATATGCCCATTTCTTGCTCTTTATTTGAGTCACTCCATATACAAAGGATTAACAAAAAATAATTTCTCTCACTTTCACACTTAATCTTTAGAACACTTGCATATTATGTAGAGTCCATGAATGCTTTGAGTGGCTAAGCTTTTGGTCATGTCACGAGTTGCTTTTGGCTGATTTGAAACTTTACTTGCTTTGGTGTTGTTTTGTGCAGTTGAACAAGACTAGAGAAAAAGGTTAGTAGCCTTAAATAACTGCTAATGGGTTGTTATCAAAACATGGTTGGAATGAAAGACCCTTAACCACTTGGTTTAATAAGTTATCAGATGAAAATTGTGTGGCATGATTATAATTTTTAATTGGCATTAAATGAGCAGGTTTTATGTAATACTGAAATATAACGGCTATAAGCCGAGATATGAGATATAATGACTATATGCCAAGAGATGAGATAGGACGACTAAATGCTGAGTTTATGAAATGTCGATTTTCACCAAGCCAGTTATGATAGATATGATACGCCGATTTTTACCAAGTCAGTATCTAGTAGATGTTTTCACAGAATTATCTACAGATTATGTTGGATACAGTTTTATGAAATGAATTATGTTTCAATTTTATTATGATGTAAATTGTCATATATGATAGTAGAGCCCTATTATGATGATCTCATGGTAAGAGTACGGTACCGTAGCTATATGTATGTAGGGTTGCAATCACACGTCTCAGATAGAGTGTGGATGAGAAATGTCACGCCACGAACCCGCGGATGAGTCTCAAGTGTGAATATAGTAACCTAACCTGTCTCTATATCATTTAAAACATACATGATACTATATTAAATGAGGGTCCGACCCCGTAGGGTACACGGAAACCCTATACACAATTACATACATGTCCATGCACATCAAATACGCAGCAAAAATGTTATTTCTATACATACATCCTAACATACCAGAGTCTATACATAACTGGAATATATGTTCCCAAAATAAAATACATACCCTAGGTGTCTACAAAACCCAACACTGATAACCCGGTTATAAAATTCGTACTTACACAGGTACTAAACGTAGCTAACCAACACCCATACTTTTGGACGCTAGGATGCTAGTTTTGGCTACCCGAAGGACTTGAAAAACATTTGAATATTCGGGGTGAGACACCTCTCAGTAAGGAAGAAAGCAAGTCATATCAGTGTGTGGCATACAATTCTTATTTCAACATAAAACATAACACGATACAGTTCCAGTATTTTCACAATTCAGTTCTAGTACATACGGTACCAAATATACGATCAGTGTCGTCACACTCAAGCACACAATACCCTGTAATAACCAAAGCCTCATAGCGATACCGTTGCCAGTACGGTGTCCACTCACACCCATCGATGACCAGTCGGAATAAACTGGTGATATTTCACACTCTCGAATATAGAGTCGGACACTCTCGCCCATGGTAATTAGCCGAGACATGGTGGCAGCGTACAGTAATTAGGCGCCCCTATCCACTTTACAAAACCTAGAACAATTTTGGAACTCATGTTCCTATACTCATCAGCGTACGGTAATTAGCCGCCCCTAGTCGTTTTACAAAACCTGGAACATTTTACATACAACAGTTCATTCCACACTTTTTTAAGCATACGCAAATCATATCGTTTTCAGTATGAGAAATATAGTTTAATACAAATACAGGTACGATCATCTCAATACTACATTTTTATACAACATATGATTTTCCAACATAAATAGAGATGATACCCGAAACCTCCAAAATTTTCCAAAACTGTAACCTGAAAATCCGGCATTTTCACCTGATAGATTTTTCCAAATACGTAGCCAAAACATACATACGATCATAAACTACAGATTTATCAATCCCGATTTCAAAAATAACTAATATAAACAGAATCCCCTTACCTCTTCCCAAATATCAAAATACGAACTCTACGGCTCCAAAACTACAAACCGAGTTCCCAAGACCTACACATCCAAGAACTATATACTTCACTATAATTCTTACTACTACATATATACCGAAACAAAACTGAAATCGGGACCCTTACCTAGGTTTTGGGTCAAAACTCGAAAATTCTCGAAATGAATTTCTGATCCGCTATAAACGTAGAGATTCTCCTCCTGATCCACGTGGTAACGTCAGATCATAGATTCTGGCAGCTGACAGCCTGAAATCCTAGAGAGAGAGAGAGAGAGAGAGAGAGAGGTTTTAGCTTTCTTAGCCATTAAGCAAGAGAAAAGAAAGATATTTATAAGCCTTTGACCCAGCCAGCCACGTCGACGAGACAGTGTCCTCATCGACGAGCCGCAGAAAGAAGTTCGTTGACATCAAGGTGGCCTTGTCGACGAGCTTGAGATTTTAGGATTTCTCAAAAACTCTCGTCATCTCCTCATCGACGAGCTAAACAAAAGGCTTCTTTGACGAGCAAAAAAGCCTCGTCGACGAGCCCTGCAAATTTTTACCTTTTAAATTTTCCTTCTCTTTTTTTCATTTATTTAATACACTTATCTCAGGTCGGGTTCTTACAAGAAAGGCGATTGGTGGCCTGGGTAAAGTACTCCTCGATGTAGAAATTTTGGAGCTCCATCCGATGTAGTAATTCCGGATGACTTAGCCTTCGGGTGGCCTTAAGGTACAAATTAAGTAGGCACCATCGTACTACTTTATGTTTGACTTAGCATTAGTCGGCTGACTATTTGATAGATCTAGTTTACGGGCAGCACAACCCGTTATGGGGGGAAGCATGTCGCACGTGTATGTGATGGCGTGACGACGCTAGTCTTACAGATCAAGTTGTATCTTCTAGGCATATATGGGCATATTTAGTATAAAAAGGGTTATATTGAGTCAGTAGTATGTATTTTTAGATTTACAGAACAATACAGATTTTAAAATGTCAATTAAATGTATTTAAATGTTAGCAATATATGTACACACGAAATCTCATGTTAACCATACACTGACAATAATATAATCCGTCTTACTGAGAGGTGTCTCACCCTAACATACAAAATTTGTTTTAGGTCCTCCGAGGGATTGAGCCTAGTGTCCCGTCGGGTTGAGTTTGGATAGTAGACAGTCTTTGTTAGAGCTGGTGAGATATTAGACAGTGTATGTCTCTTTTGGGGATTGTAATATATAGCAGATTATGTTTTCAGTTATGTATGGATGTTTATGGGAACAGTTAGAAACTCTTGGAAGTATTAGATGATGTATATATTTCCACTGAGCATGTTTATTTAGATCAGTATGGAACACTCGTTTTTCCCTTGTTTGGGCAGATTGTATATATATGGTATCAGAGAGATGTATGTTATATATGTTTAGTGGCACTCTGGGCCCACCTAGAGCGTCGGGGTGCTACAGCATGGTTATGAGAAAGATAGATGGATGGGAGCAATGATTGAGGAGATGAAATCACTACGTAAAAAATCAAACTTGGGAGTTGGTGGAACTTCCAGATGGGAAAAGATCGATAGGTTGCAAATGGGTTTATAGGAAGAAAGAGGCAATATTAGAAAAGGAAGGTGAGAAATTCAAGGCACGATTGGTGGCAAAAGGGTACTCACAAAAGAAGGGGATAGACTATGATGAGATCTTTTCTCCAGTAATCTGACATACTTCTATCATATTTGTATTGGGGTTAGTAGCTCATTATGATCTTCATTTGGAACAAATGGATGTGAAGACATCGTTTCTTCATGGTGACTTGGAGGAACAAATTTACATGGTACAGACGAAGGGATTCATTGAACCGAAAAAAGAAAATTTAGTTTGCAGGTAAAAGAAATCTCTTTATGGGCTGAAATAGTTTCCAAGACAATGGTATAAAAGGTTTGATTCCTACATGATCAAAATTGGCTACAAACAATGTGAGTATGATTGCTACATATATGTGAACAAACTTGATGATGACTCACTTATTTTCTTGTTATTGTATGTCGATGATATGTTGATAGCTGCAAAAGATTTAACTAAGGTGAATCAGCTAAAGGACATGTTGTATAAGGAATTTGACATAAAAGATCTTGGTTTAGTTAAGAAAATACTTAGGATGAATATTCGCCGAGACACGACTGCAAGGAGATTATGGCTATCTTAGGGCAGTTATGTACGTACATAAGGTGTTGGAGAGGTTTAGCATGGCTAATGCAAAATCAGTGAGTACACCTTTAGCGAATCATTTTAAGTTGTCTATTGCAGATTGCCCAAATTCGGATGAGGAAATTCGGGACATATCAAAGGTCCCCTATGCTAGTGCTATGGAGAGTTTAATGTATCTCATGGTGTGTACGAGGCCATATTTGGCTCATGCAAAGAGCATGGTATGTAAGTTTCTTTCTAATTTAGGAAGGCAGCATTAGGAAGCTGTAAAATGATTACTTAGATACTTGCGGGGTACATCGAATTATGGTATCATGTTTGGCAAACAACAGAGTTGTCCTTCACTTATGGGATTTGTAAGTGCAGATTATGCTAGAGATATGGATGACAAAAGGTCTACAACGGGTTATGTCTTTACTCTTGTAAAATGACCGATATGTTGGAGATTCATGGTACAATCTCTGGTAGCATTGACCATGGTTGAGGCAAAATATATGGCAGTTATCGAAACTTTAAAGGAAGCCTTATGGCTTACCGGTTTAGTTAGAGAGTTGGGGTTACAGTAAGATGGAGTGGTGCTACGTTGTGATAGTCAGAGTGTCATTTACTTGGCAAAGAATCAAATTTATCATGCTAGAACCAAGCACATTGATGTGAGGTTTCACCGGGTTCGAGAATTGATTGTTCCAGGTGAACTTATGTTGGAGAAGCTTCACACTTCTGAAAATGCAGCAGATATTCTAACTAAATCAGTTGCTTCAAAGAAGTTCAAGCATTGCTTGGACTTACTCCATGTCTCCAAATGATAGATGGGAGATATACCCAACCAGGCGTTTTTTCAAGTTCAAGGTGGAGCAGTTCATGTTTTTCGAGATTCTCCTAAGGGGCGTATAATCGCCAAGGTGGAGATTGTTGATTGTAGCTCTTATAATTTAGTTTTCTTAAGCAAAGAAAGAGAAAAGAAAAACATGAAGGGGCAGCACAATAGAAGCTCGTCGACGAATGCCTATGTTTGTCGACGAGAAGATAGCAAGGGTTCGTCAACGAACGTGTTGAGATCGTCGATGAGAAAATACTGATAGTAGAAAAATTTCAGAGTTTTGGACTTGTCGACGAAAGCCTGTTTTTGTCGACGAGTGGTCTTCTATGGATCGTTGACGAAGCCTTGTACTCATCAATGAAGGATACCTGGGCTGCGAGCAATTTTCAAACTTTTGAATTTGAACATTGGGTGCTTGGGTAAATGGAGGGAAACCTCCGAGAGACTCTTTTATATGTCATTCTGGGCATGTATTGAAAAAGAGTGATCATTTTAAGAAGTGTATTATGTACATTGTGATTTCCATAGTAAAATTTGTGTGTCATTGCTTCCGTGGATGTAGGTTTTTTCGAGCTACATAAAATCTATTGTTGTTCTTATTTTGGTTGTGTTTGTATTTATTTGATGTTTATTCCGCTGTGCATTCTACTTATTTGATCCATATTTTAACATTATGAGTTAGTTTAATAAGGTTGAATTAGACTTAATAGAGGTAGTGAACTTAAAAGTAGAGATTATTTGTGCATATGATTATTTAATTCAAACTCTATTACTTGAATTTAATAATAAGGTTAATGTTCGAGACCAATAGACTAACTTGGTGAGACAAAAAAAAAAAAACATGATAAGGTAGCACTAGTAAGAGTCATGTTTCGCCTTTTTACCTAACAAAACTTCTTGTCTCCCAAAATGAGAGGTTTTAAAAGAACTAGATCGTTAGGGGATATTACAATAATTAGCTTTGGTACAGGCTCATGAGCTCATTTATTTGCATAGTAAACAAGTTTGAGCAAAGTATATTAAAACTCGGTCAGAACTGAACTCGAACACAAGTTTAACTAAAAATTCAATGAATAAATTTGAGTATGGTAAAATTCAATTCAACTCATCTCATTTGCAGCCTTATCTGAAATCAATGTTGGAGGTTTGAGTTACCTTTCTTGGACTCAAATTCCGAGTCCTTTAATAATTGTCATGTTCATGGGTCCGAAAAAATTATCACAGTATTGTTAAACCACTCATCATTTTCAAATGCAACCCATTTTCTAGTATTTTTTATGCGTGGTTAGCAGTATATGTCTTATTATTTTATTTAACATATAATAAGAAAAGAATAAACATTATCATCTCGAAATTTGAAACAATTATTTCTTATATACTTTTTATTTTACACTAATTAAAATTTTCATATGATTTTTTCTTAAGGTAACAACATTACTTTTTATATATATATATATATATATATATATATAATTGGAACAATATACTATAACTAATTTATTCCTATAAAAAAGTATTGGAAGAATATAATCTTAATTTCTTTTTTATTATATTTCTTTGTTTTGTCCCTTCCTAAATATCTGCTGTCCTGCATGTCAAATTATGAATCCATAAAAAGCAAAACCAACAAAAAGAAAAGCAAGGGAATCGATATACAATTGTACACCATATACATTTTGTTTTTATATGGTGATTAATGGAAGTTGACGTGACTTATCCAACTCAAATGGAAAGACAGTTGGCATGCACACATTATTTTTGGCCACATGTGGCGTCACATCAACTATGAACACTACAAATGGAAGTGACTAATTGTTGGTTTCCCTTCTATGCGTACGATGGGCTACAAATAAAAAATAATCCTTTTAGAAGTTTTGGTCAACTATCACTTGTAAATTTATCACATATTAAAAAATCTAGTAGATAATGGATACTTATGTATATGGTTGGACTCAAGACTCAATAAGCTTAAAATTTTGGATCAAGTTAGTGTTCACCCACTACCCATAGGCTCCTTCGGTCCTAACAAGTGGTATCAGAGCGAACGATTCGTAACTGTGGGTAAGCGATATCGCAAAAAGTCGAGACGTGAAGTTAATTCTCCGGACGTGCTAACAGTTGGAGGACTAAGTGTGTGAGCAAGACCAATGAGGATCATCTAGGCTGGGTATAAATCCGAATATGGTCAAGACGTGAGAGGTAGAATTAGTTCGGAGACACATGGAATGCAATCTCACTTGAGCAACTGTTGGGGAATTGAGCTTACTCCCATAAGGGAGATGGTTTTCGTTCAAGGGGGAGGAGTTGGAACTCACAAGTGAGGGAGAGATTAGAAGCTTATCCCACATTGAAAAATTAGAGTGTATAATAAGTGCTTATATATATGATTGGGCTCAAAATCCAATAGGCTTAAACTTTTGGGTCAAGTTGGTGTTCACCCATGTGTATCAAGTTCACTCATGGGCTCCTCCGGTCCTAACAAAATTCATGTCCAAGTGAAAGTGAAGACCTTTGTGCTTAGTGGTATCACACTTGTTGTCTTGGAATGGAGTGATTCGTCAATTAGTTAGTTGTGATTTTCTTTGAAAGATGGGGGGTCATCTTTAGAGAAGCAAAGATACTTAATTTGGGATGCTACTGCTGCAGGAAAGAAAGCTTTGTGTGTCCTTGTGACAGCCAAGAAAAGAGTGAGGGGGAGAAAAAAATAGTTGGCTGAAATTTCAGGCTCGAAGGTGCTTGTGTTGTGAGTTTGATTGTAACCATCGGATGGTGATTTCTCGTCCAATTGAATTGAAATTTTGCTTAGTTGTTTGTGACTCATCCTTCTCCCTTTTTACTAGTCTGATTGTTTTTTGTAGTTTTGTATATTTGGTTTCGTAGTTTGGATAGCAGCCTCTTTTTTAGGTGAGATCTCTCCATTTCTCTTTCAAATTTGATTCCACCTTGATGGTGATGGCTCATATTATTTTTCTATTCCAAGAATTTCTAATTTTTTATGATTGTTGCTGATGTATGCCTCTAGTTTTAATTAGAGAAGACCTATAGTAACCTAGTATTTTGAAATAGTGGAAGATTGGAAGTAGACTTCGGTCTCGTGGTTTTTTCTTTCACATCATAGAGTTTTCGACGTAAATCTTGAAATTCTCTTTGTGATTGTATAGCTAGTTTTGTGTGTTTAATTGCTATGTATTTCTATTTTTGAATAATTAATTTTTCTACTTAATGTTAATTGGACTAGGGAAATATTTATATATATATATATATATATATATATATATATATATATTTATTGTGTGTGTGTGTGTGTAGATGGGTGGATACTTTAATTATTTCCAAATCATCACCCATAATACTTTCGCTTTTTTTAAATCATTCTTTTGAATGGACCTATATTAATTTAAGTTACATTTCATAGCATGAATTTTAGACTTAAAATTTAAATTTTAATGAATTTAGACAAATTTCATGCACTTTTATGCTATATTTTTTAAATTTTAAAATCACTCCAAAATATATAATTGGTATGGTTGATTCAAAAATTAGTCCCTTTAGTTGAGTTCTAATTATTTTAACTAGCTTGATTGATTGTTACATTCAAAATCTCGGATGAACAATTGATTATTAATGTATTTGATTTTGAGAGTAGTTGTTTCATTTGAGTTGCAAGTATTTAGATTAAATTTATAGATTATTACACATTTTCAACTGACTGGTCCACTTTAAATTATGCAAGTATAAATGATTTAATGGTTTGTGTTTATTTATTTACTTATCAATCACATGGAAAATCTAATGCCTCGTCATTGAGTTTAGTGCTACAGCAATTTTTTTTTTTTTAAATAAGACTTTTTATTAGTCCAATTAATTAAAGAATTTTTGAAGGCTTATTTGCATGACTCGCAAGAAATTCTCAACCCCTAATCTAATCTTCTTATGTTCTTTCATTCGAGCCTCTACATTATTTTTAAAAAAATATGTTTTCCTTTTCAATCCTTGACTTCCTAATGAAAACAAGATGATTTTGACTTCACCTTCAATCTTCGCATGTGTAATTTCTGCATTAACAGTTGGTAGAAGAAGTGCAGTATATCAATTGGAAGTGGGAAACTAAACCAAATTCTTTGAATTCCTAACCGCAATAATAGCAAAACATGTTCCATTGTTTCCGTCTCAACCCTGCCCAAAGGTCCAAAAATTCCATATAATATATATTAATCAATTTTCTTTCTCTTATTGCCCGGTATAAAATAAGGAATTTAAACCCGACATATGTGAAACCCCGCCATTACAAATTAATTAATGACTCAAAGTAAAGAGCTTGTTGAGAATTTCACTTGTGAATGCATTTCACATTCATAAAAAAGTGAAAAATGGTGTATATATGGATAGGTGGATCCAAAACTTTACAGATTTAAATTTTCGAATAAAAGTTGGTGTCCACCCATGTTTATCAAGTTTCGATCAAGGTACGACGTGTGGAATGTTCATGCATGCGTGGAGAGAGTTTGAATAAGCTTGAGTATTCATGTAGACATGTTGAAGAGAAGCACCAAAACCTAATTAGTTTAAATTTCTAAATTAAGTTGATTTGTATCAAATTTTTATGAAACCTAATATCTTGTGGAAATGATTTTCAATTTTACTTCGCCCAAAAAGATGGATGGATCTTCAATAACTATGAGGTTTTAATAGCATTTCTAATTTTTCCAGCAGTTGATTTGTGGAGAAGACAGCCTGCTCATGACATTTTAAGTATGATATTATAATATATATACTCAACATCACTTATACTCAGTATGAGCATGCTGCAATCGAAACTTCTCTTATTACACTTATATATATATATAAATATATATTACATCCCCTTTAGAGTCGCGTGCCATCTATACAAATAGCGGGTGTAAGGACACGTTGAAAGGTGGGTATAGTGGGTATAGTCCGTAATTTACTGAATATGGAAATATAAACCTATTCACATTTCACAGCCATGGACTTTAATAAAAATAATAATATTCTTTTAATTAAGTGTAAAAGGCATTAACTTTTTCTAAGATTTTATAAAGAGGTAGGAATCTTTTCTCGAATTTTTAAAATTTTATTTATCTCTTATAAGATTTCAAAAATTTTAGAGACCTTGCCTGAAATTTATCAAAAAGACATAAATGTTTTCTTATATTTTATAAAAAGACAAATTTTTTTAAGATAAATTTGTATCTTTAAAAGTTAGGAATGTTAGCTGAATGAAAGAATTGAATTCAGAAAACAATTGAAGAAGAGAGGAAGGAACTCAGCAATACTTCTCGCACAGCATTCTCATTATATATATATATATATACCAGAAGAGAATAATTGAAAACAAAAAAATTATATACAGCTGGATGTGTAAAAACAGAAAATGGAATAAAAGAAAAAAGGAATAAAAAACATATTATAGTTGTGCAGATTCCTGCACACCAATTGTTTGGTGAAATGTCTCTTTGTGTGCGGTTGGGTTGTATATCCTGATACGCCCCTTCAAGTCCAATGGTGTATCTACAACGTTGAGACTCGATTTGAACCGAAGAAACTTGTCAACAACTAGTGGTTTTGTTAAGACATCTGCAATTTGATCTTTGGAGCTAATGAAAGAAACTTTAAGCGAGCTGGCAGCCACCTTATCTCAAATAAAATGAAAATCAATATCCATGTGTTTTGTTCTTAAGTGAAAGACTGAATTAGCTTAGAGGTACGACGTTCCTAGGTTGTCACACCATAAAGGAGTTTGAGAGAACTTGATGCCAAGTTCACCTAACACTATTTGCAACCAAATTAGTTTTGTTGCCGAGGAAGCTATTGACTTGTACGTACTCTGCTTCTGTTGAAGATCGAGCAGCAGTTCCTTGCTTTTTGGAACTCCAAGAGATGAGATGCATGCAAAAGCCCCCTTTAGAACGACAATCATCTAAACAACCTCCCCAATCAGCATCCGAGTAGGCTTGGAGAGTGAGACTTGAGTTGGAGGCAAATAGGAGTCCATCATTTATGGTGGCTTTCAAATATCTGAGTATGCGCTGCGCTCCAATGAGATGCTTTTGGGGAATGCAAGAATTGACAAACTTTGTTGAAGGAGAAAGAAATGTCTGATCGTGTAATGGAGAGATATTGCAAGCCTCCCACAACACTGCGATATAGAGTAACATCTTCAAAATTCGGAGTATCTTAATTGGACAATTTTAGGGAGGCAACCATGGGTGACAAAATTGGATTTGCATGAAGCATACTGCTGCGGCTGAGAAGATGCTTAATATATTTTCTTTGGGATAAGACAAGACCATCAACTATGTAATCAACCTCAACACCCAAAAAGAAAGATAGAGGACCAAGATCTTTTACTAGAAAGCAAGACCCAAATCATAAATGAGATCAGTGATGGCGGTCTGTTTGGAGACTATAATGACTATATCATCCACATATATGAGCAAGTACATATGAAGGTCATTGCAATTGAGAATAAATAGAGATGGGTCAGCTCGAGAAGCAATAGCCATAATCAAGGAGACAGAAACTTAACTGAGCAAACCACGCACGTGGTGCTTACTTAAGCCCATAGATAGCTCTCTCAAGCTTGCAGACGTGGGAAGGCCGAGAGGGATCCACAAACCTTAAGGTTTTTGCATGTAAACAACATCAGTGAGCACACCATGTAAGAATGCATTTTCAATGTCAATTTGATGCAGACACCAGCCACGAGAGACAACAATATGTAGAAGAAGCCAAATGGTGGAGGGTTTTACTACAGGGCTAAATGTGTCATGGAAGTCAACATCTGGTTGCGGATGAAATCCTTTAGCAACAAGACGTGCCTTTCGTCTTTCAAAAGAACCATTTGCGAAAGACCCAACGGTTGCCTAGAACATTCATATGAGGTACAAGTGGTACTAAGGTTCATGTCTGATTTCGAAGGAGAGCGTCATATTCTTTTGTCATGGCCTCCTTCCATTTTGTGTGTTTGATAGCCTCGGAAAAACTTGAAGGATCATCTCGTGCATCTGCAGAGACAGTGAGACAATTTCGAGTAGGGTAAAGCATGGTTCCATCAGTAAAACTCCGTGGAAGAGATGAGTTGGTGTGAGATCTAGTATAATAGGGGAACAGGATGGGATAAGGCAAGGGTTAGGATTAACCAAAGCAGGGAGTGGAGGGAGTTCGGTGGGAGGATTAGAGGAAGGAGATAGTGATGGTGAGAGGATTGGGCTAGGGATGGAAGGAGATGGAGTCGGGGTGGGAATGATGGGAGATGGATATACATGGGTGCTTGGATGTGGACCTATTATAGAGGAGGGAAAGATAGGTAGGGGGACCAACTGGGAAGAAGATGGATTAGGAAATTGTTTGGGCCTGGTTTTAGAGAGAGGGAATAAATATTCATTGAATATGACATCACGAGAAATGTACATAAGATTTGTCTTTAAATCAAGACACTTGTGGCCCTTGTGTGCTAGACTGTAACCTAAGAAAAGACATGATATGGATCGGAAGTTCAACTTGTGAGAGGAATATGGTCGAAGATTGGGCCAACATTCACACCCAAAAAACTTTAAGAAACTTGTAGTCTGGTTCTTGATGATAAACCAAGGAGTAGGGAGATTTGTTTTTTAGGACTGGAGTGGGTAAGAGATTGATCAAGAAAACCACAATTCCAAAGGTTTCGAGCCAATATGAGAATGGGAGAGATGAGTGAGCCAAGAGGGAAAGACTTGTTTCTACAATGTGACGACGCTTTCTTTCTATGAGGTCATTTTATTGGTGAGTATGAGGGCATGAGAATCTGTGAGTAATGCCAAGTTGTTTGCAAAATGTGGTGAGAGGTTGAAACTCACCTCCCCCGTCTGTTTGTAAAGTGATGATCTTAGTGTTGAAAAGTCTTTCAATGAATGCTAAAAAGGTGGTGAAAATCTGGAAGACATCAGACTTTGACTTGATGGGATAAATCCAAGTGAAGCGTGTAAAAGAGTCCACAAATGAAAGATAATATTTATAGCCATTTTGTGAGACATAGTGGGCTGGACCCCATAGATCAGCACATAACAATTGTAAAGGTCTTGTATAATGGGCCTGTTTTGAAGAGAAAGGAAACTGATGACATTTTGCTAAAGGGCATTCGGAACATTGAAACACATAATCAGTGGGAGATAATGGGAGTTTCTTAAACCACAGTACTTGAGAGACCAAGGTTAAGGAAGGGTGGCCAAGCCTTCCGTTAGTCTTCCCAACCAGGAGTATATAGTCTAGAAAATGGTGAATAGACTCTTTTCATGGAATGCGTATTTCTTTACAAAATAAAATACTTGGCAAGATTGCAACAAATTATATCACAATATACACAAAATAAATCAAGCACAAGATAAATAATAAAGAGTATAGGAAGAGAAATATCAATACCGGTATTTTTACGTGGTTTGGCACCAAGCATATGTCCACGCCTTAGCACCAAGCCAAGGATTCCACAATCCACTATGATCTCCTTCACCAACGGAGAAGCCTTACAACTCGGGTACCAAACCCTACACTCGAGAACAAATCCCTACGGCGCTCACCAAGAGTCTTCACTTCGGTTCACAGTGAACTTTCACCAAACTGTTCACAAAGAACCTTTTACAAGAGATGATGGATACAAAGAAATTGCTCCTCAAATGAGCTAATATGAATTACAACACAATCTCACACTACTCTCTAAAGGAGTGAATCAGACACAATAAATGAGCAAAAGAGAGTTGGGCACTTGAGTAAGAACAACAATGATGCAAAGTGCTTGGAGCTTAAGTTTTTGGTATAAAATGGTATTTATGACTAACTTGTGTACAACCAATCAAAACCATGTCTAAACAAGTCTAATATCTTGTATTTATAGTCCAAGAGCCAAAGGAGCCGTTAACTAGCCGTTGGGGGGAAGAAAAATTTTTTTACTTGGTAAACTAGCCATTTTCCGCCCGTTGGAGCAGTTCTGCCCGTTGCACTCATCAACGAGTCCCCTGCCCTCGTTGACTAGTCACACGCTGCCACTCGTCGACGAATCCCCTGTGTTCCTCAATAAGTGCCCTAAATCAGAAAAAGTCATCAACATGAAAGTTGTGGCATTTTGTCTTAACTTTCTAAAGACACAAAGATTGTCCTTTTTGTACTTTTCTAACAAAAGTTATGCCCCAAATACCGAAAAGTGTTCAGGACTCAAGGTTGCACTATGTTAGTGAAGATTGCTTTGTTTTTCCTTATCAAAAAGCATTTTAATGATTTAAAACATTCTTGGAAAAAAGTATATGAAATATATTAAGTCTAATGATGATTAAAACATGTCCAAGTGAGTTCCCCATGAATATAAGATATCTTGTTTTATGAAAACACATTTGAAAACTCGTTTGATATCTTATATACTTAGAATGTCCTTTTACAAAAATATGCTTGACTTTCTTTGAACCTTAGGACGTTAACCATGTTTTGACAAAACCAGGACCAAGTATTTAAAAGATTGTAAAACCAAGATGATGAAAACTTGTCCCTTTGAAAACCACATTTGAGTTTAGGATTGTTTTAACAAACTCTTTGATTTTAACTTTGAAAACTATGAATTGAGTTTGTGACTTTTAGTGCAATCCTATAAACTCATGTGTCCTAGTATGCATGTGCATTACTCAACTCTTACTCATAAATTATACAGAAATAAAATGCAAGAGTTACAACAAGTTCCTACCACACACAACCCTTATTACAAATAATTCACTGATGAAGCTTCCATCGGTAGTGCTTGGGTTCATCCGAGTACATGCCCTTTTGATCTTTCCTACTTCCATCGTCAACTTGGTCCAATCTTTGCCTTTGATCCAGTACTTCATGAAAGTGTCACTTGTACCTATACTAAGCATAATCTGCAAAGATGGAAGACATTAGGAACAAGTAGGTTAATATCATCAAAACACAATAAGCCATGATAGTGTGGCCATCAAGGCTAACACCTTTGATGCAATTGATCCATGGAGGTTCGTTCACCAATGTGGGTTGATCGAGATGAAGGAATGGTTGTAGTGGATGGAAAATGGTAGAGACCATCATGAGTTGGACTAGTGAGGAGGATTTTCCCGGTTGCCTTGTCCTTCACACAAAAATGAGTGGAGTGAAACTCAAAATAACAGGAATTATCAGCACATAATTGAAAAACAGACACTAAATTTTTAGTGATGGATGGAACATGTAGAATATTTTTTAGAAGAAATGTAGAGGAGCTATAGGAGAGTAAGGTATCACCGGAGTTTTCAATTGGAAGTCCATTGCCATCACCCACTCATATGGTCTCACTACCTGCATATGCTTCAGAAGATAAGTTCAAGTTAGAGAGGTCATTCATGATATGATGAGTGGCTGCAGAATTAGGGTACCAAACTGAGTCGGTAGATGGAGTCTGAGCAGTGTAGTGAGCATAGAAATTGCTGGGTGCTTCAAACTGATATGCATGGTTAAAACATTGTCGGCACTGAAGAGTAGTATGGCCAGCCTTGTTGCAGACTTGACAAATTGGACGGTGGGCATTATAGTGCTGAGAAGAATGAGTCGACACTGAAGATTATGATCTGCCACCGTGATTATTGTGACCACGACCTTGGGTACCCCCCCCCGATTGAAAGCACGTCCTCTCTGGTCTCTCGCAGACGAAGAGAAATGGGTTGATGGTTCGAGAGGAGTAGTGATGAGTCAGGTCGCAAGGGCAAGTCAAGATTTGTGGATGAGTAGAAGCTGATAGAGTTCGTGGAAGGTAACCGATGTAGGTCTAGTGGTGATCAAGGTGATGAAGTGTCTGTATGATGATCCCAGCCCATTCAACAGGTATGTAACCAAATCTTTATAAGAGAGCAGATTCCCTGTCGTAGTGAGAGAATCGGCAAGGAGAAAAGCCTTGCCAACATAATCAGAGATGGATTGATCACCTCGGGATAGATTTGTGAGTTGAAAGCGGATTTGGAATTCCTTAGCATGAGCTTAAGAGGAGAACATGGACGAAATTGCAGTCTATCATTGATGGGAGGTTTCAGAGGCCAAAACATGACCTAAAATGGAGTTTGAGAGGGAGGAGAACAGAATGCTGAGGACGAGTTGGTCAAGATGCCTCCAAGAATGAAAATCGAGGTTCAGTTTGGGGTCAGTTTGAGAGGAGTTTGGAAGAAATTCAGATGGAGGTGGGGCGGTACCGTCAATGAACGAGTATAGATCCTGTCCACAAAGATTGTGACGCCCCGATTTTTCATACCATTTTTTTTCCACATTTTAACAAACATAATATACCGGCCACGTCACCACCCTAATACCATTTAAATACGACCCGACCCGGGGTGGGTACCGGGTAAACGATCATACCAGTAGTCCTATCAGCAAATATCACAAAATATATATATATATATATATATATATATATATATATATATATATATCACAGTGAATACACATACCAGAGTGTCAACTAACCAAAAGTTTATACATCAACATACATCTCAAAATAACAAAACCCTAGGGGAATCATCCATCCCTAGTTTACCCACTCACCCTGTATGTCAGGGCACCAGCTCCACCCTATCTGGGAGCTCGATCACCAGCTCGATCTCGATTTCCTAAAATATTTAAATGATTGGGTGAGACACATCTCAGTAAGACGGAAAAAATTATTTACAGTGTGTGGAAATATGAGATTCATTGTTTCATAGCATATAACATATCATTGATAGTATTTTCTGAGAAAATATAACATTTCCACAATCATAATCATATAGATATACAACACAAGCTTTTGTAAGCTTTTACTTCCATTTCCAAAATCATTCATTTATAATCCAAGATTACCTGCGAACTTCCTGAGAATAGGGAAACTTACCCGCCTATACAACCAGCTTCCCTCTGCCCTAAAATCGTTTGCAGCCTAACCCAATTAACTCGGGTTCAGTTACAACTAATACTTATCAGAGTACTCACCTTACTCATTAAACCCTCAGGCGGTGTGTTTTACTTCACTTTAATTATTTATTAACTCACACAATTTCATTTCTCATTTTCATTTCATTTCCATTTCCATTTCTTTCCCATTTTCCATTTCCATTTCCATTTCCATTTCCTTATCTAGCACATGAGTATCCTCGGTAACCCACACTGTCGTGTCTATAACTCATGGCTGCCCAGAGGATTTTTCTCCACATCATGCTTCCCCTCATGGTCAAGATTGTGCGACCTGAAGGCTGGATCTAACCGCGGTTAGCCGATCTAGTTAGATCAAATAATACCATATACCTGTCTATAGTAACAAATGGCCTACCTAATAACCTGGTCAGGAATCCAGGGGGCAATATACAACCCTTCTCTTGCCCATTTGTACTTACTCACCACATGCTCCACGATTCTGTGTGGTTACACTTTTCATCCGCTAGCATCAGTACCATGCTCGATATCATAATTCATCGCTAGGGTTTACATATCTATTCCATCAGGGTTTTTCTTTCCACTATTTCACTTTTCTCATATCAGCATTTCTAAATTCCATATTCATTGCAGTTATTAGTTGCAATGATCACTTCCCGATCGTTGATCTGGACTTTAACGAAGCCGG
Source organism: Malania oleifera (assembly GCF_029873635.1). Taxonomy (NCBI): domain Eukaryota; kingdom Viridiplantae; phylum Streptophyta; class Magnoliopsida; order Santalales; family Ximeniaceae; genus Malania; species Malania oleifera. The sequence goes on along the minus strand of NC_080426.1, from coordinate 25,956,820 downwards.
AAATCTAGAGAGAAGGGGAGAGGGATGAGTTTAGAGAGAGAGAAACGAGTTGCATGAAATTTTCTTGCTGGATCCCGAGCGCAACTCATTTATAAGATGTGGATTCGTCAACGAGACACGTCACCTCGTCAACAAGTCCACAAATGGAGTTCGTCGACGAACTTGTAACTCTCGTCGACAAAATCCAGGCTCCACTAAACCTCTCTTGGTAAATTCTCGTCGACGAGTGCAAAAAGGCTACTTGTCGACAAGGCCCTAATGAGTCCCTTTTTAAAAAATCATTTTTCTCTCCTTTTTTCTTTATTATTTATTTGTTATCATTCTTTGGTTCTCTTGAAATCTAAGCATTCACAGTAGATAATTATCTGAGGAGAACTTAGTGGTGACAATGTGCGAGAAGGACGAGACACTAGAAAGTTGAGGGGAAGAGGAAGAAGATAAGCTAGTTGCCATTGGTGAGGGATCGGCGAGACTCGTTGTCAGGGGCTTTGATACCATGTTAGCTAATGAAGGAATTGAATTCAGAAAACAATTGAAGAAGAGAGGAAGGAACTCTGCAATACTTCTCACACAGCATTCTCATTCATGTGCTGGTATATATATACAGCAAAAGAGAATAATTGAAAACAGAAAAATTATATACAGCTTGATGTGTAAAAACAGAAAATGAAATAAAAGAATAAAAAAATAAAAAACAGATTATAATTATACATATTCCTGCACGCCAACTGTTTGGTGAAATGCCTCTTCGTGTGCAGTGGATTGTATATCCTGGTGGGTTGTATATCCTGATAAGGAAAAGTCTTTTAAATCTTTGAAATCTGGGGAAGATAAATATTTTTTATCCAATCTCAAGACAATCCGGTCTTTTGCCCTTTAATTAAGCTAATGGACATAAAATGAAAGTGGGCCGGCTAGCTTGTGCTTTCAATCTGCACGTTTTCCATGTATGCTGCCGCGAAAGCATATACTAATTAACTACATGTTGTTGCTTTTTCATGCATCGGGCCGCGGGCCAGCCCCGCCAAAAGCAAAGCGCTGAACTACTACTGTAGCTCTGCTTTTTTCAATGTGCCCGAACCACTCCTCCCCTCCTTCAAAACAGCAGAGCATTACTAGTAAATTATTATTATTATTATTCTTAGCCTGCAAAACAGAGATCAATATAAAAATGCAACCACGTGAAAACACAGATCGGCAGACACAAGAGCATACATACATATATATATATATATATATATATATATACTCTTTATTTTCAAATCAAGAGCAGAATAAATATCGGTCACTCCTCCTCCTCCTGAGCTTAATTAGACCCTTAGCTCTCTGGTTAATGACCTAGACAGGGGAGAAGAGGACTAACCATGAGAGCCTTCAGTTTGGATTTGGCAGAACAGAGTAGTTCTAGTGATGAGGAGGGTGCAGTTGGGTTGAGGATTATACTCATGACTACTCAGTACAGTGGGATTTCGCAGAAGGAGGGAGTACCCAACAGCACTCATGTCCTCGTAAAATCTTCCATGAGATCGCCGGGCACAATATGCCCCCCACCGACCCCGGCCTCTCACCCACTAGCTCCGGCCGCCGCAGACTCCTGCTTTTTGACTTCCTGTTTTCTCTGCAACAAGAAGCTGAGCCCAGATAAAGATATCTACATGTACAGGTAGCTAAAATGAAATCTGTGGATTCTTTTTCTCTTTGGTTTCTTTTTTTTTGGATGACCGGAAATTAAGCTAGGGTGGCTCGAGCCCTTTTGCCCCGTACGTCCTCGTCAAGCTTTGGGTGAATTGACCACACTTGTCATAACTAGCAACGAATTATCTAGAAATGAACCAATAAAGGATTGAATCTAAGAACTCTTTCCGTCTCTCTCGTCCACCCTAACCTTATTTTCTTCTTACTTAATATTAAATTATGACTTACATTCATAAGCACCATGAGACTATGAGAGATTTTTGCATAAGGGGCGAGGAAGCCCGCACTAAAGAGTATATTTGAGCCCGTAAATATATATATATTATTATTATATGAGGATGTTTTAAGATTTTAAAATGAAATTATATATACATATTGAGCGAAGGTTGAAATTTTAAGATAGTTTTTATTTAATGGTATAATGAAAATTGTGCCAGTTGTGTTCTTTATTTTGATTTTTAATCCAGAAATATTGAATTGCAGGGGAGATCAAGGCTTCTGCAGCGCGGAGTGCCGGAGCCGGCAGATAGTTGTTGATGAAATGAAAGAAATAGAGAGTTGCAGGAAGAAAATGGTGGCATCTTTCCGGCGTAAGAGCTGTCGCAGTAGCAGTGGTGGTGGGTACGAGACTCACGCCTTGCTCGAGGAACTCCGGCAGCGACGGCGACCCAGCAAGCCTCTGTCCTCCCCAAAAAGTCCGGCCACCTCTATTTTCATTTTACATTGACTTAAACTTGATGCGTTGCTCTCCTTGTCAATATTTATTTGCCCCAAAGAATATCTAGTGGATAATTACTTGGATAATGTAAAGTGGAAGGAAATCAAGTAATTAATTTTCTCTTCCCTAGCAGATAATTACTTGGATAATGCACTGAAAACAAATTAAATAATTTTTTCCCTTTTAAAGGATTGATATCACTCCACCTGCTGCGATATGTTTATCTTGAACATTTGTCTAGCATGAAGAGTCTTTGTCATGATAGAAGTTGTATGAACGTCAATTCATGTTTAAAAAAAGTGATGCCAGCTGTTGATCATGAGCTTGTAAGCATCAAAAGCTGAGATATACAGAACAGCTACTCTCGTATCTCTTTATATACGTTAGCTTGTGACGAATATCGATCATTTCTTGCTTGAATATGGTTTATAAGACATGAAAGGGGGACTGCAACTATGGCACCCTTGTAGATAAATGATAAATCTTAAATGATCAAATTTTTTCTCACGATCATTTTGAAAAAGCTCCTGTGTTCTAGTTCATTGTTATGCCAACAATTTTTATGATTACCCTCCAATTGTTTAGTATGCATCGTCAACCACATATTTTTTTGCACAATCTTCTATCCATTTTCACTATTCAAATTATATTTATTTTCTTACCCTATATTTGAAAAGATCTCAAATTTTAATTTGGATTGAATTGGATAACATGTAATATAAAATTGTATTGAAAACATTAGTACCAGAAAACTCTATTTACAATGTTAGCTAGCACTGTCCTACTCTATGAGCTTACCCTTGATTTTCATTAGTAGAATATATAAGAGAAATACAAGCATCATCATTTTTCATAGTCCCATGAGTACATCCTCATTATTAAAATCAAATGTCATTTAGTTGTTTTGTTGTAAGACTCCTAAAGATCGAGTTTTACTAATGATGTAATTAAAATCTTCATAATGGGTGTCACATTCACCAATATAATACTAAGTTTATTATCAAAACCATTCAACATCATCTGAACTATTGTAAATAAATCATCCTTTATACGTCAAGGTTAAAAATTAGATTAGCCATGCCTACAATACAAATCTCATTAATGTTAAATGAAATTTTATACATATAATTTCCTTCTACTCAAGTTTAGAAGTACTTTGTTATGGATAGGCATGCCGTCAACAATGTATTAAGTTGTAAAACCAAACAAGTATACATATGCATTTAGCTAAGTTGGCTCCAATTATACTCCCTATTTCTAATCTTAACATCGTGCAAGATTTTTCTCTAGGCATATACCAATGACTGCTGTTACTTATATAACCTTACGTGTCTAATAATAATTTTGTAATGATAGAATTAATGATATTTGTAATTCCTAGTTCTTTTTAATCCATATTTTTCTATAAAGGTCGACACACTCCTTTTTAAACTAGAGCTTTTCATTTATTATCATAATTGAATGTTATAATCTCTTTGTGGTTGAGTAAAATATATATGGTGCAAGGTAGGACAAGAACAAAATGTAAATTTTTATTTTTATTTTTTGGAATCTATAGCTTTGTTGGTGAATAAAACCTTTAAAACGTATCCTTTTTTCTCTTATGACAAGAAAAAAGGACTAACTTTTAGTAAAATCATTATTGAGTGGTTCTCTAAACAATGTTCCGTTAAATTGTATTATAAGAAACACTGATAAGAAAATAAAAGAAAACAGCTCATTCTCACCTTAAAGAATTTTTATTGATTAGGAATAAAGAGTATCATCTTACACCAAGACTACAAATGGCTTAACTTTAATCATGTTATACGTTTTCATATCCAATATTATTGATCGGTTGATAGAGATATTTTGACCAATAATAAATCACAAAATGCTATAATTCTTGCATATGGTTTCTTTAAGATTTTTCATTGATTAGAAATAAAGAATATCATCTTATACCAAGTCTACAAATGGCTCAACTTTAATCATGTTTACGTTTTCATATCCAATATTATTGATTGATTGATTGAGATATTTTGATCAATAATAAATCACAAAAAGCTATAATTCTTGAATATGATTTCTTTAAGATTTTCCTTTTTGCCTTTCTTGTTCCTCTTCTAACATTGTTGGGTTTGGGTTACTTGACAAGTAACGTGCACAGTTAAAATTGATGTCCTGTTAATGATGTGGTCGTATTTATATTTATCAAATATACAGCGAGTTTTTTCGCACCTAGTCATGATTGCGCAGAGTAGTTACTAACAAAGAGAAGTTCATAAATTCAATCAAGTTAAACTCAAAATTTTTATACTTCCAATAAAATGTAAACTACGGAGCAGAAAAAGGCAGGCTCTGTGCTATTGAGTATTGATATTCCAAGAGACCAAGTATTTTAGTTCATTACTTTTAATTGAAAAACAAAAAACAAAAACACTAAATTGACAATATCCTAAAATTTTGAATTGAACTCTTCTAGTTTCTGTTTCGTGGAGCTTGTCCTCGCTACCAAACACTGCTCATAACAGGACCTAAAGCTTAGAAACCAAAGAAACCAAGCTCGGTAGCTCTTTCCTTCTCAAAAGTCTCGAAGTACTGATAAATGATGGTCACTGCAAGCAAAATCCCTGTCCCGGATCCAATTGCTCCCATAAAATCTGCCAGCACAGTCAGTGCGCCGATGCACATGCCTCCGAAGGCTGCTGCCGTGGGTATGTAGCGGTTCAGCTCCTTCTGTAAATTTGCCTCTCGGTGCCCAGGCATCACCATTTGTTGTTCCTGCAAGAATCCACAAAAAGGATCACTAGCATTGTTCGAGTCATGAACAATGAGCAAATAAAACTACACCGGAGGAGGTGCATAAGGACCTACTTATGTATTGGCGTACTTTGATATGTGCATCATCATCATAAAATGTTTCTAAAACTTGTGGACTCAAAACCGAACTTCTTATTGTTGTATCAATTCTTAGTGGACTCAAACATCAACTACTATCAGTTCCATTGTGCCATCTCTCTTCCCAACAATATCTTATAAATATATGACGACTAGCTGTGCGCGCACACTCCATGGTTTTAATTTTATATTTATTATAAGGGTTTTAAAAAATTTTGAAGGACATTTTGAGATAATTATGTGTAGTTGCAGATATGTTTGGAATAAGTATTAGTAGTTATTGGGATAAATTAGACATAATCAATAAGGGCATTTTGAGACAATTATAGGGATAATTTTTTGAAAAATGACACTGACAGAGAATTCCTTCTTCAGTATTAGAGACTAGAGACGTATAAATCCATACAAATAAACCAAACACCAGGCTCTAGCCCAAGTTGGTACCGAGGGCTGCTAGATGGGTCAACCCAGGGTGCGTATGGCCCCTGCTTATAGCAGGATTTAGGAGTAAATCTTGTGATACACAGCCTTACCCAGTTTCAGAACTAATTCCCAAAACCAAACCCACATTACTGCACTGGGTGGATGAGCACCAAAACATGCCAGCTCCAACCTTCAATCTAAGTGATCCAAAAGTAGAAATAAAGTCACAGGGGCAGATGGGCAGAAGCTTTATTTCAAGGAACTGAAGTTACAACAAGGTGTTTACATGAGATGTAAGCCAGTGCATCTAGCCAGCTCTAATTATAATAACAACATTAACTTTTCTAATATACTACCCTTATGGATGCTTCTATCGAAATCAACATAATGATCGATTCTATCCATTAACTCCCTTCATTGGTACTTGTATCCAATATGACAAGAAAGGTTGTTTTTAGATGTCTCCACTCACAAACTTGAACCATTACATTCGCTCCCCCTAATGTTTAAATCCAGCTTATCACTTTCCATAAGCAGAGCTAGCTTTTTCTTTTAAATCCTAATTCCTGGAGACCTATTGGCTCCATTTCTTCAACTCCAACCTTGCCAACACTCTCTGCCCCTTAAGTTTCCCAGTCACCACCACAATACACTGTATCCTTCAACATACATCACCAAACCCCTCACGCCCTATTGTCTTGAGCCACATTTTCAAACCAGAAGGAAATTGGACCTCTTTGTAAACAGCACACCTCCAAAACAATGGAGGGATGATGAGAAGCTACTCTAGGAAGTAGTTTCCGCACTGAATTGGGAAAGAGTTCTACAAAATCCTTTATATTTACCGTTTCCCTTCATTCTCCATTTATCTCATATAGAAAAGGGCATTGTATAGTCACCCCGCCTCCCCTCCCAACACCCAACCTAAGCAAGGGAAAAAACATCATCATCGTCGTCATCATCATTTTCCATATGGGGAGGAACTGCTACTCTAGGAAGTAGTACCTCCATTTATCTCATATAGAAAAGACATCATATTATCATCCCACCTCCCCTCCCAAGCCCCAACCCAAGAAAGAATAACAAAAACTGAAGCGAAGTCCATTTGTCTTCCAGAGATGCCCAGCATATTTTTCTCAGACAAAGCCACCAATCCCAGTAAACACCCACTCATACCCATCACTCCACCCATATATAAGCACAAACTTCCCAAAAGAGATTCCTGCACATCTACAACTAAAGGTGTCCATATTACACAACCCACCAGCAGCTTACAAAGCAATCCCCAGCAGGGATTGCAGTAGCAGATGGCAAAACATAGCGGTAACGGGTGTAACGGGAAGCAAGAGTAGCGGATGTTACATAAAGGGAAGCGGGTGTAACGGCCGTAGATTTTTTTCAAGCACACACAACCTTGTGCATATTAGCAAACTTTCATGTTTTAAACTTTTAACCCTTCTTAGAAAGAGTTTTAATGTATTTTGGATTCTTTAGTTCGACTAAATTATTTGGTAAGGGCAACAAGTTTACATTTGTTTTAAACCACCATTGATAGAAAAATTTCATGTGTTTGCGTATTTGTACTTCTCTTGTTCTTATCTATGAATATTCTTATGTGTGCCAAATTAATTAATAAAACAAAATACATTATACACTCCATTAATTTATTAGACATATAAGACATACGAACAATACAAATATAAAATAACTAGAAAAGAAAGAAGGTTGAAGTTGAAAAATATAAAACATAAATATCAAATTACTAATATTATCAAAATAAAATATTTTCCTAACAAGTTGGTATTTTTAAATTGTTAATTAATGCATATCTTGTGAGTATTTAAAGAAAAAGAAAATTTTGCATCATTTTCATCCTCATTATAATATTTCCCCCCTCTTGCCACATGGTATATTGAGAAAAATTTATGAAAGAGAGGGAAAAAATGAGAAGAAAAAGTAAAAATAAAATATTTTTTTGGCATAACAATCCTGTAGCAGTTACGTAATGGCCATAGCAGCCTTTAAGTAACGGTCGCAGTCCGTAATGGCCCCTACAGCCGTGGTTTTTCTTCCCACCGATTTCGCAGTATGTGACAGTTTTGGTAACCCAAAAAACTATTACATAATGCTGTTACGTAACAGATGCAGCCATTATTTAAAACCATCCCCACCCCAAAAAAAAAACGTACTTCTCAAATCTACATCATACCCCAACTCATCTAGTTTTCTTGAAAACAACTTCGTCAACCATCTAATTTCTTAGATAACTTTTAGCAATAGTTCTTGTTAGCCTTGGTGGCTACATTATCATGGTTTAATGTGTTTTGATAATATTAACCTATCTGTTGTTCCTAGTGTATTCCATCTTTACAGATCATGTTTAGTACAGGTACAAGTGGCAAATACTTGAAGTACCAAGTCAAAGGACTCAAGCACAACCAACGGAAGCTTAATTCTTAAATTATATGTAATAAGGGTTGTGTGAGGTAGAAACATTTTGTAACTCTTGCGGGTGTGTTTCTTGCATGATTTCTAAGTAAAAGTTGAGCAAATGCATGCATACTAGGACACATGAGTAAATAGGATTTCACTTAAACTCACAAACTCAACTTTAATAGTTTTCAAAGTTAAAATCAAAGAGTTTGTCAAAAGAATCCTAAACTCAAAATATGTTTTCAAAGGGACAAGTTTTTAACATCCTAGATTTCAAAACTTTTTTATACTTAGTCCCGATGTGTCAAAACGAGTTTTATGTCCTAACACTCAAGAAAGTTGAGTATATTTTCATAAAGGACATACTAAGCATATACGATATCGAAACGAATTTTCAAATGTGTTTTTATTAACAAGATATCTTATACTCGAGGGGAAATTCATTTGGATAAGTATTAAACTTTATTAGACTTAATATATTTCATATACTTTTTTCCAAAAATGTTTTAAGTGTTTAAAAGGCTTCTTGGTTGGGTTTAAAACCTAAGTTATGCACCTATCAAATTTCCAGTTCACTCTTCGGTATTTGGGGCATAACTTTTACAAGAGTCCAAAAAGCACGATCTTGGTGTCCTTGGAAAGTTAAAAAAAATCCCACAACTTTTATGTCGATGACTTTTTCTGATTCAAGGGTCTAGTCGATCGGTGATAGCCAGTAGCTAAAACATATCTTTCTGCCAGTGACTAGTGGACCAGTGCAAGGGATTGCATAGTAGTCAGAGGCGCGAGGCGAGCCGAGGTGCAAAGGGTCTTTTAAGTCGAGGCACGAGGCATGAAGCGAAGGCGCGCGCCTCACGAAGGTGAGGCACACAATTATTAAAATGGTGTAAAATTTCTATTTGGAGTAATTGATATATGAACATATGAATATCTAGTAATATTAGAATTTAAAATGCCAAAACATTCAATAACAAAATTGAAAATTTAATAAAATTGCGAGGACGAAGCCCAAAAGCATCAACAATTCAACAGAGTTCAACATCCAAAGAAAAAGAGTACAATAAAAGATTTCAAAGTATAAAATCTAAAAATCCTCCTCAATCATCAGTCATCACTCATCGTCAACTAGGTCTGCGAAGATATCATCATCTTCCTCTTCATCATCAGAATTGTTTTCTCCAACATCTTTTTCCTCTTCCATCTCCTATGCACTATCCACTTAATTTTCATCCACATCTACAAGTTCCAACATTGTGGTCCAACCCCTAGCACTAGTTGCACTGCTAGATGAAGCTCTTCCTCTTCTTCTAGATGATGATGACATATTTGCACTTATTCTTGATCTAGTGTGATGCGAGGGGTTATTTAGTCCAGCAGCTCTAGCAACAAAATCCCAAGTCAAAATATCATCTTCAAACACAAGTTCATCATCCTTATCGGAATCGCCATCCATCCTACCAATCAACCACTCATTACCATCATCAATGTCCTTTAGGAGGATGGGATCAATGGTGTCACGTTTTTTGTATCGACGCCTCAGAGTTCGATTATATTTCACAAATACCAAATCATTCAAGCATCGATGGGATAGCCTATTTCTCCTTTTGCTATGAAGCTACAAAAAGTTTAAAGTAATATAGTAAATAAGGATTCTAAAAAGCAATAGACTAGTAGTTCTTGTTCTTTAATAATTAATCCACGATATACTAATGACTTACATGTTGGAATAAGCTCCAATTTCTTTCGCAACCGGTAGCACTACACATGAGGCTAAGAATTTTCACAGCAAACTTTTGCAAGTTTGGAGTTGTTGATTCAAATGTCATCCACCATTGCACTGTTATAAAATAAATTTTAAATGAATACCTACAAGGTAAATAGCAAAATAATTTTAAAAAGAAAGAGGTAGTACAAATGTCAATTTACCTGGTGCTTTTGTCTTCCTTTGTCTCACTGCCAAACTAATTCCAAAGACGCCACTAGCGACATTGTATTTTTCCAACTCATTTGAAATTTATCTTGCATTTCACGGGTTAGGAGTAACCTTGCAATACATTTATACAAACCCATCATAATTTCTTCATCTTGCAAAATGTTGGGGTTTGAATAGAAAATTTCTGAATTCAAGTAGTGTGCAACTACATGCAACGGTTGATGGAGTTGGCATCCCCACCTCGTATCAATAATTTCAAATGTCTCCTTGAATTTATCCTTTCTGTCACCAAAAGCCTTAGCTATGGCTTCCTTAGCCCTATCCATTGTTTCATAAATGTATCCCATTGCAGGTTTCTTTTCCCCATCAACCAAACGGAGTATACGAACAAATGGGCCTACTAACTTAAGAGCATAGACAATGGTACTCCAAAAGATAGGCAAAAAAACAATACTAGGTGCTCTTTTGCCAACTGCCTCCTTTACCCATTTAGTAGTATTCCAATCTTCAGAAGTAAATATATTCCTCAAGTTGTTCTTTTGAAGGTGGATTGAACGAAGGGTGATGAAGGCAGTTGCAAATCTTGTAACTGCAGGCCTTAGTAACTCTTTCCTCCAGTGAACCGTCTCATCAAGTTCACCACACCAACACAGTTATAGATATAACCATTCAAAAAAAAAATTATCCTTTTCAAAGTTGCATGAATTAAAAGCATCTTCCCGATATCCTCCAAAATTAAATTGAGACAATGAGCAGCACACGGTGTCCAATATTAATGGAGCCTCTTTGCTTCCAACAATCTCCCTGTTCAAAAATCAAGGAATGAAGTCATTAAAATATTAAAATAAACAATATATACACTATAGAAAGTAATTCTAAAAATAAGTTCTTACCTGCTGCAACATAATTTTAAGCATTGTCAATTACTACTTGAATCACATTTGATTCTCCAATATCCTCAACCATCTCATCGAGTAATTTGTACATTCTATCTACATTTTTGACAAGATTAGAAGCATCAATAGACTTGATGAACACTAATCCCCTTGGAGAGTTCACTAAGAGGTTTATTATGTCCTTATTAGCAATTGAATCTCTCCAACCATCAGACATAATTGAGCAGCCATATTTTGCCCATTCCTCCTTATAAACCTTCAACAACTCTTTCATTCTACTAACTTCTTGCTTAAGGTAAGGAACTCTCACTTCATGATAACTAAGTGGCTTTATTCTAAGACCATATTGTCCAATCAATTCAAGTGCCACTGCAAAGTTGCTCAAACGTACAGCATTAAATGGTATTCCAGCATCATACATCCACTTAGCAAAATCTCCCATTGCCTTTCTTCTTAGTTCTTTCTTGCACACCTCATTTATTGATGTTTGCTTCATCTTCCCTTCTTTCCTAGCTTGAACCGCTTTCTTTGGATTGGGAGTGAAAAACAAGTCTGTAGGCCCCTTCTGTTTTGGTTTCTTCAAGTTAATTGTATGATCTTTTACTTCCATCACCAGTAAGCACTCTCATGCCACAGGTGTCAATTTCTTGAACTTCATCTTCATCATCTTCTTCATCTTCATCATCTTCATCATCTTCTTCATCTTCACCATAATGGTCTATATCATCAAAGTCGGGCAATAGCTCATTTTCCTCCTTTTCCATATCTTTCTTCAACATATACTCTTTAATCTCCTCATGTACATGAGCAGGGCACTTAGAGCATTTTTTCACATTTCAAAATCCTCCGACAATGTGTTGTTTTGCCCGAAATATTCCTCCCCTTGTGACTTTACCACAAAAAAAGCAAGTCAAATTATTTCTATTTTTCGTATCATCAAAATGTGCATACTTCCATGCAAGATCTTTCTTTGCCGAGGTGTCACATCCAGAACCAAAATCCATTTAAGATTTTAGACTTCGTATCCTAATTGAAAAAACAATGTATCAAATATTTCAGGCAAATTAGGCAATAACTCATTTTGTATTAGTAGCTAATAGCCTAATCCAGGCAATAACCCCATTTAAAATTTAAGACTTATATAATGCATTTCCAAACAAATTTAAAAACAGTAGCTAAATTTCAAAAAAAAAGAATAAATATTATGTATTAGTTATAATTTATAAACTTACATTAATTAAACAAAATATTTAATTAGTAATTACATATAAAGAAGAAGAATAAAAAGAGTAACTAAATTTCAATAAAAAGAATAAATATTATGTATTAGTTATAATTTATAAACTTACATTAATTAAACTAAATATTACAAATTAAAAAACAGTAGCTAAATTTCAGTAAAAATAAATAAATATTATGTATTAGTTATAACTTATAAGCTTAAATTAATTAAACTAAATATTTAATTTATAAGCTTACGTATAAAGAAGAAGAAGAAGAAGAAGAAGAGAAGCAGCAGGCAGCAGGCAGCAAGAAGAAGAAGAAGAAGCAACAGGCAGCAAGACGCAAGCAGCAGAAGAAGAAGAAGACTTATGAAGGTTCGAAGGCTCAAAGACGAGCTCGCTGCTGTTCGAAATGTCGAAGATGACGTGACGAACTCACGTCGTGTTCGAAGGCAAGCAGACGAACTCACGGCTAGTTCGAAGGCAGGCAAACAAACAAGCGAGGGCTCTTGCTAGTTCGAAACGAAGTCGCGAAGGGTCGTGCTTCTTCAAAATGTCAGAGACAAACACACGATCCTAGTTCGAAGCACGAAGACGAAGTTGCAAAGGCTTCTGGCTGGTTCGAAGGCTCGCAGACGAGCTCACGCTGTTGGTTCGAAGCATCGCGAAGGCTCCTACTGGTTCAAATGTGCAAGACGAACTCACGACGGGCTTCGAAGGGCCGAAAGGGGCTAGGGCTCTATTCGTTCGAGAATGAGGGCTACGGGTCTGGCTGTGGGCCTATGGCTATTTCTCTCCTTTAAATGACTAAAAATTCACAAGGCGTGACTCATTGCACCTGTCGCCCCACTACGCCTCGTCTTGCCTAACGTCACCTCGCCCCACCTAGTTTGAGGCGGAAGCCTCTTCGCCCCACTGTGCCTATGGAGGACTGGTCGACCAGTGGGGTGACTAGTCGACCAGTGAGAGTGACTAGTCGACTAGTGGTCTCGTGAACAGTGTATTAACGGCTAGAAAACGGCTAGTTTTGTTTGGGAATTGCTCCCAACGGTCCAATAACAGCTAGTTGGGTGTTTTGGGTATAAATACAAGTCCATAGACTTGTTTAGCATGGTTTTGATTATTATTACAAGCTTATAGTGAAAAATATCCTTGAATACAAAACCTAGGCACTTTGCATCTTTGTTCATTCATTCAAGAGTGCTCAAGTTCTCTCTTACTCATATATCTTGTTTGATTCAATCCTTGAGAGAGTCGTGTGAGGTTTGGTTTGTATTTGTTATCAGCTCAAATTAAAGGAGCATCTCTTTGTAAATCATCTTCTTGGTTGTAAAGGTTCTTTGTGAACCGCTTGGTGAAGGTTCTTGGTGAACTGAAGGCTCTTGGTGAGCACGGTAGGGATTTGTTCCCGAGTGTAGGGTTTAGTACCCGAGTTGTAAGGCTTGCTCCGCCGGTGAAGGAGTGTTCATAGTGGATTGTAAAATCCTTGACTTGGTGCTAAGGCATGGGCATAAGCTTGGTGCCGAACCACGTTAAATCTCCGATGTTAAGCTTTCTCTCCCTTCACTCTTTATTTTATCTTGTGTATAATTTATTTTGTGTATATTGTGATATAATTGCTTGCAATCTTGCTAAGTATTTTATTGTGTAGAAAAATACGAATTCTACGAAAAGAGTCCATTCACACCCCCCCTCTTGACTCTATATACTCCCGGTTGGGACGCCTAACAATTCTCATCTAAGGAATTAGATCATAAACCCCCTAACATTTTAGGAAACAATTTTCATCGGCACATAGAAACTAGAGGGCATTCCCCTTACTTCATGTCCCTCCAAACCCTTGCTACTTTCCCCACTTTCATGATATTTAATAGAAAACTTGAGCTCCAATTTCTGCTCCAACTGTCAGTACTCTTTTTCAAATTTGCTTTCTCTTTCTCCTTTTTTTTTTTTTTGGTCTTTGGAAAGTGTGGAAACCATACCTTCAAAACTTTTGAGCCACAACTCCAAAACTCTGCTCATGGATTTCTTCTAGTCCTTCATTTTTATTGAAGAAACTCATTAAGATAGATGAATGTACAAAGAGATAAAAAAATCACAGCCTTCACATTTCTCAGAATCAGTTTATCTTTTTCCATTTTTTTTTTTTTTTGTAGCACAGAACTAGTTTTATCTTTGTAACTGGTTCGAAACTTATCCTTCCCTGTCTCAAACAAAACAGCACCACCTCCAGCAGTTCACAATAAATCAATTCAAAGGCATTCATTAGTGCCCAGCCTTCAACTCTCTAGAAATTATCACAAGAAAGTTGCATTCTGATAGAGATTTTATCCCTACCTGGCTAAAATCCAACCAGTTCAGAACCATCTTCCTCTTCTTCTCTCCCTGAAGTCATCTCCTCCTTTTGAGACCCACCCCTTGAGCCATCCTACCCAGATCACAGACACACCTAACAATTAACCGCTTTGATACTCTCTACTGCCTTCCCTTCTGAGCCTTACCCACTCAGTGATTGGCTTCAGCCAACTTTCCATTTAGTTTCGGGCTTACTTCATTTAAAAAGCCTACTAAAATGTTGAACAGTCCACTCCTTTTTTGGAAACCTTCCTGAAGGTTTAACTAAAATGCACGTTGAGCTTGCTTCTTTGAGAAGCCCACTTCAAAGCATCAGTCTAGATCACCTTCTTGTCCTTTCATTCAAGACCCATCTCCATCTCTAATGCTTCCCTAGAATACTTAAGGCCAACAATATCCTGGGTATAGTATGGCCAAATTGCTTGGATTTCAAATTTTAAATAAAATAAAACAAAGGAAGGAGAGGAGTGCAGAGTATACAGCTCTCCAGTTTCATTGTTTCTGCATATCTCTACCCCCAACACAGTTGCAAGTCCAAATCAAATGCAAACTTGCCTGTTATCAAGAATTTAGCCTCCCTAGTAACTTTCTGAATCTCATCAAATTTATCAAACTTATCTCCAAATTGTTGGAAGCTTCATCTATTGTCCTCAATGATTTGAAAAGGCTCAATTAGGGCTCACCTCAAGGCAAGGCATGCTTAAAATGCCTTGAGGTTCAATCTAAAATACCATATCTAAAAAAGGCTGACATATTACACATTGAAGCTTATGCATTTGTACAAAAGGCATGATTTTGCACCTTTTTAGTTAAGGCTTATGCATTTTGGGCATGTGATTCTCACGTTAGATTTTGGTGGAAAATTTTAACTCCATATTTATATAAAAGGAATATCATGATATGTGTTGATTCCTAAAACTCTTGAACCTCTATTCTTTCCAAAATAATTGAAAGTTATATTTTGGAAATTGAAAATAATTAGAACATTCTAATGTTATAGCTACCTCTTATCATGATTTACATAATGAATTCAAGTTAGCAATTTTTGAATAGCCAACAAGTAGTTTGCAAATTAGGTTTGATTTTTTTAACAATACATTTGTGATCTAATTTTTTTATTTATTTTTAAATATATGTCATTTATTTACATATTTTTATTATAAAAATATTCTCAAAAGGCTTGTGCCTTTCCTCTTAAGCATTAAAACATCTCACTTTATCCCTAAGCCTTTTAAAACATTGATTGACCCGAATGATACATAAATATTTAAGATATGGAAGAATGCTTCTAAAATAAAATCCAGTTAGATGTACAAAATATTATTGCGTAGTAAGAAATCCAAGCATGATTTCTTCTTAAGACTGTAATAATTGAAAATAAACGAGCACAAAATAATCCATACTCATTGGTTTATAGCAGCATTTTTTTGTAGTTTTGGCCCAAAAATCCACATTTACTTTAATATACAAGCATCAACAACATAAGGAGAGCAAAAACTCTAAAAAATAGAAATCATACCTTGAGCTGCTTAGCCACATCTTTTGCAGATGATCCAGAGACCTCAATCCAAGTTTTTGAGAACAGTGCACAAGCTGATAGCATAAAAACAAGGTAGAACAAAGCATGAAAAGGATTGGCTGCCATGTCGGCCAAGCTGCAAAAGAATTTTTTGCAAATGTGTTAATGGAGAATGCTTAGCAATCCACAAGGGACAGAAAGCAGGTTGAACAAATGAAACCAACAAACCATTCCCAGGAAGAGAAATAATAATTGGGGTATAATGGACAATAAGAGATTATTCTTAATCACACCTTGATGGAGCAGTAATGTAGTAAGCAATACCACCAACAGGGACAGATTGACCAGAATATTCTGATTCCTTCCACTTACCCAAAAGATTCACAAGGAAATTTCCACTGTACCTCCTGTACAGCAACTGCACAAACAAATAAAATTTGATCAGTTAAAGATCGAAGCAAGCAAAAGTGACTCAACTTGCACAATACAAACAAATTACTACAGTACCTGGGAAATGAAGTACAGGTTGGACACAAGTGCAGATTGAAGAATAATAGGCATGTTTGAGGTGTAGAACAACTTGATTGGATATGAACCCTGTTGCCCACGGGCATTCTTTGATCTCACAGGCAAAACCACCCGGAACCCTTGAAAGTAGATAACAATGAGGAAAATCAAGACTGTTGCAAGCAAATTCGTTACATTTGGAAGGTTCTGCCGGTAGAAAGCTTCACGAAGAGCACGAGGCTTGTCAGTTCGAGTTATCAGCAGATGGAATAAGGCAATAACAGCGCCTTCAAATTCAGCTCCTCGCCCACTATTAATTGTTGTGGGGCTAAATGCTTTCCAAATGATGTTCTCACTGCAAGCGAATGACAAAGTGTCTTAAATCCAGGGAGCATATTTATGGGAAACACTGAACAATGATGCTAAAAAAGGAAGACACAGTTCAACCGATTATGGTAGCAACAAGATAATTGCTCTCTGAAGAATAGAAAATTGAAAAGAATGCATTCACAATGAACATAGCAGCTCACCATATATTAGTTGCAATGAAAAGTGAAATTCCAGAGCCCAGACCATATCCTTTCTGGAGAAGTTCATCAAGACATATAACAATGATACCAGCAAAGCAAAGTTGAACAATAATAAGAATGGCATTTCCAACACCAAGTTGGCTAACACTGCCATACATCCCTGAGAGGACGTATGCAACCGCCTCACCAACAGCAATCAAAATACCCAGTAACTTCTGTGCACCGTTTCTGGAAGAGGAGAAAAAAAATATTAATCAAGAGAAATCCTTGCAAGGAATACACATAGCACACGAAAGACAGAAAAAGTACACACAGTGCACACACATCTATAAGTTATAGCTATGTTCAAATAAAACTAAAAAATTTTGCAATACTAAAAATAAAGGCTTAAATATTCACAAAATATGATGTAGAATCTAAGAGTAACGCATGGTCAACATGAATAACTAATGTAACTTTACTAATCAGAGTCACCATCAATATCAATATTAGTTTTAAAATATTGGCACTAATTACAAAGGTGTTCATTGAAGGGCTCCTTCATCTGAAACAAGATAATCATCCACGTGCACTGATGTCAAAGTTTATACCAAATAAACCTCAGATACACATCAGAGAAAAACACAGCAAGAATAACAAACTAAACTCTGAATATGAAAACCATAGCATTGAGCAAATGAAGTATATGAAAGCATCGAACGCAGGTAACAGATAAGATATGAAACAAGGAGCATAAACAGAAAATAGACTCATCCAATACTTACAAAAGGGCACGATCCTCACGCACATTATTATCAACTTCAATTATCTTAGACCCAGCCAGGAGTTGCATCACCAATCCAGACGTCACTATAGGGGTGATCCCAAGCTCCATGACGGTCCCACGGTTTGAGGCAAGAATCACACGCATCCAGTAGAATGGATCTGCACCCGTTGTAGAGTGTATGCCATACAGAGGGAGCTGACTACACACAAGAAAGATGAAAAGTGATATCACCGTGTATATAACCTTCTCTCTGAATGGAACCTTCCGATCAGCACTCTGAACTTCAGGCAAAAAGGAAAGAAATGGTCTGACAAGATGAAGCACTCTAAATCCACCTCCCATTTTGTTCTATCTGAATTAAACCAATCTGGCCTGCACCGATAGTGCACCCAATAAAACGTCAGTACAATTGAAACATCATAGAATGCGTAAGGCCCTTCCAAGGGCACCGAAAACAAATCAATAATGACAGGTTTTCAAGAGAGAATTGGCAACAAAAATCATCAGTGCAATTTCCACTCTCACATACGATAAAATGAGAACAAAAAAAGGAGCTGTTTGGTATTACTCTCAAAACAATTATGAATGCAAAAACAAAAAATCAGAATCAGAAAATAAGAACTGAAAATTGTCGATGTGTTTGGTTACTGAAAACAAAAAATCATAACTTTTTTGACTGAATGTTTTAATTCTTCTAGTTCTTGAAATTCAAATAATGCCTTACAACAATACCTGAGAAGGCGTCATTACATAACAATAAATAATTGAAATGGATGTCATCGTTCACCAGAAAAATAGACAGATAAATATAAAATAGAAAATCAGAGACGACATAACGAATCCCAAAAAAAAAAAATCCAAGATAATAGCAAGTTCTTTGTTCTTAAGCAAAACTCTCGAAATTTTCATTTGATGAATTAAGCCCAAAGGCTTGGAGAGTTGGTCTTTACAGAGGAATAGCTCGAAATCCTCCTCCAACTTTAAGTCAGAATGTGCAAGGGATGCACGAATGAACAAGAAGTCCCAAATTGGAATGAAAAAAAACCTTCTTAGATTTATCAATCCTTACAAATTAGAGTAACGAATCAATAGCAAAGAAGGAAAACGTCCTATATATATCTCGCACCAAAAAATAAAAACTCAGTGTTGATCATGTCATTTATATCTCATCTCATTGATGTAGATCTGATCCCAAAAAACAAAATGGGCGTGGATCGGGACAGACCGATTGCCAATTAACTCGATCGAGATGGATGGGCGTCAAGACAACAACCCGGGTACGATCATAGCCGGAGATCGCCGGCACGACGCATCAACAATAAGAAAACACCAAATATCGAAAAAAAAAGTGAGAGAAACATGTTCAAACAGAGATGAAAAATACAGGCAGCAGAGAGAAAGGTATAAGAAAGGGAAAGCGATGAGAGGGAAGTACCCGGCAGAGTCCGGCTGGCACTTGCAGTTGCAGAGGCGAGGGGAGGGGGGCTGGCTGGTGAGTGGTGATTCTGGTGAAGAAGAAAACGAAACCCTAGATGGTTTCAAATGGCAGAAACAGAAACGCAGGAAGGTACGTAGGCGGAATCGAACTCTGCACCTCACCAAGTGACCACCATAAATATTGCACCAACCATAACCGATTAAAATATAGATGAAGTTACCAAATTGCGGAAGTTTAGTTTCCCAATATTACCAAAATTGAATTATCCACATATCAAACTCTAATCTTAATTAATTTTAGGGATTAATATAAATTTCAATTAGTTTTTTTTACATTTTTATAGTTTTTTTATTTAAATTTAATAAAATTAAAATTTAAGATATAATCTTATCTCTAAACTACTAAAAACATATTATAAGTGCCGTTTAATATACTAATAGGCAAGAAATGAAAATCAAATGCGAAATTAAAAATTAGATATAAAGGCTAAAAAGTAATGACATGTTTGATAATATTTTGAAAACTAAAAGAAATTACAAACTTAATTCAAGGAATGTTTTGTTCTTCAAGTCAAATGACAATTTAAGAGGGAAAGAAGGAAGAGAGAGAATGCATCATGTCTAACGGTATCATAGTCAGTTTTATTCATTGCTCTTTCAAAAGTTTTCATTTTGGTGTATGTTTTTTATTTTCGCTAAGCGTTGGTAAGGCAGTGAAAATCAGTTGGTCAGCCCGTCGAAGCCAGGAGAGCGTATAGGGTGGTCCCGGTGCCGTTCCCGATTAGGAAAACCTCAAAACATATTCTATTGAAAACCAAGAAAGAAGATGGATAAATTAGTTCAAAGTATCATGAACAAAGGAAAATTCTTAAAAGAAGTTAAGTATAAACAAGAAGAAACAAGCAAAATATCTTATAAGAAAGAATTACAAATATCACTTGGCAAAATTGAAAGAAGATTATCAAATTAGAATAGTAAAAGCTTACAAAGTCAAGATTCAAATAAAATTTGGAAAATGACAAAGTCCGAAAGCCAAATTATTAAGCATAAAGGATCAATTGAGAAAGATGAAGAATATTTTATTAAAATTATTAACAAATCAATTTCATTAAAGTGAAGCAAGACAACAGAAAAGACTTTTTAGTCTTGAAGATCTAGAATCCCTTAAATCAAAATATGATAGACTTCATATTGGAATAATTCAAGTCGGATTATTCCCTTTAATAAGAGCAGGACTTAACAAACTAGTTTGTATTGTTCTTCGTGATGCCAGGCATCATGAATTTAATGACTCCCTTTTAGAAATGTTAGAATCCAATATTACTAAGGTTCGATTTATTTTGAATGTTATCCAAATATTAGGGCAAATCTTAATGATGAATCATTATACAAACTATTAACATTAGACATTCAAACTAAAGGTTATGATATGGATTCAAAAAGTTCAAATCTTGAACTTATTTATCAAATTTATTATAAAGCAACAACTTCAACAATATTACCAAATTCAATTCAAACAAGTGAAAAAGGAGAAACTCTTATGTTACAAGCCAATTATAATAGAAAATCCTTTGCCTCTCATCTCAAGAAACTTCTATGGAATGAGATTCAGGCCGGGGGAGAGTGGGAATTCACAAACTTAAATGAAACGGATCATCAAATTATTCCTGAAACACAAAAGACAATTGCCACAAAAATTATTCAAGATCAAGAAGGAAATGTTAAAATCAACTTTCAACCCTTACTCACAAGAAGTCACAGCTTAGGACAGACTTCTAGACAACCAATCGATTTAGGAAGAAAGAGTATTTCAAGCCTCTACACTTATGTTGAACCAAATCAAACAAATCTTAAGTTAAAAGGAGTTGATTTTGGTCATGAAATACCTCAAGGATATTATCAAGAAATTCCTGAATCAAGTTCTCCAACTGAATTACAAATTTTAACAGAGGAACAAAGAGAAAATCTTTATGAAGAAAGTCAAAGGAAGAATGTTATGGTTATCAATAAAGAATTCAAATCAAATATGGAAATGATTAAGAGAGACTATTATCATGAACCTAATGAGAAAAATAGGAAGTTATTTCTCAAAAAATATAATCATACAGAAAGAGAACAAATTAAGACAGAATGGTTTAAAAAGATGGAACGGATAAAAGAAAATATTCCTTTCTTTAAATTTGTCAAAGATAGACAAACGATTAATGTAATTCAAAATCCTGTTAAAAATTGGAAAACTATTGATAATTATTTTGTCAAATCAATTCATCCTCCAGAGAACTCAATCAGGTTTTATTACAAAGGAAACGAAATCTTAGCCTCATCCTTTAAAGAATCAAAAGGTAAAGGTGAAGTTGATCAGTTAATTAGTCAAAATAATTATACAAATCAAATGCTAAGATCAATAGCTACCCAATCAACAATGATTGAAGAACAACTTGAAAGTCTTGTTGAGATAAAAATTAATAGTACTTATGAAAAAGGTGAATCAAGTAAATCAAAAGAAAGACTTGAAGAACCAATTAAATTTAACATAGTTGATCATAATCTTAAGAATTTTAACTTTGACAAACAAAATGAATTACTTATCAAAAGAATTGATGAATTGATTAGTCAAACTTCAAACCTTAAAATCAATACAATAACCAAAGAAAAAGCAATTAATGCTCTTGAGTCAAATATTACGGAAGAAAGCTTTGACATAAATAAAATCAAAGACTGGAAAAGTCAAAGTCAAAGAACTTATTACAAGAAACCTACCGCCAAGTCTTTTATCAGAAGAATTAAATGATCTTCTTCCTTAAAGAAACTTTCAAGGAAATGAAATCCATGAATGGAGAATTGATGGCTTAACAGAACATCAACTTCATTCTTTTTTACATCAAATGGCTATGACAGCAATTGCCTATAGACTTCATTCAAACAAAGCCAGTGAGGAACAAATAGTTTCTCTCCTTACTCATGGTTTTACTAGAACCCTTAGAGAATGGTGGGATCATTATCTCACTGCCTTTGAAAAAAAACAAATTTACGAATCAAAGAAAGTTAAGGAAGAAAATGGAGTTCCTACACAAGAAAGTAATGCTGTTGCAGCACTTATTTGGTCAATCTTTAGACAATTTATTGGTGAACAAAGTAGTCAACATGAAAAGAATAATGTTATTCTTCTCAACCTTACTTGTCCAAAATTATCAGACTTTCAATGGTACAAAGATATTTTTATTGCCAAAGTTATGGGCAGACCAGATGGAAGGTCTGGATTCTAGAAAGAAAAATTCATTAGTGGATTACCAAAACTCTTTGCTCAAAGAGTAAGAGATCGTGTTAAAGAAACTTTAGGTACAAATTATGAATCAATTACTTATGGTCAAATTGTGTGTACAATTAATCATGAAGGTCTTAAATTATGCAATGAACTCAAAATTCAATCCTAGATGAAAACTGAGTTCAAAAGAAACAAAGGTGAACTTGGAGATTTCTGTGCTCAATATGGGTATGAGAAGATTCAAGCACCTTCAAGAAAATATCTTAAGAAAGTTCATAAAAAATATAAACCATCCAAAAAATATTATAAAAATTACGATAAAAAATATTACAAGAAAAAGAAGAAAAGATCTGAAGAAACCTCAAAGCCTTAGAGAGGAGAAAAACCTCAAAAGTTTAAGAATAAAAAAACTTGTTTCAAATGTGGTAAAAAGGGACATTATGCAAGAGACTGTAGAGTTAAACAAGAAATAAAAGAACTTAACATTGGGAAAAAATTAAAAAGACAAATGCTTAACTTAATCATTAATAGTGAATCAGAAGACTCTAAAACTTCTTACTCAAGCTCATCTGATAAAGAATTTATTAATGAAATTAATACAAGTTCTGATTCGTCAAGTCAAAGTATATCTTTAGAAGAATCTTGTTAAGAAGATCTAGGATTTTGTTCATGTAACAAATGCTCAAAATCTGTTAATGTTATTTCAAAGACAAATGAAATTATTCTTGAAATGATTGAACACATTCAAGAACCATAAATCAAAAATAAGTATTTACAAAAATTAAAAAGAAATTTAGAAAAGGATAAACTTCCCAAAATTGATGAAGGTTATAATCTTGAAGAAATATTTAACAGATTTAGAGATAAAGAAATTTTACCAAAAGAAAATATATCTATTCAAGATTTACAAAGAGAAGTTAATCAAACTAAAGAAGAAATAAAAAAGCTAAAAGAACAAAGTGAAGAATTTAAAAAAGAAATGCTTCATTTGAATTCAAAAGTTGAAAAAATTAATAATAAAGGAAAAGAGAAAATCAATTCAGAAGATGAAGATGATTTTCAAATTAATCAAGGATTTCTTCATTATTTATCAAAGGTCAATATTCATAAATGGTACTCAGAAATTAAGATTGTTATTAACAAAGACTTTATTCTTAAAGGTTGTGCCCTGTTAGATACAGGAGCAGATTTAAATTGTATCCAAGAAGGACTTATTCCTACCTGTTATTACGAAAAAACAAAGGTACAATTATTCAGTGCAACAAACTCTACACTCAAAATACAATACAAAATTTTTAATGCTCATATTTGTAAAGATAACATTTGTCTCAAGACTACTTTTGTACTTGTCAAAAATATGCAACAAGAAATTATTCTTGGAACACCCTTCTCTACCATGAAATACCCTTTCATTGTAAATGAAAAGGGAATTTTTACTTCAATCAGTAATTAAGAAATTACGTTTGAATTTATTGACAAAATGCATGAAAAAGAAATTAATACACTCAAGGATTTAGGAATAAGTAAAATAAATCTTATTCAAAATAAACAAAAGCATATTAAATCTTTATCAAGAGAAATTTATCATAAAAAGATAGAAGACCAAATTCAAAACCCAAAGATCAAAGAACAAATTAGTTTATTCAAAGAAAAACTTGAAAAGGAAGTATGTTCGGATCTCCCAAATGCTTTTTGGGATAGAAAGAAACATTCTATCAAATTACCTTATGTTAAGAACTTTGATGAAGAAAAAATACCTACAAAAGTAAGACCAATACAAATGAATAAAGAATTACTTGAGTATTGTAAAAAAGAAATTCAAGAATTACTCAATAAGAAACTGATTAGAAAAAGCAAATTTCCTTGGAGTTGTGCAGCTTTCTACGTTCAGAATCAAGCTGAAATAGAAAGAGGAGCCCCAAGACTTGTTATTAATTATAAACCTTTAAATAAAATTTTACAATGGATTAGGTATCCAATACCTAACAAAAGAGATTTACTCAACAGACTTAATACTGTCACATTATATTCAAAATTTGATATGAAGTCAGGATTTTGGCAAATACAGATTACTGAAGAGGATAAGTACAAAACCGCATTTACAGTAACATTCGGATATTATGAATGGAATTTAATGTCTTTTGGGCTTAAAAATGCCCCTTCAGAATTCCAAAATATTATAAATGAAATTTTTAATAACTATACACATTTCACTATTGTATACATCGACGATGTCCTTGTATACTCTGAGTCAATAAGTCAACATTTTAAGCATCTTAACATATTCTACAATATTGTTAAGAGAAATGGTTTAGTCGTTTCTAAACCAAAAATCAAGTTATTCCAAACTAACATTAGATTTCTTGGACATCAAATTTATCAAAATAAAATCACCCCAATCCAAAGATCTTTAGAATTTGCTGACAAATTCCCGAATGAAATTACCAATAAAAATCAATTACAAAGATTCTTAGGATGTCTAAATTACGTTGCAAATTTTATTCCAAATATAAGAACCTTAATCAAACCACTATTTAAAAGACTTAGGAAAAATCCTTCAATTTGGAATGAAGAATGTACTCAAATTATCATTAAAGTTAAAACCCTTGTTAAATCATTACCATGCCTTAGTCTTCCTGACCCTGGAGCATTTATGATTGTTGAAACCAATGCCTCTAATGATGGATTCGGAGGTATCCTTAAACAAAAAATTAATTCGAGAGAAACCTTAGTCAGATTTCACTCAGGAGCCTGGTCAGGTCCTCAAGTTAATTACTCCACCATTAAAAAGGAAATGCTTTCAATCGTTTTGTGTATTCAAAAATTCCAAGATGATTTAATTAACAAAGAATTTTTACTTCGAATTGATTGCGCTAGTGCAAAAAATATTATTAAAAAAGATGTTAAAAACCTTGTTTCAAAATAGATTTTTGCAAGATGGCAAGCAATTCTTTCGGTTTTTGATTTTCAAATTGAATTTATCCAAGGGACTTCAAACTCAATTCCTGATTTCTTAACAAGAGAATTCCTATAGGGAAATCATGGCCAGAAGACAAACTGCAAGTGATCTTTACTCCAAAGCCTCTTCTTCAAAAGCCCCAGAAAGAATCCCATTAACAAATAGATTTTTTCCACTTGAGAGACCTTCAAAACCTCAAGCCCCCAGTTTCAAAGATATTATGGAAGGAAGAGTGTCTTCCCCTAGACCTTCTCCATCAAAAGATTCTCCAAAGGGTTACTTTACTAAAAATGTTTATGAAGACCTATTTCCCGTTGAAGTCGAATGGAATGCCTCTCAACCATTCGAAGTTGTCAAAAAATGTTTTTTTAGAGGATGTCATTTTAATATTCCTGACATTATCAAAGACAGAAGGTTTTATGAATTAATCCTTATTGAAACAAATTCAGTTATCATTGATCATATATATGATCTTCAAGAGTCTCAGAAAATAAATTTTTCAAAATTGAAAATTATTAAAGTTATTTCTCCTTCCATTTGGGGACAACATCCTCGAACTTCAAAATAATTTAAAGGAGTTTTTATTCCTCAAACTTATGATTATCAAGATTACCAGAAAGCCTGGTATTATGTTTTTTATGTAAGAATTTTACTCACTCCTGGTTCGTTCATTTTGATCAAAAAATTATAAAAAATTTTCCAAAATGGTTTCTCACCTGGTTTTCTTACTTTGGAGCAGAAGTAGGTATCTTCCCAAAAGAAATTTAAAATGATTTTAAATTATTTAGAAAAAATTTTAAACTTTCTCTTGATTATTCCAAAATTAAAATTTAAGATATAATCTTATCTCTAAACTACTAAAAACATATTATAAGTGTCGTTTAATATACTAATAGGCAAGAAATGAAAATCAAATGCGAAATTAAAAATTAGATATAAAGGCTTAAAAGTGATGACATGTTTGATAATATTTTGAAAACTAAAAGAAATTACAAACTTAATTCAAGGAATGTTTATGTTTTGTTCTTCAAGTCAAATGACAGTTTAAGAGGGAAAGAGGGAAGAGAGAGAATGAATCATGTCTAACGGTATATTTGCAATGGATAATTGTAGCACCCCAATGTGAAAAATAACACATTTTCCTTAGCCCACTATAAAAACACACACCATTTCTTTGTCTATTTATAAGTAGTGTAGATTTATTTATATTTTAAATCACACAATCATTTATTTCAATTTTAATTTAAAATAATTTATAAATTGAATTATTTAATTCATAAAATTAAATAATGAATATGAAAATATTGCAACGATAGATTGTTAAACCAACTAATATCATATTTAATATTCAATATTTGTAATAAATAATTAAAATCGATAATAAAAACAAAATACTAATAACGTATACAAAGGCTCTTATCATAATCTACTTCTTTACTTAATCGTTCAACAATTAAAAAATAATAATATCGAACTAACTTTAAGTTTCTTGATGCAACTGTAAGAAATTATATGCTATTATTTACTATAAACATAGGATCTTTAAATCATCATGATCTTCGCATATATGTCACCTTTATGCGGAAAAATAAGAAAGTCATAAAATCACATACCGGAACCGTTCATGGTGTATGTCAACTGAGAAGAACGCTCGTAAAAACCGTAGAAATCGTTTCTCTCGCTTCACCCCAATCTTTTTCCATACTCCACCAAATTTATGAGAATATGGCTAATAAATAGAGAGTCAAGGCAGAGAGAGGACAATTTTTATATGCCTTACTTTTAATCTAATATATTACTTTGCAGAATATATTAACAATTATGCTAATCCCCATAACAATAGCTATATGTAGATACATAGGAAACTCTTCAACTTCCAGCCATTATATCTCACATTAGTTAATCCATAGATAAAATTTTTCATTTTAGATAAGACATTTCATTTCCTTTATCATAAGTCATTTCATTTCCCTTATCATGTGGTGCACTTATCTTTCATGTGGGACATAGATATATTCTTACATTCTCCCACTTGGCCCATATGAATCACATTGAGTTGGATTAACAAGATAACCATAACATGCACATAACATTATACTTTAGTGAGATAACCATAATATCATAATTAAATAACTCGCTGACACAGGTCATGGCGATAAATATCAATATAGCGACATCTTTCCTTCTATGTACTACAAATACTAGCAAATTACTTAACTACAATCCATAATAGGAAGTAACCATAATCTAACGTCCCGAACCCTTAAACCCGGGTCCGGTGCATTATACCTAATAATATCCTAATGGATCATAATCTATAACATACACAGCGGAAAACATAAATCATAATCTTCATAAAATATAATACCAAAGTTTACTAATTCTAACTATTATCAATAATAAATCATCCATCACCTACATTTCCATAAATCTACATAACTTCCAAAACATTTCAGTATTTTTACAATCCTTCCTTACTCAACAGCCTTAAAACATAAAGACATAAAACATAAATATTTACATTCCCCAAAGTATTATCAGTATATACCCTTTCTTTTAATACTTCTCAAAAAGTTTAAAAACCCTCGAGCTCTTTAAGCCTAACCTCGAGGATGTCTTGAAAAAGAAATAATCATATTTGGGTGAGACACATCTCAGTAAGGGAAGAAACAATATATTAAAACAGTGTGTGACCAACATGAGTTTATATATGACATATTATTTAACATTTCAAAATCGTTAACATAATTTCTGAAATCATTCCCTGAACCTAATCAAACACATGCAAAGGTTTAACCCACGAGATTACCCAAGGATAGGGGTGATTACCCACCCATACAAGTAGCATCCCTCTGCTCTGATATTTAGGCAACCCAAAGGTCGTAACTAAAGCATACCAGGGCACTCACTTTACTCAGTAAGCCCTCAAGTGATAAATTGATCTCGTACTCACACAGTTCATACAAAAGTTTATCGGCAAAGGCCCTAAGGATAGGAAAATCTACCCACCCATACAAGTAAGTTCCCTCTACCCCAGTACATTATGCGGCTACTGCCATATCTGGAGCTACTAGTGCACTCACCTTACTCAGTAAACCCTCAAGCGAAAGGTATGCCTCGCTCAATCGTAACATGTTCTACGTACATACATACTTCTAATATCATAATATATCATTCTTTCTATCATTATTCAATCATACACATCTGTTCATATTCATGCCTTAACATTGCATTGCATTTCATTTTAAGTGACTCTTTCCCATTTTACATTGTTCACATTTTACATTTCATTTCCATTTCATTCATTTCCCTTTTCATTTCATACCCAGCATCTTTCAGCTATTTTACCCAGCATTTTTCAGCTGTCATACATTTACCCAGCATCTTTCAGCTATCTTACCCAACATATTTCAACTGTTTTACCCAACATATTTCAACTGTCATACATTTACTCAACATCTTTCAACTGTTTTACCTAGAATATTTTAGCTGTTTACCCAGCATACTTTAGTTGTTTACATGGTTGCATTAACACACACAAGCAGCACAGTTCATATCATATTTCATTCACAATGCATTACTTACTTAACCTGCATCTCATACATTTAACATATATTTGCACAGAATCCCATGCCACATAGTTTAGCAATAAAATTCATACATTGTTTGTAAAATAAGCCAATCAACATTTAACTTTTATATACTGAAAATACCTTTCATTCCCTACATAATTATCTTGAAAATACTTTTGCACTTTCATCAGTTCATTTTTGCATATACATATATAAAATAAACAGCCTCAAACTTGGAAAAATGTAATTTAAATGGTTGGCATTTTAAACCCACACCGAAACATATACACGTATATATAACACAATTTATTTTTCATTAAATTCATAAAAATTTTGAAGGAACTAAATATGAGGCAAAGGTGGTGGCTAGAGTTGATTAAGGACTACGATTGCACGATCAGTTATCACTCGAGAAAGGCTAATGTGGTAGCAGATGCGTTGAGTCGGAAGTCAGAACATGCAGCAGTGACTGCAATTGTAGCTCAGCATCATATCAGACGGGATCTGGAAAGCCTTGGCATGGAGTTGGTCTCTGGTGATCATCAGGCTCTCATTTCTAGTTTGGTAATCCAACCAACTTTGTTTGAGTGTATTAAATCCGTGCAGGCTAATGATGCAGAGTTAGCGGACATTGTGGAGAAAGTGCAGTAGGGTTTGGCTGCGGATTTTAACATCTTTGACAGAGGTGTGTTGAGATTTGGAACCAGGCTGTGTGTTCCAAAAGACGATGAGATCAGAAGGACGATTTTGGAGGAAGCGCATCGTTCTCTATGTATGGTACATCCAGGTAGTACAAAGATGTATCGGGATTTGCGCGAGTCTTTCTATTGGAGTGGTATGAAAAAGGATATTGCCCGATTTGTGGAGCAGTATCTAACGTGTCAGCAGGTGAAAGCTAAACATCAGAGGCCGACGGGGTCGTTGCAACCCTTGCCTATTCCTGTATGGAAATGGGAGCATATTTCCATGGACTTCGTTACTGGATTGCCATCAGCACTTCATGAGCAGAATGCTATTTGGGTAATTGTGGACAAGTTGATGAAATCTGCTCACTTTGTACCTATGAAGGTCAGCTACCCTTTGAGTAAACTGGCAGACCTATATGTGCATGAGATAGTGAGAATGCATGGAGTTCCGGTGTCCATTGTTTCAGATCGGGATCCAAGATTTACTTCTCGATTTTGGAAGAGTTTGCAGGAAGCATTGGGGACGAAGCTTACTTTCAGTACAGCGTTCCACCCCCAGACTGATGGACAGTCGGAGAGGACGATACAGATCTCGGAGGATATGTTACAGGCTTATCTATTAGACTTCAGTGGTAGTTGGATTCAGTTTCTACCACTAGTGGAGTTTGCCTATAACAATAGCTTCCAGGCTAGTATAAGGATGACACCGTTCAAGGCTTTGTATGGTTGGAGATGTCGATCTCCTTTGTATTGGGATAAGGTCGTTGAACGTTAGGTTTTAGGACCTGAACTTGTACAACAGGTGCCTGAGAAAGTAGGTTTGATCCGGGAGAGGATTAGATCGGCTCAAGTCGGCAGAAGAGTTACCCAGATGTTCGCCACCGCGAGTTGGAGTTTGAGGTAGGGGGTAAGGTATTCCTTAGAATCTCTCCGATGAGGGGAGTGATGAGATTCGGAAGGAAGGGCAAGTTGAGCCCAAGGTATATCGGACCATTTGAGGTACTTAAGTGAGTGGGTTCGGTAGCCTACAGGATTGCACTACCTCCAGCACTCTCGAGGGTCCATGATGTGTTTCACATATCCATGTTGAGAAGGTATGTGTTAGATCCATCTCATGTTATCAGTTATAATGAGTTGGAAATTATGGATACTTTAGCGTATGAGGAGATACCTGTTCAGGCTCAAGATCGTAAAGTTTAGAAGCTTCGTAACAAAAAGATACCGTTAGTGAAGGTATTATGGCGAAACCATAAGGTCGAGGAAGCTTCTTGGGAACTAAAGACGGAAATACGCCGGAAGTATCCGCAGTTGTTTTGAGTAGTATTTGGATAACAGGGTGGTATGAGTATGTATGTATGTATGTAATACTCTGTTATCATATTATATTTGGTGGTTAGTGTCTGGGAGAATCCTGTTGTATTATAAACTTTCGAGGCCACGTATGTATGTAACCATGGTATTCCTTCGCCATAAGTGAGGAAATGTTTGTATGTATTGTAACGAGACTGTGTATAAAGTATGTATGTTTGTATCGTAACGGGGCTGCGTATAAATGGCCGCCGTATTCTCTATAGTAGGTATGTATGTATCGTGATAGTTTGGTTTTGCTTTAGAGTGAGTATGTATGTAGTAGTATGAACGTGTTTGTAATGAGAGATTTCAAATTTTGAGGATGAAATTTTTGTAAGGAGGGGAGATTGTTAGAACTCGAACTGAGAGATGTGGGTTTATTATGTAAAAGAGGAGTAAAAATGGAATTCTGTAGACTTCGTCGACGAGGCCATAATTCGTTGACGAAGGTAGAAGGCTTCTCGTTGACAAAATTCAGAGGTTCATCGATGAGGAAAAACCAAGAGGCGGAAGTTTGAAATATCAGGATTCGTCGACGAAATCCCTAAAGACTTCATCGACGAGGAATACCAATTCGTCGGCAAAATCCCCCGGGTCAAAGGTCTTTAAAAGGATATTTTGGGGTTGCTTTGGGGCTAAGCTTGCCAAACACTCTCTCTCTCTCTCTCTCTCTAGAACTCTCCCTACACTCTCTCTCTCTAGTTTTCTTTGCCGATCGTTGCCCGGTTCGTAATTACAACGATACTGTGAGGATCAGGAAAGGATTCTCTACGTTTCTAGCGGATCGGAATCTCGTTTCGAGCGATTTCAGGTTTCGAGCTAAAATCGAGGTAAGGCTCGATTTTCATTTCTATTTTCTCTCCCTCTTATTATTATTAAAATGCTATTATTTTTCGGGTCACTACACTTCCCGTCCACAATTCAAATGAAGCTTTCTGAATTGCCTTACTAAGAACCCGATTAGGCACATAAACAACTGTTTTAAGGTCCTCCATCCATAATGAAATGGGTACTGAGGAGTTACTTAACATACTTCTAACCATTTCCATAAGAGTACGATTACGCCTTTAAGCCACACCATTCTTGTAACGTCCCTCAATTTCTAAATATAAAATGTCACATAATAGATAACAATGGTCAACCCGAACCCGTGGGTAGCGGGGACACCTGTCAAGCACAGCGGAAAACCTAACAGCAGTAGCATAAAATCTCAACATCCAATCATAAAACATAATACCAGAGCTTTCTATAACATCAATATACTGTTTATATGTACAATCCCCAAAAAGTCAAAACAACACTAGGACCATATAACAAAAATCTTTTGGTCCTAGTTTAACGCTTACCCTTCTAGTAGGGAAGTTCCACTCACTCAATGGCAGCCTTGACCCGCCGATTTCTTTAGGTTTCCTGAAAAATATATTAATGTTGGGGGTGAGACACTTCTTAGTAAGGGAAAATAAACTAAATACAGTTATGTGGCAACATGAATATTTAAAGTGCTTATACATATATAGTATATTTCATAACTCTGGAAATAATCATAATATCATACTGGATAATCATGTACTTTCATATTTGTTAATAATTCATAACATACATAAGCATCTGTTATAATTGTAATACTGAAAATATACAGAGGATGAATAGCTAGCTGGTGTCATGTATTACCCCCTATGACGGGTTGTGCAGCTCGAAGGCGGGACCCGACAATAGCTGGCCGACCACTGCCAAATCAAATATGTTTGTAAGTACGATGAGCCCGCCACACCCTAGTCCGGATTGCCAGGTGGACGTCCACACTCTACTAAAAGCCACATTGACTATCCATCTCTCATCCCCTCGTGGGATGGTTAGCACTAATCTGACGTAGATATCTGATCTACACCTATAGCTACCGTATCGAGCTCCTGAACTAAACTAAACTAACATCCGGGTACTGATAACATATAGTACATAATTTCATAACGACGGCCTTGTGCCGAATATCTTATAAATACGGCCTCGCGCCGAAATCATACATATGGTCTCGTGCCGAAATCATAGTAAATACGGCCTCGCGCTGATAATATAAATACAGTCTTGCGCTGATAACATAAATACGGCCTCGCATCGATAACATAAATATGGCCTCGTGCTAGAATCGTTTCAGGTACATATATATATATATTCTGAAAATACATCATTTATCATATATCCATCAAAATCATCACAACATAATTCATCTTTACATAGTACTTGAAAACATGCTTACTCTTAAAATCTTTCATATCATATTACATTTCATGTAAAATAATATTCATGCCACACATGTGCTGTTAAAAGTCATACTTCATATTCTAAAATCGTGCTTTTCTTACATCTCATACATACATATACATTTTAATCATCATAGCAGTATTTTCCCAATCGTTCATTTCATTCGTAATAAACAATATAACATACACTTTTCTGAAAATAGATTTACTCTTAATTTAATAATAATACACATGGAAAAATAACTGCTTTAGTTTATTCCCTTACTTGACCACTGAGAAAGCCCCTAAATTTTCCTAACCTGACTCCCATAGGATTTCCTACTCAATACCCTGAAACTTAAAACTTTCAGTATCAAACATCAGTATTTTCATGCGTACATCAATTCCTATAACTATCACAAAGTCTAATTTGACTTAAAAAGCCTTACCTCAACCCAGGGATGATTTCCAACTTCATTTCCCCAACGATCCTGCTCCGGCAAACTTGTGGAGAACTTCGCCAGGAGCGTCGTGGTAGCCTCAAATCTTCGATCCGGCGTAAGACTAGCCCAAAATCGAAGAGAGAGAGTGAGAGAGCCAAAGAGGAGAGAGAGAGAGAGAGAGAGAGTGGAGAGGAAGCTTAAAAGTGAAGCAAAATCGGAATTTTCATATTTATAGACGGCGAAATTCGTCGACGAGCCCGTCCTTCGTCGATGAATTCTCATTAATTTCGTCGATGAAATTCAGTCTTCGTCGACGAAGTTTAGTTGGCACCAAAACCCCTCTCGATATTTCTTCGTTGACGAAGCCCTGTGTTCGTCGATGAAATTCTTATAGCCTTCGTCGACGAAACCCTGTGTTTGTCGTTGAATCTTGGCAACTTCCCTCTTTATTTTTGTTTCCATTCCCCTTTCTTTATTATTTAAATTTCATTTAAAATTCGGGTTGTTACAATTCTGCTGAGGCGTATCAGACATTGTGTATTGCGCACATATACTATGCTCTTGTAGGAATTTAGCAAATGGTACTGGACATTGTCTAATTCCTTCATACCTTACATAATACTCACAAACTCTATCAGATCTAATGATTTTTACCTTTCTATCTAATTGTCGCTCAACTTCAGCAATATATGTTTTTTAAAGCATCTATTGCTTGAGATTTTTTCATGCAAAAAATAGATATAACCATAACGAGAGAAATCATCAATAAAAGTGATAAAATACTTTTCACCACCAAAAGCCGATGAGTTAAAAGGTCTACAAATATCAGTATGGACAATCTCCATTAGTTTTTTACTTCTTATGGCACCTTTCTTGAAACTCTTTTTTGGTTTCTTTCCTTTGCTTCCAACTGCATGACTCATGACATTAATTGAATGTTGTCCTTGTTGTTTAAGCCTTGCCTCTTCTTGAATTAAAATGCTTGTCAATTCATTCACATTCCACTTTTATTTAATAGTGTTATAATGAATCTAAAATAGCCCATACTAAGGAGGCAAAGAATTTAGAATAAAC
The DNA here is from genome assembly GCF_029873635.1 of Malania oleifera. Taxonomy (NCBI): domain Eukaryota; kingdom Viridiplantae; phylum Streptophyta; class Magnoliopsida; order Santalales; family Ximeniaceae; genus Malania; species Malania oleifera. Next base: position 25,921,919 of record NC_080426.1, on the reverse strand, counting down.
TGAGCAAGGAAGCACTCATCAACATTCATTCCTAGAGATTTAAGTCTAGTAACTAGATTAGTTATATCAAGGACATGTTCTTTGATTCCTCAGCTACCATTAAATTTCAGGGTGGTAAGTTTAGTTATTAACCTCCCTACAAGGGACTTATCTGCTGAACGAAACCAATCTTCCACAGCCTTAAGATATTCCTTTACATTTTCAAGTTGAGGAAGTGTTGATTTAATATTATTTGTTATACACGTCCGCAATAGCATAATACTTAATCTATTTGACCTTTCCCATGACCTATACAAAGATCGCTGCTCCGAACTGCTTGTTTCAGTAATGGCAACTAGTTTATCTATTCGCAGAGCTAAGTCCAAATCTAGAACACCAACGTGAAACTGAATCTATTCATTCTAGTTAGAAAAATTTGTTCCATTAAAGATTGGAACAGAAGAAGCTAGCGAATGTAGTGAAACAAGAATAGACACTGCGATAAAATGATCACAACATTAATGCTTTGAGTAAAACATTTTCATTAGTAAATTGCGTTCAATCTTTGGATCAACTTATGCAATATACTAACATTCACATTTACTGGTGATTTACACCCAACTATAATAATTTTACATGCTTACTTTTATGTAAAATTCGACAATTCATGCATGTATAAATACAATTGATCACCCAATATAAATAGGTCCATAACATTGTCAACATTGCCAACTTACTATTATAAAACATATGAGAGTTCCATAGTTAATCAAATAATAAAATTGTTTGCATGCATTTTCATTTAACAGTCCACTTTAGTATCACTGTATAGGGGAGAGCCATCAACGGTTTCAGGATGCTAGCAAGTTTATGGTTTCAAAATTATGATATTTCAAACCAACAAAACTCAATAAAACCAGCAAATATCATATAAATTTTCCAATATTATACGAAACATTAACAAAATCACAAGGGGTTAACAGAAACGATCTTTATCATAAAAGGAAGATCACAATAATTTCAACATTGCTCTGATACCACATGTAAGATATTGTATGCTATTATTTGCTATAAACATATGATCTTTAAATCATCATGATCTTCAGATATATGTTACATTTATGCGGAAAAATAAAAAAGTCATAAAGTCACATACCGAAATCGTTCATGGTGTATGTCAACTGAGAATAATGCTCGTAGAAACCGTATAAATCGTTTCTCTCATTTCACCCCGATCTCTTTCCGTACTCTACCAAATTTATGGGGATATGTGTAGCGACCTGCTTAATTAACTGAGTTTTTTCTTTTTTTTTTTATACTATGATAATCTACATGCTCTGATACCAAACAGGGGTAAACCCAATCATTAACCTAAGAAACAAGAAGCAGAAACTGAATAAACATATCCATATGTAAATATATACAATCCAATACTATACAATACCAAAGTGCTACATGTTTCCCAAAATATACACATATCACGATTTCCCAAAATACCCTCAATCATGCTGGGATATATAAAAACACTCCCAAAATATACTCATTCTCTGACAGGGCACCACTGAAGCCCATCTATCTGCGAGCCTGATCTGCTCGCCTACCTGAATCACTTGAAAAATGTTTCAACACTGGGTGAGTCAACGCTCAGTAAGACAAAATATGCTATTACTAGTGTGTGGCAAATAAGTTACTATACTATGAAAATCTGTTTTCATATAATCATGAATAACTAGATGCAAAAGTACAGTTCAAGTAATAAAATACACCACCCCTCTCCATGTTGCTTAACGTAACAATATTATAAGTTACTATTCAACATACTTCTATTATTCATAAGTATATTCCCTATTTTTGTAAATTTGTACATACGTAATAATAACTGAAAATGTTCCCTGTGGATGTCTGTGTGTCATGACTTACCCCCTTATGACAGGGTTGTGCGGCCCGTAGACGGGATATACCTTGGCTGGCCAACTAGGAATAAATCACTATACTCCGTCAGTCGATCTGCCCACCTCAACCCATATCTAGATGGGAAGCCTAACCTCTTCGGGGGTCTAGGTGATCGACCTTACCACGTATTATCTAAATAGGTGGTTGCACTCATAAAGTAACATAATATCTGTAGCAACGGTATCGTGCTCTGTAACTGCATAGTCCAACAGGGTCTGATATTATATAATGTATTTCTATATACAACTATCTGATTTACCATGATTATGAAATAATCGTAATAACTATAATGCTGCATAAACTATACTGTAATTCATACGTTGTAACACTGAGAACTATATAATCATAACACTGAAACTGCATAATCATAATACTGATATTCGTATAATCATGGTACTGAGATTCATAAAATCATGATACTGAAATATCGTAAAATCAGAATACTGAAATATTGTAAAACATATCTTCATATTATATTCATATTCACTAGCCACACGATACTTTAATACATAATTTTCATCATTTAATAAACTGTATAATATTTTGAAAATACCTAACATAACATATTTCCCTTACCTGACTACTGGAAAGCCCCTATGGTATACTAGACTAACACCCGCAGGACCTCCTACAAAACACCCTAAAAATAATATTTGTCAAAACATAATATCAGTATTTCTCCGCCTACATCATTTCTTATAATTATCATAATACCAAAAATAGGCTAAAAGGTCTTACCCTGAATTTGGGATGAAATCCCACTCAGTCTCACCGACAACCCGCCCTAGCAAACTTGAAGAGAATTCTTCTAGGAGCGTCGTAGTGGCTTCAGATGGTCGATCCGGCAACTAACGGGGCTAGAATCGAAGAGAGAAGGGAGAGAGAGACGTAGGAGAGAGAGATGAGAGAGAGAGAGGAGCGTCAAAAGTGAATAAAAATCCGGTTTTTAGCTATTTATAGGGCCAAATTCATCGACGAGACACGTCATTTCGTCAACGAATCCTTCAGTAAATTCGTTGATGAAATCCTATATTCGTCAACGAAATTCAGAGCAGACCAAAACCATCTCTCGGTATTTTCTCGTTGACGAAACCATATATTCGTCGACGAAATCCTTTAGACCTTTGTCGACGAAACCCTGTATTCATCGACGAAGCTTGGCAATTTCCTTGAAATTATTATATTATCCAAAATGAAATGTCCGCGTTCGTCGACGAAGTCTACAACCTCTTTCTGTTTCTTTTTCTATTTCTCTTCCCTCTTATTATTATTTAAAATACTATTATTCTTCGAGTCACTACAATATGACTAATAAACAGAGAGTTAAGAGGACAATTCCTATATGTCTTACTTTTAATATATTCTATTACTTTGCAGAATATCTTAACAATCATGTTACTCCCCATAACAATAGCTATATATAGATACATAGGAAACTCTTCAACTTCCAGCCATTATATCTCACATTAGTTAATCCATAAATTAGACTTTTCATTTTAGATAAGACCTTTCATTTCTCTTATCATAAGTCATTTCATTTTTCTTATCATGTGGGACATAGACATATTCTTACAATAATAAGAAATATATGTATCTTCCACATGGATTTCCTAATTCAAGCCAATTTGTAACAACAACAACAACAATGATTATTTGTAAGTACTAGTAAATATGTCATGTGCTTTGCACATGATTATGGTAAAACTAACATTATATAGAATATTTTTAGAATTTTTAATAAAATCAAATAAATAAACATTATATTGTCATAATTTAATTATAAATATCAAAGTATGAAATATTAAAAGTTATTTATAAAAATTATAATTTGTCCAAAACTATAAATATAGACATAGACATTAGATACAAATATATATTAACATAATATATTATTATAACTTAATATATTATCATAATTTAGTAACTATTTGTAATTTTATAATTTTATCCATTATATTTATATACAATGCTAATTTGTTTTACGTTTTAATCAAGTTTTTTTTATTTTTTCCAAATTGAAACATTTAAATCTCCAAGTAAAATATATTTTACTATTGATTTTCATATGAATTTGGATCGGTTTCAACTCACAAAAATGCTAAATTAAAACCTTTGATTTGGTTCTTTTTTACAACTTCAGTGTGGGTAACCGAATCATGAACATTCCTCATATCAATATATTAGTTTTTATTTTTCTTTTTGTGCTTGTTCCTTTTAAAAGATTAAAACACTTTTATCGATAAAATACTTAAACTATTCATACTTTTATATTAAGAATATTTAGTATTATTTTTAAAAGATAAGAATAATATTGTTTACAAAATAATTTACACTATTCATAATTTTATCTGTGGTATGAATATGGACGAAAAGAATTATAAAATCTAGTTGAGCTATTGTGGTAAATTAAAAATTTAAGATAAGTCAAATGAAAGTAATAAGTAAAATAATATATTAAATTAGTGGGTGGAACCTTCAAAGAACCTCCAACATGTTAGTTCTTAAAAATATCCAAATAAATTAAGTTTTAAACAAAACATTAAATGCTTGAACTAATGGGCAAATAAATCCTTCGTGATCTCCCTTTACTTATGCTTTGTAAATTACCCATGGTATTTGTGTGTGTAATATATTACACATACCCTCAATGAAGTTTAAAGAATAGACAGTGTAAAATAATAGTATGTTGGAAAACTTACTCCTATCACATTTCTTGTGGCTATGAAAGGAAATGAAGGGGGTTGGTGGTGGTGGTGAAGTTGAGAATTTCACTTATGAGTTTGTCCCACATTGGAAAAATTGAGTGAATGAAGAGTGTTCATATATATGGTTTGGCTCAATACCCTAAGTTTAAATTTTTGGGTCAAGTTGGTGCTCACTCATGTGTATCAAGCATACCTATGGACTCTTTTGGTACTAGCAAGTAGTATTAGAGTCGACGATTCGTAACTCTACGTGAATGAGATCATAAAATTCGAGACGTGAAACTAATTCTCTTAACATGTTAATAGTTCGAGGACTAAGTGTGTGGGATGGATCCGAATAGGGTCAAGACGTGGGAGATAGGATTGGTTCAGAAGCACATGGAATACAATCCAAGACACGTAAGGCAACAGTGGTAGGACTCACTTGAGCAACTGTTGGGGAATTGGGGCTACTCCCATGAGGAAAACGTTTTTTGTTCAAGGGGGAGCAATTGGAACTCACAAAATGAGAGGGAGATTGTTGAGAATTTCACTTATGAGTTTGTCTCACATTGGAAAAATTGAGTGGGTGATGGGTGCTCATATACATGGTTAGGAAGCTTTTGGGTCAAGTTGGTGCTCACTCATGTTCATCAAGCGCACCTATAGACTCATTGTAACGCCCCGACCCTCTACGTGGACCCAAAGTGCTACTAATCCATTCATTTACCTGATAATCCACATTCTAATATCATGAACGTAGCGGAAACATAATTATAATCTTCCAAAAAATATAATACTAGAGTTTTCTAAATCTATATACACACTATAATAAACCATGCATTCACTTGTATTCACATATATACATATCTCCAAAACACAACCTACACTTCCATTATTCACAACCATCCATTTCTCATAAGACTTAAAACATAAAATATTTACACCCCAAAATATTATCAAAATTATACTTTTTTTCTCAAAAATGCTATAACAGCTCAAGTTCTCTAAGCTCGATCTTGTGGAGGTCCTGAAAAAAGATAAGTTCATATTCGGGTAAGACACATTTCAGTAAGGAAAGAAACAATATGTTAAAACAGCGTGTGACTAATATGAGGTTTGTAAATAACAAAAGTATATATTTTCATCATTTGTAAATCATTAGCATAATTTCTAAAATTATTTATTGTTCCTAATCAAACACATGCAAGGTATTTTACCCACGAGATTACTTAATGATAGAGATGATTACTCGCCTATACAAGTAACATGTGATAACCCACAAATATATATATATATATATATATATATAATTAAAGCACAATAATAATAAAATAATAAAAATGGTCATTAAGTTAATATCAATATTGAAGTGTTTTTCTATAAGATCCTTAATTCTATGTTTGATGCTTAAGAAAAACCTTGTCTAAGCATGTACTCAAAGACCATTGCGGTTCAGTCGCTCCCTGGAGGTTGGCCTGGTCAAAATAGAATTTCATAAGATAAAACAAGGTAGACACTATTTGTATACGTAAATAAGTACATAAAATAATGTTTTGACGGACATAATTTGTAGAAATATAAAATAAAATAATAATAATATAGGTATCCTATGTGAGTCCCACAAGACTGTTTGGGGAGGTTCACACGAATTTCGAAGCTGTGTAGGGCTTATAAAATTTTATGAGGATTATTAGAATTACTTAAGATCCACTTGGGTCTCGAAATTGTGTGAAGCCTACAAGATCATGTGGGGTCCGCATAAGTTTTCAAAATTTAAATTTAATTCTTTTTCAAAAATAAATAATAAAATAAAATAAATACTAAAAATAGCTTAAAAGTAATAATAATGATTTAAAAAAATAAAATACTAAAATAATTATTAACTAATTAATTAATTAGGTAATTAATTAAAAATATAAATTAATTAGTTAATTAATTAAAAATCTATTTAATGGGAATGGTGGCAAGCACTCTCACATGACCTCCATCCACATCCTATACTCAACTCATACCTTACCCATCCCTTACCCATTCTTTAATTTAAAAAAAATTATAATTTCACTCCTCTCCCCACACTTTTACAAATTCCACTTCTTCCCCAAAATTTTCCTATAAATAGGAAACTCTCAACCTTCATTTTTTACAAAAATTTTCAAAGGAAAAGAAAAATTAGTGAGTGAAATAATTAGCGGTGGAGAGAGAATTTTTAAGTAAGTTCTCACTCACCTACTCTTTCCGATCTCATTTCTTAGAAGAGGTAAGTAAATTTGATTATGTTAGCTTTTTTTTTTATTTAAAACTTATACCCGAATTTATTTTATAAGTAAATTTCAATTATGTTAGTTAGTTTCACAAAATTTCCATGAGTTTATTTTTTAGGTATATTTAATTATACCAGTTCTATTTTTAATATACTTGCATCTATTTTTGGGTTAAGAAATGTTCTAATCTCCTCGGGTAAGTTTTTGAGAATTTTTTTCTATTAAAAAAAATTTATATATATTTTTAACACAAAAATTGTGTGGCATGAGTTTATTTTTACTTTACATTTTTCATTAAAATTTGAGTGAAGATGAAATTTTCACGAGATTATTTTAAATTACATAAATTATAATAAAATGGTTTCAAAACCCCTTATGACAAGGCAAGTTCAAAGTTACAAATGTTCGGTACCGCATCTTAAAGTTTAAACAGATCAGAGTGCACTCACACTGTTTACAAAGTGGTTATTCATGTTAGTAGATTTCTCCTGAGTGTACACCTAGTTCCGGACCAGGACTTAATAAGGAAAATCTCACTTAATGTTTACGTACGTTGATTTAGTTTGGTCAGCCAACCAGCTAAGTCCAGTCATCAGACCGCACAACCCAGTCACGGGAGTAAACATAACTTACGGCTAACAGACCTAAGGGTGGTTTTTACAATATATGTTTATACATATTTAATTACGTGTATAGAGTTATTGATGATTTGAAGGAAAAATATATGTTTATGTGAAAAGGGTTATTCTTGTGTCTAAATGACGATCTAAAGGAAACGTATAAGGAAATATATATATATATATATATATATATATATATATATATATATATCTCTGTGTGTGTGTGTGTGTGTGTGTAAATAATTAAATATTTTTACAGTTTTAAAGTTAAAAGTTTAATTTAACAATTATAGTATATGATTATAAAATTTTACTGTTGTAATTGATGATAAAAGTTTTATACAGAAATTTTTAAATTTACATTTATTTTAGAAGCAATTTTGAAGTTATAGGATTAAATATTGTTTTACAAAATTTTAAAAACTCATTTTGACCACACACTAATAATAATCTTATTTACTTACTGAGTGTTGTCTCACTCCAATCATATTTTTACATTTCAGATAACTCTGAATGACATCGAAAATCTGGCATAGCAAGCATGCAGGTGGGAATAGAATAGAAAAAAATAAAGTTTGATTGGAAATATTAGTATGATGCCAAATATTTATATGTAATTTTTCTTCTTTTGAAATAAATGATTGTAATATGGATAATTAGCACTCTGGTTTAATAATAATGAGTTTATTTACTTTCGTTGTAAATCATTGGTAAAAAGTAAATATCTCAAACCCTTCGAGGTTGGGGTATTACATTTGGTATCAGAGCAATAGGTTATAGGTTATGTAGACTTTAAGAAATAATTTTACCAGAACATAGGATGTGGGTTCTGCATACTCTAATATATAGATTTTATCAGAGCTTAGGCATAAAACATGATTTGGGTAGGATTGGATAGTTTAGAATATTTATTTTAGTTTGTTATATTATTATACGTTAATAATAGATTTATGATTTAAAATAACATTTTATCATTGTTTAAGAATGGATCATAAAGATAGTAGCAATGGAAAAAATGAAATTAACGTGAAGGTTTCCAAGGACAGGTAATAATCATAAATTCTTTAAGAAAAATGGTAGTATTATTGAAGACATGTTAATTAATTTAAATATGTTATTTATGTTTGTAGAAACACGTACCCATATTGATAATTCATAATTAGTTGTCAGATGCGTTAATAATTTAAAATTTATATATATATAAATATAATAATATAATAATATCTGAAATTTATTTATTTTCACTATTATTATTTTCACTAAATATATAAAAAATAAAACATTAGACCCTACTGAGTTTAGAAGTGCTACATATACAAATAAATATGAACAAACGGTTTATTATGAAATCTGAATTTACCCAAAATTTTTTTACATGTATAAGTTGGATATGAATATGTATTTTTACATTACATATTCAGTTATCAACAAAACATTCAAACTTAATTTAGGAATATATATTTTGACAAAATCTTTAATTTTAATTTTGTATTAGTTTATGAGGAATTAAATATAATTTAAATGTTACTTATTATATTTAAATTCAAAAAAAAAAAAATTCCTTAGCATGTGCAAGTTAAATATGTATATCTATTTTTTTTTCCCATTGTATATTTAATTTCCATCAAGTATCAAAGTTTGATTTAGGAGTACAAATTTTGATGAAATCTTTAATTTTGTATAAATTTATAAAAGTTAATACAACTTATATTTTTCTATATTAAAAAAAAAAACCTATATTGTAAAAATTCCATTAATGAAAGTAATATAAAAATTAACTAATTTCCTTTAAATAACTAACCAATGTCAAATCATCAATCGGCCAAACATGCCCAACATATATTTGATCTAATAATAATAATAATAATAATGGAATATATATATATATATATATATAAATATATAAAAGGGGTACTCTTGCAGTTGAAAAAAAAAAAAAAACGTCATGGATGGAAATCATCGGCTATAGCTCACTTACCCCCGAAGTAAGATTAGAGCATGAGACCACTTGGGCATAGTGGAGACTCGAACCCGCGATCACATGGATGCACGGTCGGTTCCTTCCTGCTAGGCCACCCACCCAAGTGGTGACCTAAAGATGAAATTAATTATAATTAAAGCATTAATAAAGATGTAGAAACATAAAAAGAACCTTGAGTCCGCAAATTTTGCAATACGTGTCGCTCGCTTGATTTTCGCGACACATATCGCTCTCCCTCGATTTTTGAAAAATGCGTCACTCGAGGCACGTGTTGCTCTCTTTTGGTTTTGCGACACACATCGTTCTCCTTCTATTTTTGCAAAATGCGTCACTCGATATTCGTGACACGAGTCGTTCTCTCTTGATTTTCGCGACACACATTGTTCTCCCTCAATGTGTGCCAAACGCGTGCTTGATATCCATGACACGCGTCGTTCTCTCTCGATTCTCGCGGCACATGTTGCTCTCCCTCGATTTGTGCAAAACGTGTGCTCGATATTAGTGACACACGTCACTCTTTCTCGATTCTCGCAACACACGTCGTTCTCCCTTAATTTGTGCAAAACGCGTTGCTCGATATCCGTGACACGCGTCACTCTCCCTCAATTCTCGTAGCACACGTCGCTCTCTCTCGACTTCCACAACACGCGGCCATTCCCTTATAAAAAAGGTCCACCCTTCTCGAACTCTAAGCATCACAGTTTTCTATCATCTTAAACAATCACATTTCAGTTTGCAGTGATTAGCTCTTCCCAACTTGTCACTTAGTTGTCTCATTACTCGAAAATGTTGTCAAATCACCCAACTCCCCAAGTTGCTGAGAACAGCACTAGATTGTCGATCCAAAGATGGAAACCTAGTAAGGCACAACTGAAGATTTTAGAGGAGGCCTTCCACAACAGTCAAGGGGAACTCCCTTCTGTGGAGCGTATTATCTTGCTTGCAGCACAACTTTGACAGTATGGTCCAATCAAGCCGAGCAATATACGCTTTTTGTAACAACCTGAATTTTAAATGAAATTTAAATAATAAATAAAGGGAAATTGGAAAAAGGAACAGAAGGAAGCTGCCAAGCTTCGTTGACGAACACAGGGTTTCGTCGACGAAGGCTTTAAGAATTTCGTCGACGAACACAGGGCTTCGTCGACGAAGAAATACCGAGAGGGGTTTTGGTGCTGACTGAATTTCATCGACAAAATTAATGAGAATTTGTTGACGAAGGACGGGTTTGTCGATGAAATCCCCCGTCTATAAATATGAAAAATCTTATTTTTCTTCACAATTAAGCTTCCTCTCCACTCTCTCTCTCTCTCTCCCCTTCGGCTCTCTCACTCTCTCTCTTTAATTTTGGGATAGTTTTATGCCGGATCAAAGATTTGAGGCTACCACGACGCTCCTGGCAAAGTTCTCTACAAGGTTGTCGGAGCGGATCGTCAGGAAAATGAAGTTGGGAATCATCCCTGAGTTGAGGTAAGGCTTTTTAAGCCAAATTAGACTTTATGGTAGCTATAGAAATTGATGTACGCATAAAAATACTAATGTTTAATACTGGAAATTTTCAGTTTTAGGGTATTTATCAGGAAATCCTACGGGGGTTAAGCTAGGATATTCTAGGGGCTTTCTCAGTAGCTAGGTAAGGGAATAAACTAAAGCAGTTATTTTCCATGCAAGTTAAGATTAATTATGAGCACATTTATTTTCAAAAAAATATATGCTATATTTGTTTATCACATATGAAATGTATGTTTGGAAAGTACTGCTATTATGATTAAAATGTATATGTATGTATGAGATGCCAGAAATGATGATTTAAGAATATGAAGCATGACTTTAAACGGCATATGTGTAGCATGAACATTATTTTTATATGAAGTGAATCATGATATGAATGATTTTATGAGCAAAGCATATTTTAAGGTATTTTGAAAAGATGAGTTATGCTATACTGAATTTGACGAATATATGATAAATGAGTTATTTTTAGAATGTAAATACCTGAAACGTATTTTGGCATGAGGCCATGTATTTATATTATCGGCATGAGGCCGTATTTACGATTTTGTCGCGAGGCCATGTATTTATGATTTCAGCACGAGGCCATATCTATGTTTTCGGCATAAGGCCGTGATGATGTTATGTATGTTCATGTATTATATATTATTACAACCAGGATGTTAGTTTAGTTCAGTTTAGGGCTCGATACCATAACTATATTGTAGATCAGATATCTACGTTAGATTAGTGCTAACCATCCCACGAGGGGATAGGAGATGGATAGTCGATGTGGCTTTCAGTAAAGTGTGGACGTCCACCTGGCAGTCCGAACCAGGGTGTGGCGGGCTCATCATACTTACAGACATATTTGATTCGGCAGTGGTCAGCTAGCCATTGTCGAGTCCCGCCTTCGGGCTGCACAACCCATAATGGGGGATAATACATGACACCAGCTAGCTATTCATCCTGGGTATATTTTCAATATTACAGTTATAACAGATGCTTATGTATGTTACGATTTATTAATAAATATGAAAGTACATGATTATCCAGTATGATATTATGATTATCCAGAGTTATGAAATGTACTGTATACGTATAAGCACTTTAAATGTTCATGTTGCCACACAACTGTTTTTAGTTTATTTTCCCTTACTGAGAAGTGTCTCACCCCCAACATTAAATGATTTTCAGGAAACCCAGAGAGACCGGCGGGTTAGGGCCGCTGTTGAGTGATTGGTGCTTCCCTAATAGAAGGGTAAGCTATGTACTAGGATCAGTAGATTTTGTTATATGGTCCTAATGTCATTTTGATATTTTGAGGGTTGTATATATATGTACAGTATTGGGAGATGTAGTAAACTCTGGTATTATGTTTCTAGTATTATGTTTTATGGATGGATGTTTAGATTTTATGTTTACTGCTGCGTAGAATTCCACTGTGTTTGACAGGGATCCCTGTTACCCACGGGTTCGAGTTGACCATTTTATCTATTATGTAACATTTTATATTTAGAAATTGAGGGACGTTATACTTTTGGTTTGAGAACCGTAGGTGTAGGCGGGGATCAATTGGAGAAGCCACTATCTCAACTACTGTCCCATCAATTCTCCATCTTACCTCCTCCGCCACTACCGCCCCGAGCAGTGCCCCTACCATTCTTCAAACCACTTGTACCCTCATCCCTATCGACAATATTCCATCTATGAAACTTACAACTAATATCACACCAATGAGCCATACCTTTACAATGGTAATATCGCAATCACCACGCTAAGGGTTTCAGATAATACTGGCCTACTCCACCTGATGGGGATGAACATGCCTTATGTATCCCTTTTACTGATATGATGACACATGGACGACCTCCCGATCTCCACTCCTTTGCTGACATGGTGACACGTGGATGACCTCCAGATGTCCACTATTGTTTATATCTATTTTGCAGGAACACATGAGATTAATTGAAGATCATCTACTTCTTTGATGGAATATTTTTTATGTGAAGACTTTGCTGTTGTGTTAATTTATATTTTTCGTGTATATGTTATTTCAAGATTACTAAGTGCTTGAAGACCATGCTTGAAGATCCAAGTGAAGTATTGAAGCAAAGTCCAACTCAAAACCCATGTGGCTCCAATGGGTCCCACACGGTTTTGGCCTTCCTTTTGGAATGTGTTTAAATTTCAAATTTGAATTGTAATAATGCAAGACAACTAAGCTTGACTTGTGTGCTTATGAGTTGGAGTTCCTTATTTTTTTAGTAAGTATTAATTGTGTTAGGTTAATAGTTGTTGAAAGTTGTTGAGAGTTGTTGTTGAAAGTTATTGAGAGTTGTTGTTGAAAATTGTTGAGAGTTGTTGAGTGTTTAAAGCTTTGTCTCCTAGGCTATGCCTATAAATAGCTTTCTTATTGTAAGAACGAGATATGAAGTTGAAGTTGAAGTTGAATATTGAAAAAGCATCTCTTTGCTTGAGCTTGTAAAGCTTGTTCCTCTCCTTGTGAGTGAGTAGTGTGAGGCTACGGCGTTCTCTCCGGAGATCAAGTGGTGAGAGACCACTAAACTATCCAACGACTCCATCAACCCTTCCTCCATCTAATATTCTCATGGCCCCCATCAACACCACACGACCAGCGTCTTCATACACCCACACGACGATCATCATCTACACTTCATGGCTGTGTTCATCTTGTGATTCAAAGCTTGTACAAAGGACCAATGGTATGACCTAACTACGTGTGGAACAACGTCAAGTCATCTAAACCAATATCTTGGTAACTTCAATACTTGTGTTTGAATCTTTTTTTTATATTTTGTGAACCCTTGCTAGTAGATTAAAATCACATCTTTGAATAGCCCATTTGATCCATAGATTGCAATATTGGTACTTGCTAGTTAAAATCAATTGTATGAATATTAGTTTGCTAGCATAGAACTTTTATTCTTGAATCTTTGAAATAACAACTTTTCAGTATATAACTTGATTCCTTTGTGAAAGAACCAATCGGGACTTAATTGCTAGACAAGTCATACACCTTTTCAAAATCCTTGAACATATGAAATAAAACATGATTTATTGTGTTTATGTTCGGATAATTAAATTCTAAAATTAAAGTGTTTAAGTGTATGTGCTTGTGTGAGGGTTGAATCGTAGGACATAGGTCGACCTTTCCCGTCCTACATCACCACCATTGCAAAGAGATCCAATACGCATTGAGACTCATATACGGGCCACCAATGACTCGTTATAATCATCCCCACCAAATGCCACAAAGGGAAGAGGGTAGCTCTTCCTCCCTCGTCGAACAAATGGGCGTTTTCTCCCTTTTTCCGACCCAAGCCGGCGACATTACAAGAGGTCAACTCTGCCAAGAAAGAACCCAGGCGGTCAGCAGTGACACCACTAGCACTTCGATAGATGTTGACATTGATCTAAAGCTCTAAAGGCCAGATTTCGTTTAATTTTTATACACATATTTTTAATTTATAGGACATGTATAATATATAATATATATATATATATAAAATTATCTTTTTCCACATCTTCTGAATTTCTTTTCCATTTCAACCCCTATTAGACTGACGATTCACACTTCAATTCCCAAAATAAAATACCTTGCCAAATTGACCCTCAATCTATTCTAAGACTTAGTCAAATCGTTAATCAATTTACTCTTTTAAATAGTGCAACCAATTAAACAGTACTCATTTTAAATTAGCAAATTTCAATGACAAAATTTGTATAAAGAGGGGAGAATGTGATGATCCAAAAATATATATATACGATTAAAGCACAATAATAATAAAATAATAAAAATGGTCATTAAGTTAATATCAATACAGAAGTGTTTTTCTGTAGAATCCTTGATTCCATGTTTAAAGCCTAATAAAAACCTTGTCTAAGCGAGTGCTCAGAGACCATTGCGATTCAGTCGCTCCCTTGAGGTCGGCCTAGTCAAAATGAAATTTCATAAGATAAAACAGCGTAGACACTGTTTGTATGCGTAAATAAATACATAAATTAATGTTTTGACTGACATAATTTATAAAAATATATGATAAAATAATAGTAATATAAGTATCCTATGCGGGGCCCACAAGATTGTGTGGGGCTCACATGAGTCTCGAAGTTGTGTGGAGGTTCACACGAGTCTCGAAACTGTGTAGGGCTCATAAAATCGTATAAGGATTATTGGAGTTACGTAGGATATACTTGGATCTCGAAATTGTGTGGGGCCCACGAGACCATGTGGAGCTTACATAAGTTTTCAAAATTTAAATTTAATTCTTTTTCAAAAATAAATAATAAAATAAAATAAATATTAAAAATAGCTTAAAAGTAATAATAATGATTTCAAAAAATAAATAATAAAATAATTAATTAACTAATTAATTAAAAATTTATTTAATGGGAATGGTGGCAAGCACTCCCACATGGCCTCCATCCCCATTCCATACTCAACTCATATCTTGTCCATCCCTTACCTATTTTTTAATTTTAAAAAAATTATAATTTTACCTCTCTCCCCACACTTTTACAAATTCCACTTCTTTCCCAAAAATTTTCCTATAAATAGGAAGTTCTCAACCTTCATTTTTCACAAAAATTTTCAAAGAAAGAGAACGATTAGTGAGTGAAAGAATTAGTGGTGGAGAGAGAATTTTTGAGTAAGTTCTCACTTACCCACTCTTTCCAATCTCATTTCTTAGAGATAGTCATTGTGTTTGTAGCATAAGATAAAAGAAGAGGTAAGTAAATTTCAATTATGTTAGTTAGTTCCATAAAATTTCCATGAGTTTATTTTTTACGCATATTTAATTATATCAGTTCTATCTTTAATATACTTGCATCTATTTTTGGGTTAAGAAATGTTCTAATCTCCTCGGGCAAATTTTAAGCATTTCTTTCTATTAAAAAAAATTTATATATATTTTTAACACAAAAATTGTGTGGCATGAGTTTATTTTTACGTTGCATTTTTTATAAAAATATGAGTAAAGATGAGATTTTCACGAGATTATTTTAAATTGCATAAATTATAATAAGATGGTTTCAAAACCCCTTATGACAAAGCAAGTTCAAAGTTATAGATGCTCGGTACCGCAGCTTAGAGTTTAAATGAATCAGAGTGCACCCACACTGTTTACAGAGTGGTTATTTATGTTAGTAGATTTCTCTTGAGGGCACACCTAATTCCAGACCAGGACTTGGTCAACCAGCCAGTTAAGTCCAGTCTTCGGACCGCACAACCCAGTCATGGGGGTAAACATGAGTTACGGCTAACAGGCCTAAGGGTGGTTTTTACAATATATGTTTATACATATTTAATTACGTATATAGAGTTATTGATGATTTGAAGGAAAAGTATATGTTTATGTGAAAATGGTCATTCTTGTGCCTAAATGACGATCTAAAGGAAACGTATAAGGAAAAGTATATATATATATATATATGTAAATAATTAAATATTTTTACAGTTTTAAAGTTAAAAGTTTAATTTATCTGTTATAGTATATGATTATAAAATTTTACTGTTGTAATTGATGACAAAAGTTTTATACAGAAAATTTTAAATTTACATTTATTTTAGAAGCAGTTTTGAAGTTATAATATTAAATATTATTTTACAAAATTTTAAAAGCTCATTTTGGCTGCACACTAATAATAATCTTATTTACTTACTGAGTGTTGTCTCACTCCAATCATATTTTTACATTTCAGATAACTCTGAAGGACATATCGGAAATCAGGCATAACAAGCATGCGGGTGGGAATAGAATAGAAAAAAATAAAGTTTGATTAGAAATATTAGTATGATGCCAGATATTTATATGTAATTTTTCTTCTTTTGAAATAAATGATTGTAATATAAATAATTAGCGCTCTGGTTTAATAATAATTTAGTTTATTTACTTTCGCAGTAAATCATTGGTAAAAAGTAAATATCTCAGACCTTTCGAGGTTGGGGTATTACATAACACCCCTCTACTCTGATACATTAGGCAACCCAAGGGTTACAACTGAAGCATACCAGGGCACTCACGTTATTCAGTAAG
The DNA here is from genome assembly GCF_029873635.1 of Malania oleifera. NCBI lineage: Eukaryota > Viridiplantae > Streptophyta > Magnoliopsida > Santalales > Ximeniaceae > Malania > Malania oleifera. Next base: position 25,904,885 of record NC_080426.1, on the reverse strand, counting down.
CCCTCGAGTGATAAATTAATCTTGTACTCACATAGTTCATACAAAAGTTTACCGACGAAGGCTTAGAAGAACAGAGAAATCTACCTGCCCATACAAGTAGTTTCTGTAAGAATCTGAACCGTGATAATGGGTTTATATATATAAAGAGAGGGATATTTTGGTAAAAGAGCAGATTCGTCGATGAAGCCTTTGTTCTTCTCGTCGACGAAATTTAGAGACTCGTCGATGAGGAGAAGCCGAGGAGTCTTGGGAAAACTGGAGATCCCAGATTCGTCGACGAGGCCACTAATTCGTCAACGAAGCCAGTGGAAGATTCGTCGACGAAGGCACCATTTCATTGACAAATTGGGCCAGGTCAAAGGGCTATAAAAGGAAATTTTCATTACTTCTTCATTAAGAAATCTCAATCTTATCTCTCTCTCTCTCTCTAAAACTCTTCGTACTCTCTCTCTCTCTAGATTTCTTCGCCGATCGTTGATGGAATCAAAAATCTGAAGTTACCACGAGGATCGTGGAAGGATTTTCTACAATTTCTACGGATTGAAATCTCGTTTCAGAGATTTTTGGGTTTCGATAAAAAATCGAGGTTAGGTTCGGTTTTCATTTCTGATCTAGTAGTTTTGTAGGTAACTATTTTGTGAACATATTATGTACTGTTGATTGTAGGTTTTGGAACTCGGTTCATTGTTTAGGGACCTTGAAGTTCAGGATTGGCCATCTGGGGAAAAGGTAAGGGGAACTATATTTATATTGGTTATTTATGAAATCGGACTCGGTGGAACTGTGGTCCACGGTCCTGTGTGTGTTTTGGCTACTCATTTGGTGGGATCTAACGGGAAAAACTATGGGTTTTTCATTATTACAGTTTTGGGAAAAAGGGGGTGATGGGCTGTATCCTTAGTTTTGATGAAAACCTAAGTATACTTTGATTTGCACCTTCTTATTGGGATGGTCGTGCCTTGATTTTGTTTAAACTGTATTTGTTTGGAAAACCATGATTTAGATTACCAAATGGGTGTGGTTTGTTTGGTTATATGAGCATGTATGTGTGTGTGATATGTTGAAATGCTAGTAGGAACTGGGTTCCGAAATTGTTCCAGGTACTAAGAGTGTCTGACTCTATATCCGAGGGCGTGTTTTTATCGCCTGCCACATAAGTAAAAGTGTCCGACTTTATATCCGAGGGCGCGAGCCTATACCGACAGATCAGGTCGAAGGGTGTGGATCCACCAGTTAGCGCAGGTACGATGCCATGGGAGTCGGGGACTAGCCATATGCTAGTGGTGCCGTGCTTCGCTGGTTGGCCGGGCCAACGCCGGATTGTCGCGAACCGGCTTCGGGCCGAAGGGTGTGACGACACCAAGATTGCTGATCATGTGTTGTGTGTGCGTGTATGCATTGTGTAAATTAGTACTGGATTGCATTCAACTGCATGTATGTTGTGTCATGATAACACTTAAATGCCACACACCGATATAACCTGTGTTCTTCCTTACTGAGAGGTGTCTCACCCCTGCTGTACGTACATTTTTACAGGTCCTTTGAGTAGCCGGAACTAGAGTCCTGGTGTAGGGAACGTAGTGGCTGGTGTACTGCGGTTAGCGCTTGGGTAAGTGCTAGGACTGTATTTTTGGTGGGTTGCCATTTTGAGATGTATTTGGGCACCCGTTTGTATGTTGTGATAGAGTCATGTTTTGCTCTTGTATAGACTTTGGTATGGTACTGCATATGTATAGAATGACATTTTTCCGCTGTATATATGATTGTGTTTGGATGTGTTAGGGTGCCTGGGAACCCCACGGGGTCGGACCCTCATCCTTTGTACTATATCTTTGGATGATTTGTATGATACAAGGATAGGTATGTTGTACATTTTTACCCCTGGGTCCCATTTCGGGGTTCGAGTGTGACAGTTTCCCTCTACCCTAGTACATTATGTAGCCTACTGCTACACCTGATAAAAGGGCACTCGCCTTTCTCAGCAAGCCCTCGGGCGAAGAGTTTGCCTTACCCAAACGTAACATGTTCTACTAGTATAAATACTAATAATACCATAATACATTATTTTGTTTGTCATTATTCTGCATTTCTCAACTTTTCATGTTTTTATATTTTACTTTTCATTTCATTTCACTTTACGTGACTCTTTCCTATTTTACATTACTCACATTTCATATTTCATTTCCGTTTCATTCATTCCTATTTTTATTTCCTTTCATTTCATACCTAGCATTTTCAGCTATTTTACTCAGCATCTTTCAGTTATTTTACCCAGTATCTTTCAGTTGTTTTACCTAACATTTCTTCAGTTGTTTTATCCAGCATCTTTTAGCTATTTTACCAAACATCTTTCAATTGTTTTACCCAGTATTTTTCAGTTGTTTTACATGGTTGCATTAACACTCATATGCAGCATATTTCATATAACATTTTCATATTCAATTCATTTTCTTTTTATCCTGCATCTCATACATATAACATATTTCCACACAACATTCCTATTTACTCATGTCAAACTATTTAATAGTAAAATTCATATATATTTCCTATAAAATAAGTCAACCCACATTTAATATTCACATACTGGAAAAATACCTTTAATTTCTTACATAATTATTCTGAAAAATATTTCACTTTTATCAGTTCAATTTCACATATAAGTATCTAATAAAACAGTTCTAAGCTCAGAAAGCATAATTTAAAGGATTGACATTTTAAACTCTTACCGAAATATATACACGTATATATAACACAATTCATTTTCTATTAAATTCATAAAAATTCTGCTTTAATATATATTTTTCCCTTTACTTGGTTTTTTGAATTACGTCAACAAGAACCCTGAAAAGATATCTGCGGCGCTCACCCGAGTCCTGAAATAAAAATTTTAGTTCCATTAAATTAATCCTAAATAAAATACTATTTTAATATTTCCTAAACCCATAAATTCCAAATAAATAATTATACCTTCAAATATACCTAATTTACTTAATTCTCCAAATCTTACTCTCACTTTGGAGTGGGTTTTAGGAAACCCAAATTGAAAATTTACTCTAGTCAAAATGACGACGATTGCGACTGGGACCCCGTGGTGGTACTCGATTGTCGATTTAACAACAGATTTAAGGAAAAATTGAAGAAATAGGGAAAAGTTGCCTCACCATAAGAATGATGCTTATGCCGCTCTCACGACAAATCCGCTCTAGTAGAAATGTCGGTGGGGGAGTTAGGAATCCAACGGTACCTTTCGTTTCTCGATCGACCAAATATCCGTCGAGAAATGAGGGAAGAGAGAGACGAAAAATGGAGGAGTGGCGTGAGAATTCAGAGGGGCATCTATTCTGTTTGCAATTCTCCTAAGAAGCTTCAAGCTTTCTTTTTTCTTTTTCTTTTTTACTTTATTATATATTATAATAATATTATATTATATACTTATATATATATATATATATATATATATATGTCACCAATCCTTATACATTTAGGTATATATATATTTAACCTTCACATAACTTAATTTAATTAATTCAATTAAATAATAATAATTAATTAATTAATAATATTTTATTTTTTATTATTATTTTTTGGATCACTACACTCATCTAATGCTAACAGATGAGTGATGCGTAGACCACGTTTTCTTATTTTTATTTTTTTTTGTTTATCTATGTAAATGCATAAAGAGGAATATGAAAAAGAACAATGAATAACAATGGGGAATTGCAAAAGATTATTGTGAATCTAGGTACATGGTGAGAAAGAAAGAAAGAGGGAAGGAAGAGAATGAAAAATCATGTCTAACGGTATATTTGCAATGGATAATTGTAGCATCCCAATGTAAAAATAACAAATTTTTTTAGACACCCCGTTATAAAAACACACACCCTTTCTTTGTCTATTTATAAGCAGTGTAGATTTATTTATATTTTAAATCACACAATCATTCATTTTTAATTTTAATTTAAAATCATCTATAAAAGAAATTATTTACTTCATGAAATTAAATAATGGATATTGAAGTATTGCAATTGTAGATTGTTAAAACAACTAAAATCATACAATTTAATATTCAATATTCGCAATAAACAATTAAAACCAACAATAAAAACAAAAAACTAATAACGTACACAAAAGTGTTATCATAATCTACTTCTTTACTGAATATTTCAAAAACTAAAAATAAAATAATACCGAGTTGGCTTTAAGTTTCTCGATGCAACAAGTTATATGTGTTGTAGAAAACCCATTTTGTTTGGGGCTTTATATAGCAAAAATTGGGTTTATCATTTCACCATTCAATTCAAAATCATACAATATCTTGTAAGTATTCATTTGTATAATTTCAAATAAAAATACATGAAAAATAATATTTAAAAAAAAAAGAATAAAATAAGAAAAACTAGTAGGTCAGCTCCTTCATGCTTGCACCTGCACACACAAGAAGATATTTCAGTTATAGATTGGTAATTACAAATTAAAATCAAAATTAAAACAAAAGAATCAATTAATCTATTTTAATCTAATTGATCAATCAAATTTGATTGATCAATTATAATTAATTAATTGGGTTGCTTTCCTTTTGGCTTATAAATAGTGATATTTAGAAAATTGGAGGGGGAGAAAACTAGAGAAGAATTGGTTATTGGAAAAGAGTAAAGATAGAAAGAGGCTAAGTGATTGAGATTGAAAAGTTTGAGAAAGATTGAAAATTGAAGGACTCAAATTGCAGAGGCAACGGAGGCTTGGCAGTAGAGAATTAAAGAGGTTTGAGCAAATAGAAGGAGCAGGTTTCAGTTTGAAGGATTCGAAAACAGAGTAAAAAGATTTGTACCCTTTTCTTTTGATTCTGTTTGTTCTGTGTTTGGGATCAAATTGTTCATGAATAGATAAAGAATGGATTCAAATACTAAAAATTAAAACTAAATTTTTTGAAATTTTGAATGAAAATTTTGTAAAAATCCTTAACACTAGACACAAGTATTTGACCCAAACCTAAAATTTTAACCCGAAAACCGAATACTCATATTCAAATCCAAGTATAATAACCCATATCCAAATACCCCATACTCAACCCGGGGATTCGGGTCAACTTGACTCGAGTCCAAGTCAACTGACTTGTATATCGAGATGTAGATCAACCCTTGACCTCGATCAATTGACCTTTTAGCCAAACCAAATCCTAACTTATCTTGAACCCAAGTCCAAGTCCATTGACCATAGAACTCAAGCCCATGATTTAATTCAAATCCAGCCCCATTCACAAACATGAATTGAGCCCCATTGGGCCCGCCCCAATTAGCCAAGTCCCAATTGAACTAAAGCTAAGCCCAAACTAGGCTTAACCTAGCTAAATTAGCCCAAAGACCCAAATAATTCATGACCTAACTGAGCTGTCTCAACCCAAGTCTTTATAGCCTAATGGATGAAGCCCAATAACTAAACCAATCCAATAACCCAAGCTACCCAAAATCCAATCTTGGTTTGACCCCTAAACCTGTTTGGTTCCTTGGAAAACTCAAAGAAACTCAAGAAAAATCCCTAAATAATTGCATAATGTCACGGGAAAAAATTAAAATAATAAAAAATAGGATTTACGTTTGAGTGGTTCAAATTTGTGCCTTAGAGAAATCAATACTTTTTGTGTATCTAAATCAAGAGTTGCACAATGAAAGAGAATAGAGTGAGAAAAGAAAAAAAAAAGAAAGTAAATTATGAATGAAAGGAAAGATCAAAGAGAGAGAGAGGGGGAGAGACAGAGAGAGGTCTATGAGAGAAAGAACGAAACAGAGAAAGAAAAAGATATGAGTGAGAGAGAGGAGCGAAGAGAGAGAGATGCATGGGGTGAAGAGAAAGCAGTGAGAGAGAAGGAACCTTTGATAGAATGAGAGAGGGTAGTGCGAGAGAAGGAAATAGCTAAGAGGGAGGGAGAGCAGAGGAGAGGGAGAGAAAGTGTTGGGGATGTGGCTCATATTTTAAGTGGAATGCATATACCGGGGAAAGCACCATGAAGCAAGGGACTAAAAGAGAGTTGTAGGATGCAACCATTGAAGGCAAACCGTCAACGATTTCAGGTAGTAGCTGCGAGGTGTTTCTTTCTACTCCAAACCATTGACGGTTTCAGTCGGCGCAAGTTACGGATTTTTGAATTTGAGATCAGTAGATTGGGCTAATCAGAGAGATTTTTCTCCAAGAGATTGCTACAAAAGTGTTTTAGATCAACTATAGGTTTTCTGTACGTATTAGATTGTTGTATAATGATTATTATGCAACCCTAAAAGAGATTAAGCTTCAAAGCTTGGTGTAAGCTTCATTGATAGTGAAAATAGTTGCTGCTCCCAAGCACGTAGGCAAATTGTTGAACCACGTAAATTCTTGTGTCTTTTGATTGTTGCTTTCATTAATTATCATTGTTGAGTAATTGATAGGTTCGTATAGTTCATCATTGCGTGCTTGCTTGCTTGTTCCATTGATTGTTCTTGAGAGTTTGTGTGAATCTTCCGCTGTGCACATTCGGTGCCGACGATTGGTTTATGAGGGCTGATTGTTGAGAACAACAATCGGTATCTAACTCGAGTGATTGTTGGTGTTGCACAACAGAGAGTTTGAGTGGGTTTGGAGAGGAGAGGAGCACAAAGAAAAAAGATTGGAAAAGAAAATATAGAAAAAATAATATATATATATATATATATATATATATATAAATAGTATGACACGTGTCATTGTATGACAATGACACATGACGCAACTAGGACCAAACCTTTTGGGGGGTGGTGTGGCGCAATCCTAGTGTCCAAATTGTATTTTCTTTAGCATGGCAACGATTTGTGTCAAATCTTCCCGCTTATCACTCCATGCCACGTGACAGGTGACGCCACACTAACATCACACTGCCATGTATCACTCCTTAATTAAAAAAAATACAAAAAAGGAAAAAATTGCCTGCTACCACATGTAGCTATGGATGCCTAACATTTGGCAATTATTCCCAGTGGCAGCCACTCTCCCCTTCTCTAAATCGAGGCAACCCAATTTGACTCAAGTCAACTCAGGTTGATCCGTTGACCCAGTTCAAATCGATTGAACTGGTCTAACTCACCCTGGAACACCTATTTTATTTTTAAATTAGTTTGAATTTTTTTTAAAAAAAATTGAAAAATAGTAAAAAAAAAAATCAAAAAATAGGAAAACAAAATTTTAAAAATAAAAATTCTTTGAGTCATTTTTGACTTGAAAACCCAAAAAAAGTGTCAAAAATAAAATACCAAAAATAAATAAAATGGAGAAAACTCTTTTAAAAAAAATGCAGAAAAATTTTAGAAAAATATAGAAAAAAATACTCTTTTTTTTTTTTTTAAAGTTTAGGAATGTTTTTAAAGATCCGTTTTGCTTGAATTTGATGCATTTACATTCTCATTTTATCTATTTAATACTTGTATGTATTATATTTTGTGTGTGTATGCATGTGTGTGTCTCGATGATAAAAAAAATGGTAAAGAGATGTTTCGGACCTCACCTATATTAGTTTTGAGGGAATTTATCTAATAAGATCCTCTCCTTTAAATGTCTTATTAGACATTTCTAAATTACACTTGATGTTCTTCATTTTCCTTGAAAATTTTATTTTTCATTAGATTGTTTATGAGTTAATTAAGGATCATATGATTTTAGGATAATCAATAGTTAGGTATTGTTCCTATAATGAGTATATATGAGGTGTTAATATCTTCCCCTCATATAACCGTACTTCCACTCTTAATTTTGGTAAAAGTAGATTGAAACTGATGATTCCTTGACCTTAGGATTAGTTTAGAGATCAATCAATGAGTAATAATTAGGTAAACTAATTGAACTTAAGAAAATAATTGGTTAATAGCGACTCTATTGAACTATCGATTTATTATCACCCCTCACCATTTCGAATCATTCTCCGAGATATTGCGACATGTGTCTCACACAAAGCTTTCCTAATTTAAGTCAATTTGGAACAACAAAAATGATTATTTGTTTGTATATACAAGATTATAAACCAACTATGTTCTCACACACACACACACACACACAGATATACGAAGGAAATAATATTGTTTTGGGAAAGATATACTTTTGAACTATTTACCATGTTACTATTAATGAAAGTCATTAAGAAGATCTTACGTATTAGCATCATATTTTTTGTTTGTGAATAATAAATAATTTTTAGGCAAAGTTGCCAAATTTGGAGAAAATTATAATTAATTAATTATCCTACATGAGCATTATGAAGAAGCCTATTTGTGACATTTCATGCACCTATTTGTGACATTTCATGCACGCACTTATTTTTATTTTTTAGAATGGAATTAAACTCTCCATCTATTAGTGTCAAAAATGAAATAAAACAACCGTAAATAACAACTAATTGTGACAAATTATAATTTTTTGCAATAATAAATTAAATACATCAAACTATATCAAAAGGTATAAAACATTCAAAAAATTAGAACTAAATATTACAAACTTCATGTTTGTAGTAAATCTGTGTATTCTATGGTTTTAAAAATCGGACCGGTGACTGACCTAGTAGAGGTACTAGGTCGATTGGACATATTGAACAGTAGGTCGACCCGATGTTCAAAGGAGTAATATATATTACTATATGTTATTATTAGTAGAAATTAAATATAGTGTAAAACTAAGAAACTATGTGATTCAATTAAAGTTATTTTAAATTTTTGTATTATGTCTCATATATTTGAACTTTTTATGAATTTGGACAAAACTTAATAAAAATTTTCTATTTTATTTTTTACTCAAATTCAAACAAATCTATACTTCAAATCATACGTTAAGGATTACTTGGCAATTTTTGAAATGGATTTTTTTCTCTAAAAATATACATATATATATATATATATATATATATATAAATATACAATATACACATATTTATGTATTGAGATATATAAATTTATATTTTATATATAGATAACATGCACACGCATATGTTCAACTATGTATGAGTGTATTGAGAAATATACAATAAATAAATTTGCTAAATAAACTTCGAAATAAAAGTTTGGTGGTGAACGTATTCTCCTTTTTACCCATGGTCAGGGGTTTAATTCTTGGGGGGCGCATCTTGTCTTATTTCTTTTTTCGGAGTAGTGATCTTATACAAGCAGTCAGGTCAACCCGATTGACTCACCATGTTAGGTTGATTCAGATCGAGTCACCAAAGTCAAACTAGGTCAACGCCGATTAGTGAAAAATCTAGTTTTCTAGCATATCCAGACTAGTGTAGTGGCCGGCTCTAGTCCAACTCGAGCTCTAACCCAATTGTAGTGTAGTAGAATTTTCATTTATTGGTTATTTGTTTTAGAAGACGAGTGATCCTCTTTAAATAAGCAAAATTGTAGTAACCTGGGAAAAAAATTAAATTAATTAATTAAATAATATGATGGATATATAAGTATACATATATATACATATATATATGGATAAATTAATATGTATATATATATATATATATATGTATGTAATACAATATATTAACTTATAGATCTAACTCTTATATAAGCTTTCATATATATATATATATATATATATATATATATATATATATATATATATGAAAGCTTAACCATTAAGCTTCCTAAAGAAAAGAATTATGGACCCCCCCCCCCCGACATTCTTCACATTCACTTTCTCTCTCCTCATGCTCTCCCACTCTCTCTTTTTATTTTTTCTTCATTCATAAGCTGAATCAAAAAATGAACACCACCACGAGATCCCAACTTCGATTCTTAGCAAGTTAATTAGAGCAGATTTTAGGTTTGAACTCTTTAGGCACCACTCCAGGGTTAAGGTAAGGAGAATAAATTATGTCAGAAATTTTTATAATTTAACTGATTAAATTATAATATAAGATTACAGGAATTATATACACATTTTTCTGAATATTCTGGCACATGAAAATTGAATTTTGGACTATTATTATTATTACGAGTTAATTAAATTGGTGTTTGTGATTTTAGGGATTTTATAATAATTGTTATTTTAAAGTTGAACCAATTGAATTAAAGTATTTGATTTCTGGATTATTGTAGTAGATTTTCAAAATGATTTGACTAGTTAAAATTATTGGTTTGATTTATTATACATATTATTGACCTGATTGGTCACACCCAGTTTTGATCATGACAAATACTCTTGGTACTAATGATTGCATTTAAGCTTGCATGCTGGTTCAATGTGCACGTGTATTTGGAGTAAAAGACCTACCATGATGACGTGCAGTATTCGTGCCGAAGAATGAAGAAATATGTGTTGTATTTGTAATTATTTCGGGGATGTAATTTTATTATGGACTGTACACCATATGACTTGTAATAATTTGCATCATGCATGGTAGGTAGGTATGCTCATAACAGACCCTAATTGGACTTTAGGTACCTACATTTAGTACACAAGTCCCCAACATCACTTATCATATCAGGGGAATCAATTCAGGCTAAAAATGAACTTAAGAGAAAACATTGAGAGGGTTCAGGCAACCGAGGGCATCTGAACCACTTTTGAGTGTATCGCCCTCGGGCACCCGGACCTGTGTCAGGTTCCTTTTCAACAACCCGGGTGCCCAAACGATCACGTTCAAAATGGGCTCGAGTGATCAAATTGGTCAGTTCGGTTAATCAAACTTGGAACCGGGCACCCGAACTAATGAACAAATACTACTGACTTTTGTTCAAACAACCGACTCACTTTTCGGGCACCTGAACCATTAAAAATTGGATCTTTGACTAAGTCTGTTTGGGCACCCAAACCTCGCGGGTTAAAATATTTTTTACCGATTTTTTAATGGGGTAAATTAGGTTAATTTCTTAATGACTTTTGAAACAAATTTAATTATTCCCATTGTGTCCCCAACGATCAAAAAATCCTCCTTACCTATAAATATATATTCATTTGTCATAATTAGTAAGGATTAACATTCTGATTAAGGCAAAAATTCTCTCAATTTCCAAAACCCTAGTTTAGTCTATACTACTCTCAAACACTCATACACTCCATATTTCTTGATCTTTCAAGTGTTGTGAGTATTTATAAACTGATTGTACCTAGTCTTACTAGCTAATACTCTCATTTGGTATATTGTTTGATTGATTTTATTTGAGAGTATAGCCTTAAGTTCTTCCACCGATCTTACTTGATAAATCTTATTTGGGAAGACTTAGAAGGTTGTGGTTCTTGCATTGTCATTGCAAGACATACAAACCTATATTTTTGTGTGCAAAAAAATCTTTTTCAAAAGTTAGTTTTCAAAGAACTCCGTTGTGCTTTGTATATTGAAGTATCTTGTTGAGTTTGTTTGAATCAACTTGCTTAAGCATATTTGAAACCTTGATATGATTTTGTATCATTTACACGTTGTGTTTCAAATCTTGCTTTGATATACACTCTAGATCTGGACTGATCATCTATACTTGTTTGAGTGTTTAGCACACGTTAAAGCACTGAGCGTATTTACATATCATTTGTGCTTGCAATATTGATTGAGTTGTACTGGTGCACACATCTGTTTGTGTAGAAGCGTATTTCTACGTACAAATTTTATACACATTAGTTGTATTCCAGGCACGGGCCTAAAGAGGGAGACTAGCCTTGTTGAATAGTCCTGAACTGGCTTAGACCCAGTTAGGAAAGCTAGGTGCGCCATCCTGTTAAGGCGTGTTGGTTGAGGTCATCCCCTTGAATTGACTTGGTTGTAATTGGTGCCGCTCCACCCGTTAAGTGAGCCTTAGTGGAATCCTTGTGTTGGTGTAGCCAAGGCGGGGACATAGGCAATTTGGCCGAACTTCGATAACATATTGCGTCACCTATTTACTTTTCCACACTTTACTTTTATTGCACGAGTGTGTTTATTTGTTAATCGCATAGATTGACCCTAGGTTTGTATAATACTGTTGTTAAAACTAGTAGACCTAGGCGATAAATTTCAAATATCCAATTCACCCCCCTCTTGGGGTTACACCAAAACTAACACGTATTTTCAAAAAAATTAAAGTGACTAGGGTTGGTTATATCCGTTTTTCCTTTAAATACATATTTTGAGTTAAATAAATGGTGGAGATAATTAAATCGGTATTTTTGATAAAACAAATATTGGGTATAAAATGACTTGTTTTCCAGTAGTTATATAATCATGAGCAACACTCAAATCATATGGCATGAGAAAGAACTTTATTGTTTAATTAAATTTATAAGTTTATGGTTTGATATAATGATATATTGGAAATGTGTTGATAGGAATAGTTGAAAAGAATGCATGTATAGTAAATAATTATGGTGGCGTATAGACCATGGGTAGTTTTATCAAATTGCAATGTATGGTTTAAGAACTCCGATGGACCATAGATTGCTCGGTACCGTAGCTACAATAATGAAGAGCTTAGAGCAACCACACGTCTCGAGGAGAGTGTTGGTATTGAATAGTCAAGTGGGTCAGTGAAGTGTAGAGTTCCCACCTGGAGTCTAGACTAGCTATGGGATGACCATTCGTACTAGTAGACATACAGTATAGTTGACTTAGCTTGATGGCAGGCCGACCAAGGCTAAGTCCAGCTTACAGGCCGCACAACTCGTCATGGGGGGAAGCATGTCGTTTATCCATTCGGGAGTGAGTTCTTATATTCATATTTGTAGATTTAACTAAAGTATAACAGAATAAAGTATATGAAAACAGAGCATATATTAACAAAGTATAACAGAGTAGAGTATTTCAGAGATTACAATTTATAGAGTATAGTTGAAAAATATTTATAGTATACAACTTATAGTTGCAATAGTATTAACAGCTTACAATTTATAGTATTTTTAGGTGTGAATTACAATTTACATGTGAAAGTTATTTTTAGCAAAGTATTATACGTATTTTATACTGTGGCATTAGGTGTGATTGGGGCGAAGTAAACTCTCCGCCTGAGGGCTTGCTGAGTAAGGCGAGTACCCTGATAGGTATCAGTTGTAGCCACACTCAAGCTAAATGACCAAGGTTACATAAGGTATTAGAACAAAGGGGCGTTACATGTTATGGGCTTATAATCTCCCAAATTCTTGAGAATTCTCGGTTATAAATAATGATGTATGTGTGAGTATAGTTTATAAATGTATCAACAGTTGTTGTTGTTGATTAACATATGGTTATATTTTGTATACACTAAACTCATTGGCCACACACTGATGATAATTTATTCCATCCTTACTGAGAAGTGTCTCACCCCATCATACAACTTATTTTTCAGGACCGTCTCGTGATCGAGCCTAGCGAGCTCAAAAGTGGGGTGATAGTATAGCTTAGAGTGAGTGGTTGTAGAACTTAAATGTATTTTGTTTATTTTATTTTCTAGTTATGTAATATGGATAGAAGGATACATCTTTTTGGGTTGTATAAATTAGTACTCTAGTATTTTATTTGAGAATGTTTAATCATATTCCGGTACTTGAATGATATTTATGGTATCATAAATAGGTGAATGGAACACATAACACGCTGGGCCCCACTTGGCGGGTTTGGGGCATTACAAAAATCAATTAATGAGAAACAACTAGTTGAAAAATTGCATTTGGGACATCATTCAAGCAGAGAGAGAGAGAGAGAGAGAGAGATTTTGCAAAAAAAATTAGGTTCAATGAGCCCATACAATCAATTTGTTGTTAATTGAATTCGATTAATAGTGAGTTGAATTTTAATAGCATGATCATGACTTGTACTTTTCATTATAAATACTGTAATTGTGGTTTGAAACTCTTTGGAACTAGTTTCACTTATGAGACAACACTATTTTTTGAGATATCTCTTCATCTTTCCCTCTGTTTAATTCTATCTTATTGGTGATGACTCAGGTATTAGGTGTCGAGAATTCTTTGCTCTTGATGATTATAATTGAATTATGCCTTTAGTTTCAATCAAGAAATATTATTATAACATTCCATTTTGACATAGGGGAAAATTAGAAGTGGATTTTGATGTTGTTATTTATTTGCATCCACTTTGAAAGGGTTTCTGTAACGACCTGCTTAATTTTCACTTTTTTTTTTTATAAAACCAAAATCACATAACTTAGCAGATCATATTCCACCTGGACTTGTGGGTACCAGGGATACATCAGAACATATAACGGAAGCCTAAGCAGCAGGAAACATACAATCATATACATCTCATTATACCATACATCACAATACCAGAGTTACTACAACCACTGTATTTGTATACACACAGTACATAACCCAAAAGATATTTTAGTTCGATCCGATAAAATACATCCGACCCTATCAAAATACTTACTCTTCTGGAAAAGCATATCAATAGTACTAGATCAGCAGGGCTTTACCCACTCTCCTATCAGGGGCTCTTGAAATGTTTATGAAATTCGGGGTGAGACACCTCTCAGTAAGGGAAATAAACTAACACTAGTGTGTGGCAATATGAGTATTCCGTATTATACATATACCATACAGAACATATTTAGTAAACTGTTATGTCATATTTGGGAAAACATATATATCGTCATAACATGACAGAACATATTGCATTTTCATTAACATATTTCATCTTATATAATAATAATAATACAAAACAAACATCCCTGGAAGGTTAGCCGGCTATTGTCATGTATTACCCCCACATGACTGGATTGTGTGGCCCGAAGGCAGGACTTGACAATGGTTAGCCGACCACTACCAAGTCAAGAGTACAGTCTGTAAGTTTGATGGGTCTGCCAAACCTGGTCCGTACACTAGGGGCGCTCACACATTTCTTAGAACCACATCGATCATCCAATCTCACACCACTCCGTACAGCGGCATTTACACAAATATCATGATCATAATGACCATGGACACATAGCAACGGTACCGTGCAAGTGCTAGCTTAGATCAAGCCAACCAGATTCTGATATCATATAACATATACTGAAACTGTGATACATGGATATTTCATATCATTAATTATCAAATCAATCATATCATTTTACATATATATGTATATCATGAAAATCATCCATAGCTCAGCTCATACGCTGGTAAATCATATACATAGCTCTGCCCGTACGCTGGCAAATCATATCCATAGCTTGGCCCGTACGCCGAAAAATCATATACATAACGCGGCCCATACGCCAGCAAATCATATCCATAGCACGGCCTATACGCCGGTAAACATATAAAAAATCTTAGCCTATATACCAGCTTTTGATTATAAAAATCCGTATCATTAACACATTCCCAGAAAATAGTTTTTCATTATAATTTCTACTCATGCCACACGAAATAGGTTTTTCATATATCTAAAATACCATCATTTTCAGCAGTATTCCAAATATAAATCATATATAAATATATTTATTTCCTTGAAATCAAATGCTATAATATTATACATACTTTTCATAAAATACTAGCTTAGTTTATCCCCTTACCCGATTCCTGAAAAGCTCGTAAGAGAAATACTCCTTCACCCGCAGGTTCCCCATTCAACACCCTGAAAACGACATTTTTCAGAATTAAAGTTCAGTATTTCTACGCATACAAAGCTTTCTACAATTGTCAAGAAACCAAATACTAGGTAGAAAACCTTATCCTGGATTTGGGATGGTTGCCAACTCAGCCCCACCAACGATCCGCTCCGGCAGACTCACAGAGAACTTTCCCAAAAGCGTTGTGGTGGCTTCAGATCATCAAACTGACGAAAATCCGACCCAAAAACTTAGAGAGAATGAGGAGAAACCAAAGGATGAGAGAGAGAGAGAGAGAGAGAGAGAGAGAGAGAGAGAGAGAGAGAGAGAGAGAGAGAGATAGAGAGAGAGAGAGAGAGAGAGAGAGAGAGAGATTATGCACAGGAAATTTTGGCCAAAAAAGGATTTTAGGCCTATTTAAACTGTGGCCTTCGTCAACGAGCCACGTCATCTCATTGACGAGGTCATGATGGAAACTCGTCGACGAGCACTCTTTCTTCATCGACGAAATTCAGAATTCCCAAACCCCTACTCGGTATTTTCTCGTCGACGAGCTCCTCTTATACCCTTGTTGACAAATCCCCTGTGTTCGTTGACGAGCAGCTGTAAAATTCCCCGGGTTATTACAGTTTCAATGTAAATCTTTGTGTTTTATTTCTTTGTTTATGGTTGATTAGTATTGTTTATCTTTACTCGCTTGTGATACTTGATCAATTATTGTGCTTATTGTTGACATGAATAGGGGAAAATTATCCTAGGATATTTTATTCTTATTTTTAAAAACAATGGTGTTCGAAACCCTTTGGACACTTGACTAATTCACTGGGATAACGAGCTTGCTCTTCTACCCTTCTTTTTCTCAAACATTAAGGTATTATTTTAAATGAAAAGTCATAACCCCCAAAAGCCAAACCCTTACATTTAACAAGTCTCAAGTTTACCACCTAAATCACCCATTGGGAGATGTCCTGAGATATTTTATTTTGGCTACTTTCTATCTCCCTTCCCAACTAGTAGCATAAGAGTTCGGCTAGCATGAAATTATGGAAGTAAATGCTAGTAGAATGCTTAGTTTAAATGTCAGTAATTACCAAGTTTATACATAAAAGGCGAGAATGTTTTCTTTTTTTTATTGAAAACTTATCATGCTCCTATTCTTTTCTTAGTGAGCAATAAAATTGATGAAGATTGAAAAGTGTTAAATAAATAAGTAAATATAATTTAATTTGATAATGATTTGATGATATGTTCATAACCCTATAATGATTTGATGATAAGTTCATAACCCTAACTCATATAATTGATGAAATTGATGCACATCCATTCTGCATAAAGTTGGTTAAGTTTTATGTTAGAAAAATTGTAACACCTTAAACTCGAGAGTGGGCCTAGGGGTGTTATATGTTCCATTCACATATCTCTGATACCATAAATATCATCCAAGTAGTGGAAAATAATTAAACATCCTCAAATAATTACATAACAAGAAATTTAAAACATAAACTTAAATCCTTCAAGTTCTTACAACTACTCACCCTGTTATAAACTATCAAACCCTGCCTTGGAGCTGGCTAAGCTCGATCACCAAAAGGTCCTAAAAAATGAGTTGTATAATGGGGTGAGATACTTCTTAGTAAGGCGAAATAGATTATTACCAGTGTGTGACTAACATGAATTTTAGTGTATACAAAACATAACCATTGATAATCAACTACAACTATAAGGACACTCATAAACTGTACTCACATATACATCATCAATCATATCATAGAAGTCAGCATACACATATTATACATAATACCATAACACATTCATAATCACAATACATTTAATTCTCATACATGTACTCACACCTACAAAGGATAATGCACAAATACTTTACTTCCCATGGTTCTCACGGCATCCCTCCCCATCGTTCCCTCTACGTACTGAGCATCCCTCCCCATCGCTCTCGCCATGTACTTCACAACAGACATCCACTGTTACACTTTCACAATGACCTATTCATAGTAACTCAGTAAAACGAACTCCTTAGGTCTGCCAACGTTTTACCTCATTTATATAAATGACAATATAACAGACTTCTTATATCCTGCCAATGTTATATTGTGATTTATATTGAGGACAATATAACGAACTCGTCAGACCTACCAATGTTATATTGTAAAATACATGAATAACCACAAATCACCCAAACAGATAAGTTTATCCACCATAGTAATCACAACCGATTTATTATGAAGAATTAATCTCATGCCACACAATTTATGTGTTAACCATATTGTAATATACTGCTTGTAGAAAATATACCATAATATGCTTGAATACATTATTCCTGAAAATTAGGATATGATCATCTTCACAGTTTATAATAACCTAAGAATTCATATTTAAAAGAGAACGAAAATGATCAACCCTCCTCACTTTAATCATTTACAAAACATGTTTAATAACTCAAACTAATAATTTTAACTGCTCAAATTGTTCAAAAAATCCCTTACTTTAACTCTACAATCTTATACTTTCATTTGATCGGTTCAAATTTAATAAAAAAAACTAACGTAATCTATTCCCCTTACCTGAACTTGAAAATATGCCTATTATACTTAGAAGACGGAAACCCTAGCTTTTCAAACTCGCCATGGGAAGTTTGTCAGCAAGCTGAGCGAGGAGAGAGAGACATGGGAGGGATGAGAGAGAGAGAAGAAAAAAAATCGAAACCCTACCTTGAGAGAGAGAGAGAGAGAGATGAAAGAAATTTTATAAAAAAAATAAGCTCAATTTTATTTATAGGGAAGCTGACCAGCACGAAACTGTCGACGATTTTCCTGAAACCGTCGATGGTTTGGCCCTGTGGTCCAATTTACACGCTCTCGGTAGTTGTAACCGTCGACGGTTTCCTGAGATTTTTGAAAACGTCGGTTTGATCTTGCCAAACCGTGCCCTGCTAAAACCATCGATTTTTTTCCCGAGCCTATTGAAACCGTCTATGGTTTGGCCCGTTCCAAACCCCTTTCCTTCTTTCTCTTTTATTTTATTTCATTTTTATTTATTTATCCCTTATTTTAGGTATTTTTCTTTTATTTTTTGGGTTCGAATCCCTACAATCTCCCCTCCTTACAAAAATTCTATCTTCGAAATTTGCTAACTAATCATTTTACATAACTTCGGTATTACATAACTAACCTCATACCACCATTTTCAATATACTCCATAGATATGAATAACTTCGTTGTCCCATAATCAAACAAAACTATTGCTTGCCTTAAAACATAAACATGTTACCTGCTGCCGCGCTACCAGCAATATCTGCTTCAGTCGAGGTAAGTGTATAAACACGTGCATGGCTGCCTCGACATGCCTGATTGTTCCCCCAGTTCTGATCGAGAGTGGGTGCATTGTTTAGTAGCCCACGATAATCTCAGGTTATATGGTCATACTTGCCGCACCAATAGCACATAGTACCCCCACCCCAACATTCTCCTTAATGCCTCTGACTACATCTAGTATCGTGAGGGCGTGATGAATTACCCCGATAGCCTCAATCATCCCTCTCTGGCCATTGGCACACTATATCACCATCTCCCCTCCATGTACCTTGTTTGGCGTCCGCATGAAAGCTGGGAGGCATGGGTCTCTTCCTTTATTTTCATATCTTTACACCTCTCTATAGGCTCATCTTTGCTACGATGGCTTTATCCACTAGCTCCACTAGCTCCAAGAAATTTTGTACCTACAAGACTGCCACCTGCTTATGGATCCTCTGTTTTAGGTCCCTCTTAAACCTCTGTGCCTTTTTTGGTTCATCTGAGACCATGTATGGGGCGAATCAAGATAGCTCCACGAACCTGGCAGCGTACTGCTGAACGGTAAGGTGCCCCTGGGTTAGGTTCAAAAATTCCTCCTCCTTTGCATTTCTAGTGGTGGCGGGGAAGTACTAGTTGAAAAATACCGCTTTAAAACGACTCCAAGTCATAACTGCGGGTACTGCCCGCTGCTCCTCCAATAGCTTCACCGCTAGCCACCATCGCTCGACCTCTCCTATCAGCTTAAAGGTGGCATAGAGAACCTTCTGCTCATCAGTGCAACATAGCACTATCAGTATTTTCTCCATCTCCTACACCCAATTCTCAATCATGATTGAGTCAGCATCTCCCACAAAAGTAAAGGGTTTCAGGCGAGTAAATTGCTCGATGGAGCAGCCATGGTTCACAGGTGGGCAGTTCTGTCCCTCGGAGTCCCGTCTAATCTCTTCCATAACTTGCCGGGCTATATCTCGCAGCATTATATAGGTATCAATGTCGTCCTCGCTGGAAGCCCCCAAGTTATTACTCCCTCCGGCATCTACACTATTGTATTTGGGATCCATCCTGAAGTTAGGAGAGGAATGAATTTAGAATTCCAATATTGTAATCTAATTGATGCAATATTAAACTAAAAACCAATATACGTCCAAGTTCTCAATTTAAGGACCAGTCTCACAACTTAGAAACGAAATCGTCTATGGTTTTCCATGACTTTTCTGAAACCTTCGACTGCTTTAGAAAAATCACAGAATGCCATCAACGAATTTTCGCTTCCAGGTCACGAGATAGAATCCTAAGCCTTTCAAAATCTAATCTACCCATTTCCTACTCTCTTCGTCATTCATTCCTATACTTTGGTATTACTCATCCCTAAAGTATGTAGAACCTAACAAACAACCTAAAGTTCTTATACCACTTGTAATGCCCCGAACCTAAGAGTGGGGCCTGAGGTGTTATGTGTTTTATTCACAAATCTCTAATACCATAAATATCATCCAAGCAGCGAAAAATAATTAAATATCTTCAAATAAAATACCAGAGTACTATACTATGCATAAAAAAAGGTGTATCCATTCAACCATATTACATAACCAGAAATTTAAAACATAAGCTTAAATACTTCAAGTTCTTGCAACCACTCACCCTATTCTAAACTATCCAACCTTGCCCTGGAGCTGGCTAAGCTCGATCACCAGAAGGTCCTGAAAAATGAGTTGTATAATGGGGTGAGATACTTTTCAGTAAGACGGAATAGATTATTATCAGTGTGTGGCTAACATGAGTTTTAGTGTATACAAAACATAACCGTCTGTTAATCAATTACAACTGTAAGGACACTCATAAATTGTACTCACATATACATCATCAATCATACCACAGAAGTTAGCATACATGTATTATACGTAATACCATAATACGTCCACAATCACAATACCTTTAATTCACATACATGTACTCACGCCCACAAAGGATAATGCACAAATACTTCACTTCCCGTGGTTCTCACGTTATCCCTCCCCATCATTCCCTCTACGTGCTGAGCATCCCTCCCCATCATTCTCAGCACGTACTTCACAACAGACAACCATTGTTACACTTTCACGATGACCTATTCATATTAAATCAGTAAAACGAACTCCTCAGGCCTACCGATGTTTTATCCCATTTATATAAATAATAATATAGCGAACTCCTCATATCTTGTCAACGTTATATTGTGATTTATATCAAGGACAATATAACGAACTCCTTAGGCCTGCCAACGTTATATTGTGAAATGTACGAATAACCACACATCACCAAAGTATATAAGTTTATCCACTACAGTAATCACAACCGGTTTATTATGAAGAATTAATCTTATGCCACACAATTTAAGTGTTACCCATACTGTAATATACTGCTTGTAGAAAATATATCATAATATGTTTGAATACATTATTCTTGAAAATTAGGATATCATCATCTCCACATTTTATAATAACCTAAGAATTCATATTTAAAAGAGAACGGAGATGATCAACCCTCACTTTACTCCTTTACAAAACATGTTTAATAACTCAAACTAATAATTTTAATCGTTCAAATCGTTCATAAAATCTCTTACTTTAAACCTACAATCTTAAACTTTCGTTTAATCGGTTTAAATTTAATAATAAAAAAAAACATAATCTATTCTCCTTACCTGAACCTGAAAATATGGCTATTATACTTAGAAGATGGAAACCCTAGCTTTTCAAACTTGCTGTAGGAAGTGTGTTGGCAAGCCGAGAGAGGAGAGAGAGACACGTGAGGGATGAGAGAGATAGAAAAGAAAAACCGAAACCTTACCTTGAGAGAGAGAGAAGAGAGAAATTTTCTAAAAAAAATGAGCTCAATTCTATTTATAGGGAAGTTGGCACGTACGAAACCGTCGATGGTTTGGCCCTGTGGTCCTGTTTACACGCTCTCGGTAGTTGTAACCGTTGACGGTTTCCTAAAATTTTTGAAATCATCGACGATTTGATCTTGCCAAACCGTGCCCTGCTAAAACCATCAACAGTTTTGCTTGAGCCTCCTGAAATCGTCGACAGTTTGATCTGTTTCAAACCCCTTTCCTTCTTTTTCTTTTATTTTCTTTTCTTTTCCTTTTATCTATTTCTCCTTTTCTTTTATATATTTTTCTTTTATTTTCCGAGTCCAGGTCCCTACAAAAATTGAGAAAAAAAAACTTACAAATTTGAAATACAAGATGGTAGTAATTTTATTACTAAAGATTTAAATGAAAAATGCAAGGAATTATAAATAAGCTCAATTTATAAAAATTTCTTTCAATAATAACGTGTGAACTTTATGGTTTCTTTAATGAATGAGCAAATAAGAAGAAAAACTCGTGTTCTCTGTCCTTTTAGTCAAAAGTTCTCATCACACAAAATAAATAAGAAGTAAAAGCAGATTTTCAAATAGCAAATGAATTAATTAATATATGCAAATAAGCTTAATGGCGAGGAATATCCCACCATCTTTAGCCTTGTTGGTACTTAAAAAAAAAGTAATATTTAGAAAAAAAAAATACTGAATCCATAATAAGTAAATTTGAAAAAAGAAAAAAAAAAAAAGAAGAATGGGAAATTATTGATTGGTTATGTAAAATAATAAGGATCAAATTGAAGTATTTGTAAAACAATCAATATTTGACTACTTTAAATCATAAAAGTGTTAAATTTTAAATAAATTTATATGTTATTGACAAGTTGTTTTATAAATGAATCAAAAAAAAAAAATTTAGTAAATTATATATGTTTATATTTACCATTCAAATCATCTTAAACACGCATTGTAATCATCATTTAAACTAAAAAAAATATAAATAATTGAGTACAAATACTAAAGGAAATATATGCATGTATTTCCATTTAATTTAATAAATTCGAAGCATCGGTAAATGGTATTTATGGGATGAATGATGATGATTAAACAATTCTATCTTTCTTGTACCATATCATCGGTCCTAAGCTCAAGTAAAATGGTACTAAATAATGAGTTTTATTTTGCTTCTCAGACTTTGAGAGTAGGGTCCAATCAGTGACTGTCAACGATAAATACATGACAATAATTATTTCGTTCCATGATGATTGATAAACTCACACGTATAATATCGTTTTGTCAAATAAAAAACAACATGTATTATGCAACACTTAATTTTTAAATCTTTTTTCATAGTACTGTTGATATTGATGGAGGGTTCGAAAATTTGAATTCAATAACTTAAGGTGTGTTTGGTATCCTTTTTTATTTTTTATTTTTAATTGTTGTGTAGCGAATAAATAGATGATGAAAATGTGCTTGTTGCACTATCAACTTTCTATTTACCTTGTCAATTTTAACTACTCTTGAAAAATAAAAATAAAAATAAGATTTTATGATTTTGAATTGTTTTGACGACTTGTTGAAAAAATATTTTTTTATTGTTATTTAACTTATAAATGATTCATGTTTTACATATTTTTTAGTTAAAGTTAAAATAAAATCACAATGCAAGTTTAAAATATAACTGAAATAAAATTATTCATAATTTTTTTTTAAAATAATAAAAATATATTTAAAATATTGTTACTATTTTTAATTTTTCATGTAAAATAGGGTTGTTCTTATAAAATGAATTGTGAAATATAACAATTAAGTAAAATAATTATAATAATTTTTTTTTATTATAACATTTATTATTTGTATTCTTTTGCACTTTTATCATTTAAATCATATTTTTAATTGTTAATTGATTCAAAGACAATAAACATTTGTTCAATCAAGTTTTTTATTTATTTATTTTTTAAATATATTATTCAAATAGGTTGCTGATTTTCAATTTCTAAATTATTTATGAATTTTAGTTTTTATTTTAAACTTTTTTTTTTCATAATTTTTTATAGTGATAACAAATGACTCTTAAAGACAATGAGCAAATATTATTGTCGCTATTATTATGATCCATAATTGTAAAACCTAATCCTTTGTATTGATAGTTGCCCCACGCAAAATTTTTATATAACTTATAGTTAAATAATAACTAGAAAATACATAATTTCTCTCCTCAAAACTATTGCTACTATTTATTATTATTAGTCCCATCATTGGTGGTAGTAGCAACTTGGTGGAGCTAATAACTAAGGCTCTGTTTGGAACTCATAAAATATTAGAGAAAATAAAGGAAATTATTAGGAAATCCACATTTTCATGTATGATTATCAAAAAAATGAGAAAGAAAATAAAAAAAATATATCAAATTTATGAACAAAATTTTGATTTTATGCATCATTGATAGTAAGTCATACTAAAATATATTTTAATTTTTGATAGTATTTAATAGAGAAGGAATATATAAAAGAAGATGAATTTCTTCCTTGTTTTATTTTCTTTTCCTTTTCCTAAGTAAAGTTTTTGATCCAATAAACCTTTTATGAGAAATTTTTTCAAAAAAATATGGACTTCCCCCAAAGCTTAAAAAAAAAAAAAAAAAAAACCATGAAACAATATTTTATTTTTAGGATACGTATACATTCTCATTGGGCCTTTTTTATTTTTTTTTAATTTTTGGAAATGTAAAGAAAGTCTAAACCTTATAATAGGTTTATAATACTTTTGAAATCTTAGGGAAAGTTGATGCATTTTTGCAAAATCTTAGGAGATATTGGTGTGTTTTATAAGGAAAAGAATAATATAACTTTATAGTTAGATAAAAATAAAATTTATTATTTTAAGTTTAACTATTGGGCGTTTCATTGTTTGACGTTTTCATTTTTCATAAGGGGTAAAATAAAAAAGAGACCTTTGAATTTATTCCCCCTTACTATTTTGATAAGGTCAATTTTACAAAAATTAAGAATTGCCACTAAATGCTATGACGCTGATGCTTGAGCAATACACTTATTTGAAGTTCAAATAAGGTCTCTATTCATGCTCTCGGGCATATGCTCGGGTGGTAAGGACGGTTCTCGCAGGGCGCTTGACGGAGAGTGCCAGTCTGAGTGTACATCCGCGATTTACTCCTGTACATGTGGAGGGCGCCGTGCGTGCAGACATGAGATTAGTCTCTCTCGCTAGTCTCGCCAAGTTGGGTGCCCTGAAGGGGAGTGTCCGCTGGTAATGATAGGGATGAGAGGAACCCGACGTAATAAAAAAAAAAAGGTCTCTATTCATAACTCATTCAAATCAAATGACCGTGCTAACCTTCAAGAGACTTTTATCCTTTCTTATTCTTTGTTTTGATTGTATCAAACATACATTAAAAGAAAGTTAACTAGATCTAGTCACTCTTAATCTATGGAACAATTGCAACCCAGTGACTAAAATTTCCTTTTAAATTAACGGAATGAATGAAATGCTTCACTTTTCAATTTGCATATTCTTTACGTATGTTTCAACGAAATAACAAGCAAGTGCATGAATGGGATAACAAAATATTAAGACCTATTATTTAGGTCATCATAAATATATTGCTTACACTTTAGCAAGCAAGACATTTGATTAAGACCTATTGTCTAGGTCATCATGAATATATTGCCTACACTACCAAACAATAACAACAATACGTGAACATATGATAATACAATAATTGGTAAATGGGTAAACTGTTTTAAATAGTATAAGTAAAATCTAGATTTTCTTTTTAATAATCAATTTGATTGTAAGGCTATGAAAAAAATATTATGTAATTGTAATTATTTGATTTATTACTTAGTTATTAATCTCGTTCATCTTAATACAACTACACCTACTATAAAATAACTCGACATCCATTAAATTTATATCTAATTTATAAGATTTTAGTAGATATAAAATATACATATTCAAGCTTTGTTATTCTTTATTTCAATAGGTAAAAATACATAAATATACTTTAACGGATAACTCATTTATTAAAGTGTTGGAGTTCAATGTTATTAGTTTTAACTCACTTTTTAAAAGATATGTAAGTTGAAATTTATCTTATTTTACTGATCTTTATAAGAAAACCTCTAAAATTATACTTTAAAATTTCTTTCTAATGTGAGCAAGTAAACACAATTTGCTTCTTAGCCAGTTGAACTTCTACATATTTTATAAATAACTCCACCATTTGCATAGCAAGAAAAAAAAAAAAGAAAGGAAAATGAAAGATGAAGAATAAAAGGAATTAAAGGAATAAGGTCCCATAAGTCATTAAATGAATCTAAATAAATCACTCATCAACTTAAATGATCTAAATTTAATATTATTCAACTTATTTAAATAAAGAAGTTTAAAAATAAAATTTGAAAAGAGTTAATTTATTTACGCGCATCAACAAATTTAAAGTCTGAGAAGTGAGAATCAAAAGAAAAATAAGATGAAAAATGTCTGTCATAGTTTTAGTGTCAATCTTCAATAAAAGAAAAGAAAAATTAACGAATTCAAACCAACTTCTGTGAATTTGAGTCACCAGCCAAGAAGCAGGGAAGCTTGGATGATGGGTACATTTGAACGGCCATGACAGAGCAGCCTGCAAGCCTATACATGGAGTGCTGAGGGGGAAAAGATGGTTGGGAAAATCATTTCTTTTTGGTGTGAACTTGGTTACAGGCAACGATTAAGTAGATTTATCACTAATTCCATGTTCAAAACCACGAAATGATGCTGTCAGGAGTTCTGTAGCAATGTCGTGAAAATCCTGCATAAGGCCGACGTCATGGTAATTTAGCCCAACTGCTGTTGGCGTTCGGACAGAGAAAGAGAGATGACGATGGAGACAGGGAAAGAACTCGCGTTTCGGGCAAAGGGAAAAGCAGGCGTCATGAGCCGAATCAGGCCAATGAGGGGTTTACCAAAAAATCTGACATCCAAAAACAGAAAAGGGGAAAAAAAAAAGAAAAAAAAAAGAAGTTTTTGGGGGGGGGAAAGAAGAAGGGACGAGTAAAAACTATCCCCAGCTTTTTCTGATGATGTCTTTTGGAGCACGACAGAAAATGTTACGCCTTCAATCTCCGAATCTTTTGCACGCACCCATTAATCCATCCGTGCAAAGCTTCTCGTACTTAGTCATTTCTTATGGATTTTTAGGTGTTATTGCTTGGTTAGAATCTCGTATAAAGCCGCCTCCTATCCGACGACTCGCGTAGTCAAATGTTAAATATTTGTCTACTTTGCATTTCTTTCCCTCTATTTTAATTTATTTGGGTTGCGGGTTTCATGTTTTTGATGTTCTAATTTTGTTTCTGTTTTTGTTTCTTTTTAATTTTATCGGTTCGTCAAAAGGGTTTTAATGATCGTATTCGTATTTCCCCTTTTCTCTGTTTCGATGTTATGGCTTTGTTTGACCAGAGGTTGGATGTGAGGGTGCTTATTGGTCACTGCAGCAATAGGCTCCCCCCCAATTAAACAAGTGGGAAACAAAATTTAATTTTGTGGATATGTTGATTTTTCTGTTGATTTCGTGGAGGATAGGCATAGCAGATAAATAGAGATTCTTATCACTACTAGGTTTTTTATTTTATTTTTTTAATAATTTTGTTGGGGGTTGATTTTTAAGGGCATAGGGTTTCCTTTCTTACTTTACTCTTCTTTGAGGTGCGTTTTTGTGATTCTTGGAGCCACGGTCCAAGTTTTCCTCGCATTGGTTCTCGATCTCTCCTGATTCCCTCGTCTGGGTACTTCGAGTTTCTTTGTTTTCTCATCATTGTCGGTAAGTTTTTTTGTTTAATCTTCTCCGGTGGTCAATTTGTTCCCATCCCGGTCTGGTTCTCGCCGATTATTCGACGTTTCTTCATACGGGTCTGGGGAATTTTCTCGATTTAGGGTGTTTTTGAGGTTTACATTCTACGGTATTTCTGTTTCTGCTGTTTGATTTTCGGAGTGATTAGAGCTTGTCGAGTTTCTCGTGCTTTCCCACTGAGTTCATCCTTGCCAGTTAGGGTTTAATTTTTTTTTGAGGTTCTTAAATTCCATTGGCGATAGATTTGGTGTTCGGAGCGGTTCTGGGCCATGAACTTGAGATTTTCATGGGGTTGACGGACGTTCAATCGGATTGTAGGCGGAGTCAATGCTATACTGTTGTTGCTGGTTTCAGGTTTTAAGTTTTCTGGGAAGGATTTGAGCTTCATAGGGAAGTCTGGATCTCTTCCTACCCGGTGGGCGGTGTGCATAAATGATGTTTCATTCTCAGGGAGCATCAAAACACAGTTGTAGCCTCCTTGCAGTCACATGTGGGAAGACTTCACAAAAGCAGGATGTCTCAGAAGATCAACAAGGCTATCCCTTTCCGGATATGGTTTCTTCAGGGCGGTTAGAGGTGCCAATGGAACTTTAATTAGCTTCATTTCTCATAGGGAATCTGATTGGAAAGTGCACCACGTGTATCATTTTTGTTTTCCATCATGTTTTCTATTCTATGAATGTCTAGTGACACTTTCTTTGCTTGAATGCAGGTTCAAGTTTTGACTAAACCGAGCACGGCTGAGTTCCATGAAACTCTTGAATCATTTCGGCCGGACTTTGTGTATTTGCAAGGGGAACAGCTTCAAAATGATGAAGAAATTGGAACTCTGGTGTGGGGGAATGTGGACTTGTCTGATCCTGAGACTATAGCTGGTCTCTTTGAGAGCTTGTTGCCTTCTACTGTATGTGATTTATCTTGTTATCTAATGTTTTTAACAGTTTTCTTTGAGATTGAGGGCATGCTTTGTGAATTGAATTTGTTTTAATCAGAACCTTGAAATCTAACTGCGTGGTAGAATTATGAAATTTATCAAAATTCCAAAATGGGTTTTTGGTTGAACAGCATAAGCAACTGTAATTGGGAGAGCAACCGAAGTTTCATTGAGATCTCAATTGGGGTTCTTATCTGTGTCTAGAAAACATTTTTGATATGGGTTGTAACTAGTGTTGGTTGAAGTTCTAGTTTAGGCTTTAGGATCTGAGCGATACCCAACTTGAGATTTGTGTGAGTTTAGCTGAATTTCCAAGTTGGGGATTCCATTTCACTAATAAGCTTAGTGGGTGGTCAACTAGGGTTCATTGAGATTGCAATTGGGGTTCTTATCTATGCCTGGAGAATGGTTTTGATATTCCAATGAGTGTTGGTCAAAGTTCTAGTTTAGACTTAGGTTAAGCTAAACTTCCATATTAGGGTTTTAATTTGCATTAATAAACCTTTGACTTTTGAAGGGAAAATTACTTTTATTGGCGAAAAAACTGTTTCATAAGTTATAATTAAACTGTGGATCTGCTTGTTTCAGTGCATTCTGATGTATGAACCCATTAGACTGGAGGTTGGTTTGGTTTGGTGAGATACTAAGCTTTTTTTGTTTCTGTTGTTCTTAAACCAACCCCACCATCCCCCATGCAACCCAAAAATATTAATCTTTTCCTTCCTCCAGGTTCACAATGTTGTTGTTTTGTTTTGCTTGGATAATGCATGCTATTAGCTTGCCATGGTGTGCTACTAGCTTGTGGATCACTTGACCTACTTCAATTCCAAAATATCATGATTAACAAATTTTTTGGTTGAGTAAACATTTTTTTTTGTTTAAGTTGCTATTTAAATTTTTGAGTGCAAACTAAAATGATTTGAACAATCTCACCTGTTATTTGGATTGTTTTTATTTCATTAATTTGATAGACAATCTAGATTTTTTTCGTAACTGTGGACCTAAACTGACTTTTTGACCCTCCCTGTAGATGAATCATTATGCCTGATTACTGTTCTAATCAGAGTTATTTGAATTATTCTTCCAACTTGGAACTTGTGGTTGATATATGGGTTTGATAGCAGTACTTTCTTTGGGGGAAAGGGGGAGAGGTAGGTCAGAATATGACATGAATAGCTTTTGTATTCTATCTTCTTTTTTTTTTTGTTTGTTTTTCCGGGGTTGGGGTTGGGGTGGTGGTTTGGCTTTTTTTGAGTCCCCTGCACCTAATGGTGGTCAATGGTAATTATCTTTATCAAGTAAGTATCTTCCCCTGTATTGGACCGTTTAGGCGTTGTGCTTTGACATTTGATTCTTCATTCTTTATATTTTACTTTGTTTAGCCTACTTGGCAGGGTGTTTACTTTCCGTAGCTTAAGCACATATTGTTATCTTTCAGGTGTGTGATTCCAGTTAAGGTTTGATATAGATTGTTGGTCCATAACCTAATAGCCTGCTCTTAGGTAAAATTGGTCATCTAACATGGTATCAGAGTTCTGTTTCAGGAATTCCTGTGTTCAAGTCTTCATTATCTGCATTTCACCTGTTATGTCTGTCAGTGCACTTTGTTCTGTTTGTGCACCTGTTCAAATTCATCTGTTTGCCAATTCATGTAGGCGGGCATTTGGTCTGGTGCAGTTTGGTTTTGACCAACACTGAAAACAGAACCGAAAATCTTGGTAATATTGGACCGATACCAAATCATAACCAATGGTTTTCTTACCTCAAAGGTTTATGGTTTTACAGTCTGGTTTGGTTATTAAATCATTTGAACCATTTCAATAAAGGCATTCAATACTTCTCCAAGGCAATTATTCTCAAGTTCTACCTTTGTTTGGAGAATTTACCTATGTGGGCAAGGTGCTAATGCACAGGCAGGCCCAACGAAGGAAATGAAGCAAATGGATGGGAAAACCTGTATTTATAGGGAAGAGAGAGAGTGAATCTTTGAACCATTTCTGCTGTGGGACAAGGGAATGGGATGGAGATTGGAGGGTATTTGCAAGGTGCATGCGGGTGGTAGTTGGCTTGACTCTGCCACATTGTGTTCCTCATTGAAAATTCTTGAGATGGGGAGCCTCCTTATCTCTATAAAGTCTCACCACCTCACCCCTCCCCCCTTCTTCACAGTTTAAACAGTATTAAGTACTAAATGAAAAGCTGAAAAATTATAATTGTAAAAAATCATCAATAAATGAGAATTATAAGTAAAAATAATGATATATTTCACAAGCTGCCTCCAGCATGTATGTTATATAACAGAACTCCACCTCTACCCCCCTCTTCACAGTTTAAACAGTATTAAGTATTAATGAAAAGCTGAAAAATTATAATTGTAAAAAATCATCAATAAATGAGAATGATGAGTAAAAAAATAATAATATATATTTTTACGACCTGCCTCCAGCATGCATGTTATATAACAGAACTCATATATATTAATTTTATTAGATAATTTGGTTTTTCGGTTTTTTTGGTTCAGTTTTGGGTTTGAAACCAAACTGAAAACAAAAACTTTTTAATTTCAAAAAACCGAAACTGAAAATCGAAAAACCAAACCAAAACTTAAGACAAGTCGGTTCAGTTTTTTGGAAAATTTTGTACATCCCTATATCTTCACATGTGATCAGGCTGCACATGCAGCGGAATGTTAAGACATAAACTTTGTTGGCCCATAACCTAACAGTGTAAGCTTTAAGGTTAGTAGCTTAACAATTCTTTCCATTAAATTGCTCAGCCACTTAGTGTCAACATTTACCAGTATCT
Source organism: Malania oleifera (assembly GCF_029873635.1). NCBI lineage: Eukaryota > Viridiplantae > Streptophyta > Magnoliopsida > Santalales > Ximeniaceae > Malania > Malania oleifera. The sequence continues at coordinate 25,873,646 of NC_080426.1, read as the reverse complement.
GTGACCCTTGTTATTGTGTTAGTGGCTATATATTTGAATTATTACAATGACATCCTGGTTTTACCCTTCGTTCCTGCCTCATGTAATGTTCAAATACCATCCGGCAAAGTAATTTTTTGTGTGATAATAATATTAAAAAAATTTCAAAATTAGTCAGCTATAGAACAATAATAAATCAATAAATTCGTGTTGGAGACGTGGATTCTTAAGAATTAGTCTATAAGTAAATAAAGTTTTGAATTGCTTAAATATTGAGAAAAAAGGAGGTTGCATACTCTTAGCTTGCAAGATGTTAAAATGAATGAGTTTGAGGACCTTATATTTTTAACAATGTAGGAAGTCATTTCATTTAGTTATTTTCTTTAAGTTTTGCATAAATAGCTTGGTACTTGATCGTTCAAATATTTTTGCAGGTTTATTTGGAGATCCCTAATGGAGAAAAGTTGGCAGAGGCACTTCACTTAAAGGTGATTCAGACCTGAAAAATTTGCAAACATATATTGGGAATCGCTTCTCCTTCCTGTCTATTAATTGTTCAATAAAAAAAAAATGGGGAAATAATTGGTGCTGCTCGTAATGATTAAGCGTAGATGGGGAATTGGGTATTTGATATGGTTAGCATTGGATGAAATTGGTTAATTTTGATATTTCTTTTTCACAGGGAATCCCTTATGTGATATATTGGAAGAATGCATTTTCTTGTTATGCTGCTTGCCATTTTCGGCATGCATTGTTTTCAGTGTTACAGAGGTATGCTACAATCTACTTGAAGATCTAAGCATAGTGACTGTTGTAGTCAATGCCTTCATCAGGTCATTAGCCACAAACAATATTTGCTTTCCTCTTAGCTGATTGGGTATTTATTTAAACAAAAAATGTGTGGTGCTATATTCACAGTTGGGGCTTAAGTACTGCTTTTGCACCATTTTTGCACCTCTAATTAAATATCCTTGATTTGGAACCTGAGGCTGTAGGCATTGTTTATGTTTTGTTGTCAAAAATTCAGCATTGCTTTTGAGCATCATTTACTTGAAGAGCTAAGCATACCGACTGTTGTAGTCAATGCCTTCATCAAGTCATTAGCCAAGAACAACATTTGCTTTCCTCTTAGCTGATTGGGTATTTATTTTAACAAAAAATATATGGTGCTGTTGGAGCTTAAGGACTGCTTTTGCACAAATTTTGGATCTCTAAATAAATATCCTTTATTTGGAGCCTGAAGCCATAGGCATTGCGTATGTTTTGTTCACAAAAATCCAGCATTGCCTGTCAGCATCATTACAGTGCTATTTTCAGTTAATATCAGCAGTAAAATTATACCTTAAATGGTTAGATTTTCAGTTTAATCTAACCCAATAATTGAGCCATATTTCTTGAGGGGCCAAACATCCTTCCTTTTGATAATCCCATAAAAACCATGTCATCAAGGACCGTACATCACCAAGGCTAGTTTTGCCCCTCTTCTCTCTCTCTCTCTCTCTCTCTCTCTCTCTGTTTGTGTGCATGTGCGGGCATGCATGCTTGCATGTGCTTGTGTGTAAATTTTGTTGGAAAGATGCATGGAATGATTGCTATTTACTTATTTCTTTGTTGTTTTAGTTCATCTAGCCACGTATGGGATGCATTCCAGCTTGCTCATGCATCTTTTAGACTCTACTGTGTACGAAACAATCTTGTTCTTCCACTCAACAGCCACAAAGTTACTGGTAAGTTTGGTCCACACCTTCTTGGGGATGCTCCATTGATCAATGTCACTCCACCTGAGACAGATGCTGGGGAAGATGATGAAAGTTCTGGCACACTTCCTGCTATAAAGATATATGATGATGATGTGACCATCAGATTTCTTGTTTGTGGGGTGTCTTGTGCAATGGTTAGTTGGGATAACATCAGTTTATTTTTCTGTTTTTCTTCTTTTTTTTTACCCCTTTTTTTTGGTAGCAAACTCTGTTTTCTCCCTCAACTTGCTAGTTACTTTCTTTAAATGTTGCATGCTTTGATAGTTAGCTTATATTTATGGACCAACTTCTTTCCAGGATGCATGCTTATTAGGATCTTTGGAGGATGGTCTCAATGCCCTCTTGAACATTGAAGTAAGTATGATGAGTTTACATCATCAAGATTCTTACCTTGTGTTTGGGAGCATAGATTTCAAGCCTTGGGTTTGGAATTATGTCGATTTGGATGAAACATAACACAAAATTGTGTTGAGTTTCATTTCATTCCACACAAATGCAAATCCAAGCTTAAAATCCCTGCATCTAAACACGGTGTCAAAAATTCTTTTCATTTGTTGTATGACCCAATTTGTAGTTGAAGCACTGAAGGACTAGTGAGTAGAAATGTTCTCATGAATATAAAAAAACTGCATCTTCTTCTTTCCTTGTTTCCCCAAACAATTGTCTTTCTCTCTCTCTCTTTCTCTCTTTCAAACACGCAAACACCAAATCTTCTTCATCCTTTTCATGTTCTCTTTCCATTCTCCTTTTGTGGGGTAAGTTTGACTCTGTTGCATCAGTAAACATTGTTTCCTATCATAAGAATTCCAATTTCTTCCTGTATTTAAGAAACTAGAAGGGGTTTATTTTTCTCCATGTTGTCCTTATAATGTTACCTACTATGCTTCTGTACTGCCTTTCTTCAAAAGGAAGTTCTAAATTTATCATATTTTTCTTGTTTTTTTTGTTCTGTTTCAGATTCGCGGAAGTAAACTTCATAACCGGGTTAGGTATGTTGCAGCTTGGCATGCCTCATTTTGCAAACAATGAGTGCAAGAGAGGGAGAGATTTTATTATTGAGATTCTAAGTGCATTATTATTACTCTTATATTCTTTAACAAGTCACTTGAGCTATCTTTGTTTGGTTATGTCTGAACAAGCATTGATTTGGGTTGCTTAATGCTACTTTACTGAGGTCCAGTGCTCCTCCCCCGCCTCTTCAGGCAGGGACATTTTCTCGTGGAGTTGTCACTATGCGATGTGATTTATCCACTTGTAGCTCTACCTACATCTCGCTGCTTGTTTCTGGAAGTGCACAAACTTGCTTTGATGATCAGGTAATTTTATACAATTTTATGGTGCATTAATGGTATTTAAGTTTTTAAAATACTTAATGTTTGTGCCCATTTGTTTTCAGATTTTGGAGAATCATGTCAAGAATGAAATTGTTGACAAAAGTCAACTAGTTCAGGCGCTCTCCAATTGTGATGAAGATAAATTGCCATTATCAGAGCCCCGGAAATCAACTTCAGTAGCATGTGGATCAACGGTGTTTGAAGTTTCCATGAAGGTCCCTGCATGGGCTTCACAGGTTTTTTTTCTTCTTTTTTTTTCTTTTTTTTCTTTTTCCAAATTCAACCTTTTTAATTTTGAGAATTTTCTATGAATTTTCCGTCTTCTTTTAATATATCTCGAATTTCTGTAGGAGGGTTGAATTTACATTTTTATGGGAAAATAATGCCTTTTTCTCCACATTGTGCACTTGATTCAATTGATTCAATTGGCGCATAACATTAGCCTAGCCCTGGTTTAAAGGAAAATAATTGGAGTTATGGTTTACATGTTCCTCTTCACATTTCCTCTTACTTTGTACAGTTGCTTAATATAGATAGAGAGGAATATTTTGGAGGAGATTTGTAGAAAACTAAATGTGGGTACGAATATGCTCTTTGGAGAGAAGTAATTGGTGGTTTTAATCATGTTTGAAATGCAGTATCATTTAATTGTCCATGTGAATGGTGTAATTTGTTTGCTTTATTATAGAGGGCACTAATCTTATGTGTCCTTAACATGATGCCGATGCTACTGCAGTCTTTTGTCGCAGATAATGCTTTAAGAAGTTGATGCAGCCAATTTATTTTGCCGCATTGAATAATCAGATTAGATGTATTAGCTTGTTTCTGTTATTAAGATTGTTGCACCCTCAAAGTTGGTACACCAAATGGCAACCCAAGAAGGAGGGTGGTTGTTGAATCCAGTTTCAAAATGAAATTCCCAACTAATTTTAGCATGTGCAACTAATGAAAATTATAACATATTGGAATGAGCAAACAGTGCAATAAAAATTTAAAGAGAAAAGGGAGAGGATATGCAAACTCTTTAATAGTGACTCAACTATACCGAGCTCATATCCACTCTATCAAGGCTTCAACTACCTTGAGGTTTCGCTATCCATAAAGTTCTTATGATTGTCTTTGTATGAGGGGGTCAACCGCCCCTTGTACACTCTGCAAGGGGCAGTTAAGTTATGCCTTGATTTTGCTCCTTTTAAAGCCTAATTTTTCAAATTTTTTAAAAATATAAGACATGTTTTCTTTGTGCCATATGATGATTGTGAAGTTCGAATTTTAACAATTGAATCGAAATGAAAAGGTAATAAAATAAAGTGTTCAACGTTCAATCTCGCTTGATTCCATTTGATTTAATATTGTTAAGACTTATTCAAACTCAAATTATATTAGTTCATATAGTTCGTTGTCATCAAAATTGAGATTATGAGAGTTTGGGGCTAGTAAAAATGACCCTGCAACACATGCTGGTTGGAGGCTTGTGAAGGTCTTGACATAATGTTTCAATGATGCCCTTTTATGGAATAAGTATGAGGACATCTATTTTTTGGCTGAGATCTGATTTATTGGAACTGTTGGATTGCAGGTTTCTTTGATTATTTTTTGGGGGAATTTTATAATTTCGTTAGTATTAGAGTCAGGTCTGATTTATGGCTTTTAAAATTGTATTGGGTGGAAACTTACAAATTTATACGTTGATATGGTTGCAAACAATTCTAAAGCACTGAAGCTTTATCACCAGATTTGTGTTGCAAGGGCCAGCTTGGCCTAACCCATGTGGCAACTCGATGTTACATGGTGATAATATTCTCTTATGGACTTCTCTTGCACAACATCTGGATGCTGGTGGATTCTACACCTCTCAGCCCCTCCTCTTTCCTTTTAAAAAAGGAAAAAAGTAAAAAAAAAATGAAGAAAAGAAGAAAGGAAAAGAAAAGTACAGCCATCACCGCCCTTCTATTCTAGCAAATTGGATTGGGGATGCTGCTGAGAACAAAGACTTGGAAGTTGCAAGGAGGCATAATGCCCACCTATTGTAGCTGCTGACATGGACATGCTGCTCTATTACTGACACATTATGACATTACTACCTTTCTGAGAGGTCAATTGGTACTCTTGCTCAATCACATGCAAGTGATGGACATTTTTATGCTCAACCCTTCTAAAGTATGTCCAAGCCATTGCAACTAATCTATGTCTCCACCCTAATTTTTTTTTCACCTCCTCTTTTTCCTTTTATTTCTTTGACAATTCTGCCATTTTGTTAAAGTGAACTGCACTGCCCATGGACTCCCTTTCTGCTATTATGGTTGTAACAACTTTGAGGTATGTGACAAAACACCGCTAACAGAATCAAAAATCAAACAGTAAGTGAATGTGTGGTTTTATACACACACATGTGCATGCATAAACACAGACCTACAAGCACCAATTTTATCGTGAAAGTACTTATTTTTGGTTGTGTAAATTTGAGAATTTAGTTGCTGAGATAACCTAACACATCTGAAATGAGTGATTGTAGATTATTGACAAGGTTTGTGAGGCTTATGCATTGAGGTGAACTTTAGAAAAAAGATGCGTAGGTTGAGCCTTAGAGGCTTGCACTGCGAAAATTATCTTGGGCAGCACATATGTTGCTGCTTTATTTACTGTTCTGTATACAGTCTCAAGACACATTTTCTTTGTCATTCTGATTTTTTTTTCTAAATTAAATATTTTCTTTTCAATTATTTGCTATGATTTGATTTGATTTTATTTTCAGGTTTTGAGGCAGCTAGCACCAGATGTTTCCTATCGTAGCTTCGTGGCACTTGGGATTGCTAGTATTCACGGACTGGCTGTTGCTTCTTTTGAGAAAGATGATGCTGACCGTCTTCTTTTCTTCTGTACGAGAGAAGGAAAAGATGTGCCTCCAAACAAATCTAGTCTTGGGAGTCTGCCTTGCTGGTTGAGGCCACCTGTTCCCAGCAGAAAGGGTTCTGAACTGTGCCAGGATAAAAGTCTGGGCGCTCATAATAGTCTTGTGCATGGTAACGAAGCTATTGTCCCGAGAATAGAGCGAGAGAATAAGAGAATTGGACTGATGAATGGAGTAGTTATGGATTTAGTGCCTGCTGAGAAAAAATTTAAAGTAGCTGCAATGAGGCCTGTCCCTCGTAATCGTCACCATAAAATGTTGCCCTTTTCTGGGGTTTCTGAGGCAGATGGAGTTAATGGAGGCCATGCGAAGGCTAATTTGTCAGTTGTTTCATCTACTAAGCATACTGTTGCAGGATTAGCTCCTGTTGCACGCCGGAAAACATTTTCAAGCTCAGTTCAGGCTAAGCAAATTGTTTCCTTGAATCCTCTACCTCTGAAGAAGCATGGTTGTGGCAGAAGCCCAATACAGTATTGCTCTGAGGCGAGTTCCATTTTCATTTCTATGTAAAGGTTTTGAGCCATCTTTTGTCAGAGCAAGCATAAGTGTAGGTATTATCCATGGTTGCTTTGCATTCATTCTCCTGATCTTTTGTCTTCTATTCTTGTAGGAGGAGTTTCTTAAGGATGTGATGCAGTTTCTAATTCTTCGGGGACATACTCGTCTGATTCCTCAAGGTGGACTAGCTGAGTTCCCAGATGCCATACTTAATGCAAAGCGTCTTGACCTCTATAACTTGTATAGAGAGGTAGGATATTTCATGCCATATTGGTTACAAGCAGTCCCATATTCTAAATGTGTTAACTGGTAGATTTCCACCATTCCCTCTGCCCTTCCCCCTTCGGTGGGGGTTTGGGAAGTTGTGTTTGGTCTATTTACTCTCTGTTTTCATTGCATTTATTGAAACTAAATATGGAAGCATTGTTTTTTAAACATTGGGGACTCCTGTAGGTTGTTTCAAGAGGCGGCTTCCATGTTGGAAATGGCATCAACTGGAAAGGGCAGGTTTTCTCAAAGATGCGCAATTATACAGCAACCAATAGAATGACCGTATGCCCTATAACCCTGTACTTTTTCCATTTTAAATTTGAGATGATTCATGCTATAGCAGGTATAAACACAACTTTAGAGTGGGTTTTGGCCCTAGTGGGGGTGTTTTGAAGATCAGATTATGTTGGAATGTCTGATGTTTCAAGCGCAAATTGATGTCAGCCCAATTATGCATTTGACTATTGTTTCACTGATGAGCATGTGCAGTAGGAAGCAGAGCCAAGACCTTTGAAGTTGCACTGCACTTGTATTAGTTTACCTATTAACACTAGAGGTTTTCCCCCTTTTTCTATGAGAAGATAAGACTTCCAACACAACTACAACCCCCTGTACTTGGTAGGACCTACAGCCACCATGTAAGACTCAAACTTCAGTTTAACTATTGTTTCAGTGATGAGCATACCAATAAGGCAGGAATTGCCTTGTGACTCTCTTGTCGTATTATAATTAAATGATCAAATATTTATAATTTTCAAATACAATGAAAAGTAAATTTTAAAATTTCTTTTTTTTTTTAAAGAAATTTTACCACATGATTAATGACTCTTGGAAACAAGTTTTTCCCTTTTTTTTATTTTCTTTTTTACTTCTATTTTATTTTTCTCTTCTGTATATATCATTTTCTTTTTTTCTCTACTTTTGCATCTAGAAAAAGGTTTGAGCCCATACTTTTAGAACTAGAGAACTAAGAAATAAGAGTAAAATCGAAGTCAGCATACAAGATAGAAACAATTCAAATGAATGCTAGCAAAGAGATAGGGAATTTTGTGATTCAAGACTTTTGGCTCTCTTTCTTCTTTGTGCCTGTGGGCCATAGGCATTTTTCCATTTCCTTTTTGCGATCAGCCTACAAGACCCTTTTTTTTTTCCCTCCACCAAACCCATTATTTAAGTGGGGATGATTGTCCGCACTAGGCTCGAAATAGGTCCATCTGTGCAGTTTGGGCTTATTTTGTGAACCTGATTTGAATATTATATCATGGTCCATTGCAGTCATGAATGCGCATGCAAACGGGTTATATTATATCATCTCTTCTGTTTTTCTGCCTGTGTGTGAGAGAGAGAAGTTTGGCTATGGCTGTTCATAAAGCTCTGCCATTAAGATTGTGAGAGCAGAGTGCTGACTACATCAATACTTGAACCAGGGTGTCGGGAATACTCTGAAAAGACACTATGAAACTTACCTTCTAGAATATGAATTGGCACATGACGATGTGGATGGTGAATGCTGCTTGTTATGTCATAGGTCTGTATTTTTCCATCTCATTGACCATAAAATATACATGTTTTTTTTTTTTTCATAAGTATATTTGCTAACAAAGGGAAGGTGCACCATCTATTACCAGTAGTGCAGCAGGAGATTGGGTGAACTGTGGGATATGTGGCGAGTGGGCTCACTTCGGCTGTGACAGAAGGCAGGGTCTTGGGGCATTCAAGGTGCAGTATTACACCTCTCCTTGAGCCCCTCTTGGTTGCATAACTAGCGGCCCCTGGCTTTTCCCTAGTTGATGGTGGTGACTTACTATTATTTGTTGTGAAACTGCAGGACTATGCAAAAACAGATGGGCTAGAGTATATTTGTCCACACTGCAGCAACACAAATTTCAAGAAGAAACCACAGAAAACTGCGCAAGGGTTTTCTCAGGGCTTAGCATTGTCAAGACCATTATGACTATTTCCCAAGTTTTGTTTTATTTTGCTCTATTTTTTGGTATATTCCCTACCCCCCCTTCTTTTGGTGCATTTGTGCTCCCTTTTATGCATGAGAGACTTTCCCACTTTCTTACGGGAATGGGATTTCATGCATAATTAGTTTTTTCCCCATTGTTTTCCATCAAAGGTGGTTCGGGACAATGAAGAGAGAGAGAGAGAGAGAGAGAGAGAGAGAGAGAGGTTTTATGTTTTTTAATGGGGGGATGGGGTTGGGAAGATGGGATGTTGTAACTTGTGTTATAGGAAAACAGAAGTGGCCAAATATAACCTGTAGTCTGCAGATATACTATTGCCTACGTGATGGGCATCTTAGGAGCATCCCATATTTTAGGAACGGCCATTGTAAAATATTTTATCTCATTCAACGTTTATATATCTAATGGGTCTCTATGTTGATAGATGACAGCTTCACAAGCCGAAATACATTGCAGTGCATTTTGGTTTGTGAAATATTAATAGACATTCCTGTTTTTGATACAGAATAATGTAATGAAACGTATCCAAGGGCCCACTTGGTTTTTCCCCTATAGGCTATAGCCCCCTGCCTCGCCGACCATTTTATCAGATGCAGGATATGGGTTACGTTACCATTTGCTTGTATCGTAGTAATAGTCGTATCAATACGAGTCAACAAAAATTTTAATGCCACTACATATATTCCTAAGAAAGCATTTGGGAATTGAATAACATTACGTGAGGATGGAATAAATTATGAGTATAATAGAATAGAAGTATGCTATTAGACCAAAATAGTGGAAGGATGCTTGGAGTAAGAAGGGAAGGGCAGCAGTGCCTTTTAAACTACTGCTGTGTTCTTTATTTCTTTTTGATGGCTAGGATTTATATTTTATAGGATTGCATTAGAGTAAATCGGACTGGCTAAGCTGTGTAGTTTGATTGATGATGTTCTGAGCATAGACTATGAGCCCTTTTCTCTTCTCGTATGTGAAGAAGATGACGATGACATTAGCGAATTAATGATACCTTTCATGACAAATATGCTGCATTACATGCATTTGCCTTGGGAAATTGTATATTTTATAGAGAACAGAGCATTGAAACTCAACGCATCTCAAGCCATTTCGTGTTTCAAGCGCCGGCATTTTTCCCAATTCAATCCATCATGAAAAACGAGCAGAGATCCTACAAATCCCGGTAGAAAATCTGAGTAAGAAGAACCGCCCCCGTCGTCCTCAGGCGTAGTGTTCGCCTCTGAATTAATTAAGATGAAAAAGAAAAATGGTGGAGACGGCTGTCGATGATTTCTATACTTCTCAGCTCTTTATATTTTCCCACTAACTAGCTAGCTGTCAAAATTTTTTTTAATTAATTTTAAAACTTTAATTTTTTCATAATATAATAAAATAATTTTTACTTTAAAAAAGTAGACCTAATTATTCTCTAGAATATCGGTAAGGGTTTGTACGCGCATTTGACAGTTGCAGGCTGCATGCAAGGGAGAACCTCCCTTCATTAGATTTACTAATTTACACTATTTTTTAATTAATTATTTTATGCAAATAGACTCCGCCACACGGTTTAATTAATTAATTAAGCAAAAGTACTCACAAATCGTGTGGATGATAATAATTGAAAGAAGGTGATGCATGTACGGTGGACGTAATTAGGCGCCTTTAATATAAACCACATGGTGGATGCAGCTAGCGTATATACCGCCCTCCTATTCCACGAGCTTAAACTATAAGAACATAGAAGAATAGAAAAGATAACTAAAAGTCTCTTTAATTAATTTAGTAATATACTTATTTAGAGAGATATCTAGTTAATACACAAATTAAGTTTAAATTTTATGATTGTAAAAATAATATTAAGTTACATTATGTTTTAAATAGTTAATCACATCCCAAAGGTTGAATAACTTTGAATCAATAAACTGCCCCTTAACACTTTTATATCTCTTTTGACTCTTGCATATATATAATTTGTCTCTCTTATGTCTGCCATTTTCCCCCGCGGCCCCACTTGGTCTTCTACTTGACTCTCTTTTTTTATTTTTACCTCCTTTTACCCTGGGAAAAGCTTTATTACTTCATCAATAGTTTTTACTGTGGGAATTGAACAGGGAGGTGGAGCATGCTGCTTTGGTCCTTTTCAAATTAAATCAAACTTCCAAAGCTCGAACAACAACAATATAATAAGTTTAAAATCTCATTATGTGAGATATGCTATAGAAATTTTTCTTCTCATGATTGAGAATATTTTATTAATTAATTAATTTAAAAATTAATTAAATTTTTACTCACTAACTCATTCTAATAAGAAATTATATAAGAAACCTCTCCCTCCATATATCTGTATTTTAGATGTTAGACATGTGACAAATTGTTCATACATTTTTTTAATATTAGATATTTAAAGAGAGAAATTATGCGCCTCAAAACATAAATTTTATATTTTTTAGTATCTTTATGATACACGAGGTTCTTTTTAACCTTTCATTATTCAAAAATTGAAGATTTTCCAAAAGTTATTCAGCTGGTAAACTTTTTTTTTTTTTCCTCTTTTTTCCCCTCATAGTTTAGTTACGATTTGAGTTAATACAACTTTTGAATTGAAATAAGAGCATAATATTTAAGGGGCCAGTATCGATGATTGAGACATTTTACGTAATTTGATTAGATAGAATTGTATTAAACTAAACTTGATATGATAATTATATTGTCTATGTTTTTCGTACATCTATATAAATGGCGTTTTAATGATTCAAAATATCAAGAAAAAAGAAATACACTAAAGATCGTCTAAATCTTATTATTGTATAGTTGACTACTACTAACCCAAACCAAGGGGATACACCAGACTTATATCATGTAATTAAATAGACCATGGCACTTCTTGTAGGTTAGTCTTCTTGTACCAACCATATCTTTACTACACAAACACACACTAACGGAAAATTATATAAGGGACCACCCTCTCCATGTTATTCATGCACTTGTTGTTAATTTAAATGTGAGACGTATGAAAAGTAGATCCCACTCCTCACAAGTATAGTACTAACAATAGTATGATCCGTCCACCGCATGTCTCATATTTAGATAATAGGTACACGAATATCTTGTATGTAGAACTTGATTTCTAGTACATGGAGTGTAATATGATAGTATTTTGAATGCGATATTTATCTACAGCTACAAAAGGGGAATTCAGAGTGGGGTGCACCTCCCCTTTGCGAGGGTCATCGTAGTTGGTTGGCGGGCTAGGGTCTAGTGGGGTTAGCACCGTTGAAACGAAATATTTTTTTAAAAGAAATATTTATGTAATTATTTAATTTTGTAAAGGTTGCCACAAATTCTCATATAAATTTTAATGTTTTAGTTGGAGTGTTGCACTGTTAACCACGAGGAGGGTGAGGTTAAGGGATTAGAGTGGTTTGCTTGTAATTATTGCTGAATAGTAGAATCAGTGACCTGAAGATGTAAGCTAATTGTTTAATCTCATAAATTTATGTGTTTTAATTGTGTTGTATGTTCTTTGGTATCTCGTTTTTCTTTCTTTCATTTGTTGACTTTGTTGGGGGTTTTACGTAACAAGATGTGAACATGTGAGGAGACTTTTCAACTATATTTATCGACACTAAAAATGATTAATCCTAATCAAACGATAAAAAATAAAGCACCGTAAGAGGAGAAGTATATATAGAGATAGACAAACCCAAGCACAAGTTGTGGTAAAATTGTGGATGCCTAATGTTTTAAGATATGAATTTGGGTTTGTATGCAAATGATGAAATTCAATACAATTTTGTGTTACATTTTATTCAAATCCATACAAATCCTAATTCATACATTATTGGAATTCCAAATTCTTAAAGACGATAAAAGAGTCTAGACACTATTTTTCAATTTTTAAAAATTACAAAGAATAAAAAACACCTAAAGCGGAGTTCGGTTGAAAACACCTATTTAAAATTAAAGGTATGAATTTAGGTGATGATTTGGATAATAAAATTAAATTTATATTCTCAAAAAAAGAACATAAAAGATCAGTAAAATCATATCATTGGGATTTTAATATAGGTGTTTAATAAAAAATCAAACACCTTTTGAAGCGATAATGTGATTGAGATAGTTGTGAATAGAATTGTTATGTTTGCATTCATTAGAGGTACGTATGATAGGGATAATGAGAGAGTCGCGAAAGTCATAAAAATCATAAGAGGAGGAAAGAAAACGAGGGAGGTGATTGAAATTATATTAAAAGAGATAAGAAAAGAGAGAGAAAAGGATACAGTTAGAAAAATAGAAGCAATAAAAGATAGAAAAAAAAGAGATAAAATGGACAAAGGTCGATGTGATCGTTGTTTGTCACTTGCATAAATTGAGTTCAATGCATTCAAGGTCCATTACTGCTAAAATTAATCGCATATGTATACCCTACTCAAATCGAACTTGAAACAGGTACGAATCACAAAGTATTTAAAGTAGTCATAAATTGAAACCGTTTCTAACTTCTAATAGTCCAATTGTTATAGTTGATTTCATGCTTGGTAATTGTGTGCCCTATCACGATGTTTGCTCGATAACTAGGCGACCGGATGGATAACTCTTCATGCGATTTCCTAAATAATTTGACGACGAATGGTTTATTTCGCATGAGCCACTATAATTTGTTCAAGCAACACCTACCATATACATCACTCGATTGTTGCCGTCAGGGGATCATTGCCATGCCTTAGGAGACGCACAGAAATAGCATAATCAGTGGGTCTAATTTTGGAAAAGTGCACATGCAGAGGCCCCAAATGATTCAAACGCGTGTGGCTGAGAAATGAGATCCGAGTGACGGGAAATGTAAAGAAGGTTCCCCTTCAACCCCGACAGTACCCCTTCATCAGCGGGATTAAATTATAAAAGAAAAAAGCATTGCTTGATTGCAGCGATGGATGAAGGTTGCCAGCTTCTGCCCCGTTCCAAAACGATAATGATAATTATTCGAAGAAGATGGCCTAATTAAATCAATTAATTATAGAACAACTGTCCTGCACCTGCACTGCATGCATGCCCAGAGGAGACCCCAAAAGCGTGGCTAGCTAGCTCCCACTGTCCCGCATTTAATAGGGGCCCCTACCCCATCCAGTCCACCGCCCCTCCCTAAACCCTACTCGCAGTTAGGACCTATGCCCTACGCTAAATTAAGCAAGCACCGTAATAGAGAGACCTTCAAAGGCTAATCAGTTTGGCTCCTTCATTACTTTTCAAAAGAATCTTCTTCGAAAAATGAATTGATAAAAAAATAATTTTTGATATTATTCGAAAGATATTTAGTAAAAAATAAGTTGTAATGATAAATTTTTTTTGATTTTGAGTATTTAGTAAAAAAAAAATTATACAGTGTCTAACTGTGTTGGGAAGACCTCTCCAAATATAAGAGAAAGGTATTTAAAATGACTAAAAAAATACATGTATTTTTTGGAAGTATAATTAATGCATAGATAATTTTATAATATTTGAAAAAGAAATCAAGAATTATAATAAAATCGAATAATTTGTTGAATAAAAAGTTAAGTTTTTAATTTTTAAAAGTTTATGGAAAACTTAAAAGTTGACTTTTAAAAGTTGAAAAAGTTACTAAAACTCAAATAAGCTCGCAATTATAGGCTAATTAGCTAAATTAGGGGTGATAGAGCGGAACGAAACCTGACGAGTGACTCGTGATCCATCCGTTTAAATTGGGGTTGAATTTAATAAAAGTTGACCCATTTATAAATGGAGTCAATTTGGATTCAACTCGTTAATTAAACAGGTAAGACGGGTTTAGGCCGGGTCACCCGCCTTTATGATCCGTTTAAAAATAAAATGAAGGAATGTTTTTTTTTTAAATGTCATTTTGTATAAAACATTTAAAAATTTTAAATAAATAAATTATATTTTTTAAATAGATGACCTGTTGATAATCTGTTTATTAAATGAGCGAATTTGAGTTTAAATAGTAGTCACTCGTTAATAAACGGATCAATCCGAACGAGAGCTCGTTTAGTTCCGACTCATCTATGACCTGTCCCGGTTCCAATGCAATCTGTTAAAGCTAATCCATGCAAACCCGTGGGCCCATCCCATATGTAATATTTATAAAATAATCAAATAATTTTATAGATCTGACTGGGGAGGGATAACAGACGGCGGCAATTGGCAAAGGCACGGCCTCTCCCATTATCCTGACCTCAATTTTTGACCATATGGTATGCCTCTCTAATCACTCCCTCACGGGGGCTCCTTTTCCTCTTTCTAATTTCTATTTTCTACACTACAATTTTCACACGCCCATCACCTTTTCTTCTCATTAAAATAATAATAATATTATTATAATAATGAATAGCTGGCGACCTTCATCATCTGTGTGCTACCAATTAATTTGCTTCCTAACCTTAATTTTATGGTTTTTAAATTGATTAAACTTTCTATAATTTTATATTTGACTTCTTAAGTTCCAATTCTGTAAAAGATGAGTGTCAATTTCTAGTTAATCAAAAGCGAAAGCAAAAAATGATGAAACAAAAATTATTGGAATTCATTTCCAATAATAGAATTTGCGCTTTTAGGGAAATAATTATTTAATTTCTCTTAAAAAACGTTCAAAAGTATATAATTTTTTTGTTAAAAAATGTCATGTTTTTTTTTTAATAAAGATTGTGGGTGAATTTATATTCATTGTTATGTCATTTCATGGGTATTATAAAAATGAATCAGGTTGACCGAACGTCCAACTAATTCACAGAAGTCATGTCCGCATATGAACTTTATCCTAATCAGCGAGACTTGAGGGCGGAAGATGTTGAGCCGTAAGTTTTATGCTGCATTAGGAGGTTCGAATGGCTCATTGGTGACTGAAGTTCCTATATATAAAAAAAAAATAATCAAAAATTAAAAATTGAATATTTGAAATTAAGTGTATTTGCTCTAATTTTTTTCATTATTCACTATGTGAGAAAATAAACTGAGATCAATCATGTAGAAGGAAGAGAAAGAAGCTGCAAAAAAGGAGAAATATGCTCTCCATTCTTGATGAAAATTCAATAGTACACAATAACTGTAAACTGAGCTTTTGTATGCAAGGAATAAAATGAAATAACTTCTTAACTAACAAGCTAACTTCATAATCAATTAACTAATATAGCTAACTTCACATATCCAACACTCCCCCTTAAGATAGAGTGTATATGTTTATCACTCCCATCTTGGAAAGGAAAAATATAAACTGTGGTGATTCTAAAGCCTTAGTAAAGAAATATGCTAATGGATGCTTTGAATTCACATGAAGAGTATGTAGTATTTCAGCTTGGATTTTCTCCCTAACCAAATGACAATCAATTTTAGTGTGTTTTGTTTTCTTATGAAACACTGGGTTGGCTGCTATATGTAGAAAAATAGACATTTTTTGAAAAAATTATTTATATGAAAATAATTTAATTAATTAAGTAAATTAATTTAAAATTAATTAAATGAGAGTGTCGGCAAACACTCCCATTTTCCCACATAATCTTCATCTGTATCTCATACCTAACTCATCTCATGCACATTCCTTTATTTTAAAAAAATTATAATTTCACCATTCTCCCCACGCTTTTACAAATTATATTTTCTTCCCAAAAAAT
The DNA here is from genome assembly GCF_029873635.1 of Malania oleifera. Taxonomy (NCBI): domain Eukaryota; kingdom Viridiplantae; phylum Streptophyta; class Magnoliopsida; order Santalales; family Ximeniaceae; genus Malania; species Malania oleifera. The sequence goes on along the minus strand of NC_080426.1, from coordinate 25,857,284 downwards.
TTCTAATAAATAGGAAACTCTCAACCTTCATTTTTTACAAAAAATTTTCAAAGAAAAAGAAGGATTAGTGAGTGAAAGAATTAGTGGTGAATGGAGAATTTTTGTTATAATTAAAATTCTCACTCACCCACTTTTTCCAATTTTTTTTTTTTTTTTTAGATATTCATTGTGATCATATCAAAAGATTAAGTAAGAGGTAAGTAAATTTGATTATGTTATATTTTTATTTAAAATTTATACCCGAATTTATTTATAAGTAAATTTCGATTATGTTAGTTAGTTCATAAAATTCCCCTGAGTTTTTTTTTACGCATATTTAATTATACCAGTTTTATCTTTAATATACTTGCATTTATTTATTTATTTATTTATTTTTATTACATGGGAACTCCAGTCACCAACAAATCCTTCGGACCCCCTAGTGCGGCACCAAACCTACGGATTAGCGTCCTCTCCCTAAGTTTCACTGATAGGGTGAAGTCCGGAATGCGAACACGGCTTCCATGTATCAGTTTGACGTTCGGCCAACCCGACCCTAAGGACACATCTCCATTACCATTCACGGTCCCTACTGGTTCACAGAGAACTCCTACCATCCACGATCCCCGCTGGCTCATAGAGCGAACTCTCACTATCCACGGTCCCCACTGGCTTATAAAGTAAATTCTCATCATCCACAGGTACCGCTGGTTCCGTGAGTGTATCTACCTGAAATTAAACCCCTGAAGCTCCTTCTTACGTGCTGATACCTTTCCACCGTGTCATGCCCGTGGGGGCTACTTACATTTATTTTTGAGTTAAAAAATATTCTAAATCCCTCAGATACTTTACAGCATTAATTTCTATTTAAGAAAATATTTTTAACACGAAAATCGTGTGACATAAATTTATTTTTACGTTACATATTTTATGAAAATATAAGTAAAGATGACATGACTTTATTTTTACGTTACGTATTTAACAAAAATATGAATAAAAATAAGATTTTCATGATACTATTTTAATTGTATAAATTACATAATAAGATGTTTTCAAAATCCCTTATGACTTAGACGATACAGAAATTACGAATGCTCAGTACTGTAGTTTAAAATTTAAACAGATCAGAGTGCACCCACACTATTTACAGGGTGGTTATGTATGGTAGTGAATTTCTCCTGAGTGCACATCTGGCTTCGAATCAAAACTTAATTAGGAAAATCTAACTTAATGATTATGTAGGTTGATTTAGTTTAGCCGGCTAGCCAGCTAAATTTAGTCTTCAGACCGTACAACACAGTCATGTGGGGTCAACATGACTTACGACCAATAGGTATAAGGGTGACTTTTATAATATATGTTTATACATATTTAATTACGTGCATAGAGTTATTGATGATTTGAAAGAAAAGTATATGTTTATATGAATATGGTCATTCTTGTGCCTAAATGATGATCTAAAGGAAACGTATAAGGAAAAAGTATATATGTGTATATAATTAAATATTTTTATAGTTTTAAAGTTAAAAGTTTAATTTAACAATCATAGTATATGGTCATTAAATTTTACTGCTATAGTTGATGGTAAAAGTTTTATGCAGGAATTTTTAAATTTACATTTATTTTAGAAGTAGTTTTGAAGTTATAGTATTAAATATTGTTTTACGAAATTATAAAAGTTCATTTTGACCACACACTAATAATAATCTTATTTACTTACTGAGCGTCGTCTCACCCCAATCATATTTTACATTTCAGATAACTCTGAATGACATATCGGAAATCAGACATAGCAATCATGCAGGTGGGAATAGAAAAAAAAGTTTGATTAAAAATATTAGTATGATGTCAGATGATTATGCTTGTGTAATTTTTCTTCTTTTGAAATAAATGATTGTAATACGGTTAATTAGCACTTTGGTTTAATAATAATTGAGTTTGTTTACTTCCACTGTAAATCAATGGTAAAAAGTAAATATCTTATATCCTTCGGGGTTGGGGTATTACAACTTAGGTGTATGTAAATTATGTTGTAAGCCTTTGGACTGGTATAATGGTTGTATGGACCAAACTAGTTGTTCATTTTTGGTCAGATTGTAATATAGATGTTTGGGAACTTATATATATGAAATGACTTAGAACTCTGGTAATGTATGTTTGGTGAATGTTTCATTACTTTCGCTGCATCTATGTTTAATGATTATGGTATCAGGTACACAAATGTCACTAAAGTAGCACCCCGAACCCACGAGGGGTTCGAGGCGTAAGTAATGCCCCTTGGTTTCACTTGTTTCAACCTATACTATATAAATTGTTTGGCACAAAATAAAAAACGATCTCTCCAACACATAAATGGTTGGGAGTTGACATTCCCATCATCTTTGGTAAAATCAAGTCCACCGTGGAGACATTCATAAACTGTTCTAATGTAGTTTTTAGTGGATAACCCGAATTTAGGTTTAATAGTGCATTCCCATTTTTGAGTTATAATTTTATTTATGTATTATTATTTTAAAAAATATTAATATGATATTGCCATTTTTTATTTTTATTTTATTTTATAGGAATTCAAAATAATTTTGGGAGCATCAATTTAGGGGTTGGAATTTAAATTTATTTGAATTTGAAGGAAATTCAACATGATTTTTTGTTATGCTAGGACGAAACCTAGATAAATCTAAATATAAAACCCAAAATTCATGCTTCCAAATATTTGTAAGGAATATTCTCCTTTTAAACCTCCATCTATTTTGTTTTAATTAAATTATAAATATAAGATTCCCAATCATGAATCGGTATAATGTTCCATTATGATGAACTTTTCATATACATTTGAGAATTTAAGAGTTTCATAAAAATATTTTAATGATTAGAATTTGAGACTTTTATGTAAACTTTTAATGAAATAAAATAACCAATAATAATAGTAACAGCAATAATAAAGATTCAACCTATATAAAGAAGCATTTCAATTTGCTTCTTATTCACTCACACACCATCATAATGTAATATTTCCTATTGAATTTTGCAACGTCAAAATATATATAAGAGAATTAATTTTGGGTTGGCAAAATTAATGAATGTTGGTACTCATTATGGAATACTGTTTTTGAATTTCAACTCGTCATGGTAGTGACATAATGAAATGTTGCTTTTGAATTTCAACTAAAACGGTTTTATAAATGAGTTAAAAATGGGAATCAAACTTAGCTAAAATAAAAAATAAAAAGAATTCAACAAAGAGAAAGAAATTAATTGGGGAAGCATAATGATTATTGAAAACGAAAATTAAGGAAAAGAAATTAATGAAAGAATTGATCACACATGATTAAATAAAAGTTTATTAACTAGTCAGCATGAATTCTTCATTACCACATTAATTTTTAGTTTAATGCAATAAAGTGATATACCATAAATTATCAACTTCTCAAATTTCCAAAACAAAATGCCACAAAAAATATTTATTTTTTAAATATGTGTATATAGTTTAAAATAATTATAATGGGTCAATAGTTATTTCCCGTGAATGGGACAGTCACATCACAAGAGACTTCACATAATCTGATGGTATAAATCTACTTCTGCACCTGACTCACACTCAACGCTAACCCCAATCCCTTATCGCCTCTCAAAAATTCAAAACTAAAAAATTTCTATATATATACATTTTGTTTTTTTAAAGAAAGAACAAAAAGGCTCAACCAAAAGCAGCCATTCTACTTGCATCACCAACAACGACAACAAACAGTTTTCTTCATTCTCATCCCCACTCGCACACGCCTCTTTCCCCGTCACGCTCCTCCACTCTTCCATTGTGTACCGGATCACTACATGCATCAGCACACCCACTCGCGCGTCTCTAGTCTCTCTTCCACCTCTCCTTTCTCACTCCCTCCTTCGCTCTTTTAAAGTCGGCGACAGAAGAAGCCAGTAAGGTCCAAGCACCAAGCACGGCCACCAATGGCTCCCTCCTCTTCCGCTCCCGCCCCCGTTCTTCTACTCTGCTTCGTTGTACTTTCGCTCTCTGCTGCTTCCGATGACCCGCTCAAGACCTTCATTGTCCAGGTTAATCGCGACGCCAAACCTTCTGTTTTCCCCACCCATAAGAACTGGTATGACTCCTCTCTCAGATCCCTCTCCCCCGGTTCCGCCCACGCCGGTAACTCATCCGGGTCCACCTCCTCTTCCCGTGACACCAGTCGCATCATCCACACTTATGAAACCGTCTTCCACGGCTTTTCTGCGAAGCTCTCGCCGTCGGAGGCCGAGAAGCTTCAGACTCTCTCCGGGATCGTAGCCGTCATCCCCGAGCAGGTCCGCCATTTGCACACCACTCGATCCCCTCACTTCCTGGGCTTGAACTCCACTGACAGAGCCGGGACGTTGTTGAAGGAGTCCGATTTCGGGTCGGATCTAGTGATTGGAGTGATCGATTCGGGGATCTGGCCCGAGAGACCGAGCTTCAATGATCGAGACCTCGCCCCCGCGCCGGCCAAGTGGAAGGGAGAATGTGTGGCCGGACAAGATTTCCCGGCCACCGCCTGTAACAAGAAGTTGATCGGAGCTAGGTTTTTCTGTGCTGGGTACGAGGCCACTAACGGCCCGCTTAACGAGACGAAGGAGTACCGGTCGCCGAGAGACTCCGACGGCCACGGCACGCACACCGCGTCCATCGCCGCCGGAAGGTACGTGTTTCCGGCGTCGACGCTTGGTTACGCGCGCGGCGTTGCAGCTGGAATGGCTCCCAAGGCTCGGCTTGCCGCCTATAAGGTATGCTGGACCGCAGGGTGCTACGATGCCGACATTCTCGCAGCGTTTGACGCCGCCGTATCTGATGGCGTGGATGTTATCTCGCTTAGTCTCGGCAGCGGCGTGGTACCATACTTCGTCGATACAATCGCGATCGCTGCCTTCGGAGCTTCTGACGCCGGCGTTTTTGTGTCGGCTTCCGCCGGCAATGGCGGTCCCGGTGGCCTCACCGTCACAAACGTCGCGCCGTGGATAACAACCGTTGGCGCCGGCACCATCGATCGTGATTTCCCGGCTGATGTTAAACTCGGCAACGGCAAAATCTTGATCGGCGTGAGCTTATCCAGCGGTACTGGGTTGTCACCGGATCACCTGTACCCGCTAGTTTACGCCGGCGATGTAGGAAATGCTGGGTTTACAGGATCATCTCTGTGCACGGAGGATTCTCTGGAGCCCAATTCAGTAAAAGGAAAGATAGTATTCTGCGAGAGAGGCAGCAATTCAAGAGCTGCGAAGGGGGAGGTGGTGAGAAAAGCCGGTGGAATTGGTATGATATTAGCTAATGGAGTGTTCGACGGAGAAAGCTTGCTCGCCGACTGCTTTACCTTGCCTGCAACTGCCGTTGGCGCATCCGCTGGTGATCACATACGGCACTATATGGCGGCGGCCAAGAAATCCCAGAAATCGCCGACGGCTACTATAATTTTCCGGGGGACAATACTCGGTGTCCGTGCCCCTGTCGTGACCTCGTTCTCTTCCCGGGGTCCCAATCCAGAGTCGTCGGACATTTTGAAGCCAGACATAATTGCTCCCGGGCTGAACATACTGGCGGCCTGGCCGGACAAAGTTGGGCCGTCGGGAATTCCCGACGACACGCGCAGAACAGAGTTCAACATTCTCTCGGGAACTTCAATGGCTTGTCCCCATGTTTCGGGCGTCGCCGCCCTGTTAAAAGCGGCTCACCCCGAATGGAGCCCCGCGGCGATCCGATCGGCGTTGATGACCACTGCATATACACTGGATAACCGGGGCGAAACAATGCTGGATGAATCCACCGGAAATGCATCAACCGTGATGGACTTCGGAGCAGGGCATGTTCACCCCCAGAACGCCAAGAACCCTGGGCTAGTTTACGACCTGAGTTCTTACGACTATGTAGACTTCCTCTGCAACTCAAATTACACAATGAAGAACATCGAAGCCGTCACGAGAAGGAAGAACGTCGATTGCCGGGGAGCTCGAAAGGCTGGCCATGCCGGAAACTTGAACTATCCATCTTTCGCCACCGTCTTCCAACAATACGGAAGGCGGAAGATGTCGACCCACTTCATCCGAACGGTGACGAATGTGGGGGAACCCAAATCGGTGTATCGAGCATCGGTGAGGCCGCCTAAAGGGACAGTGGTGACGGTGCTGCCGGAGAAACTGGCGTTCAGGAGATTGGGTCAGAAGCTCAATTTCCTAGTGAGGGTTGAGGCAGAGGCGCTCGAACTCTCCCCGGGATTCTCCACTACGACGAGTGGTTCTATGGTATGGGAAGACGGGAAGCACGTTGTGACGAGCCCCATAGTTGTGACTATGCAACAACCTATGTAAATCGCTTGTGTTTTGAGGTTTTGGGTATTAGGTTTGGTAATTACGCCCGTGCTATATAAATGCGGTGGGGAATGGCGTTTTCATGAGTTTCAGAAAAGCTGATGGAGATGGGATTGTGGTGCAGAGTGAAGTGAAGGAAAGTGTTGATCTACTCTAGTATTGTGAGGAAGATGTAATGTGAGGAATGTTTGTAGAAATGTTGTGCGCTGAGAAAGCGAAAGACGCCAGCAGAATGGAAAGATATCTTTTCTTTCCCATTTAGGTTCTCTGCTTTCTTTGTTTATTTATTTATAAGGTTTTACAGAAAAACAGTTAAAATCTTTCTATTTTTTTGGCGAGAAATTCATTATAGGACTCTATTTTTGTCATTGGGGAGTCTGCAAGAGCATCCTACTTGGCTTAATTCACCTTTTGAAGTGCATGTAAGCGCACGTTTATGGGTATGTTTGGGTCACTCTCTAGTCTCTACTCGTTTGTTTTGGTTGATTAAAAACTCATATCTACTTTTACCCTACACTGCGGAATATAATAGATTCTCCCTTGTAATATTTTCCTTCTATCCTTATCATGATTGAACCTAAGATTTTTAATATTCTTTCTCCTCGCCTTTGCATGGGATTTAAATTCAAGAGCGAGGACACCCCAATCTTTAATCAATGAAATGTCTCTTAAAACATTATTTGTATTTTAGTTACACGGTCAATAAATGACCAAGACGAGGGAAGAATCAATATCAACAAACCAAATAAATCAAAACTGTGACAAAGGTCCATGAATCTCTCGCTATGCAGTTCATATTTAGGATAAAACGGGTACTGAGAAGTATGTCAATAGTTGTTAATATAGTTCGATGACAGTAGCCACCAAATGCCCTTTATTCATAATAATATCTTGGACGAGCCCTTAAGAGTATTCAAATAAATTTAGATATGCATAAATGATGATAGATCTTATCCAACATGGAAAACTTTCAAATAATTATGAATTTTATTTTGTACATTATTTTTTAACAATCCTAATTTTCACCATTATACTTTATTTTTCATGCATTATTTGACCCTTTGGTCCTTCTATCATCACTCACCTCTCCAATATATAAGTTTGGTGCCTTAGGATCTATTACATTGGTAAGCTGAAATACTCATAATTTTATATTTCTTCTATGTCCAAGAGGGAGCCAAATTAAAATGCAACTTTTTTTTTTTTTTGTGATGTACATTTTTTTAGTGCAATTAAAATATAAACAACAAAAGAGTAAAACTAAAACATGATAAACTCCTATTGTCTTTGAAGTGAGAAAAACTTCAGCTTCCGGAGCAGTTATTGTGTCCTTTATTTGTGCACTCATTCTAGCAAGAAAGTTAGAACTTGATTAATTAACATCTTTTGCAAATATTTTTTAAACTTTTATTAATTTGATTAAAAACTCCTCTCATGTATTAGTTGTTAGTAGTATTATGTCCATGTTAATAAAGGGCATGATAGTATATAAATTATTTGGTAAGAAGTGAAGTGATGGGTAAACAACCTTCCTATGATTGAAGGATTAATTGAAGATTACAATGCTGAAAAAGTATTGAAGCAAACACATCTCCTTGTTTGGTGAATTAGTCACTTATATGTAATTGGAGGTCTCAAATTTATACTTTCTAAAAGGATAATGACTTTGGAAAGAGAAAAAAAGGCAACTCTTATTGTGCAGTTTTAGCTTGATAAGTCTTTTAATGAATCAAGAAAAAAAGAATTAATAATTATATCATGTTAATAAAAATATTTACTCCCACATGGCCACAATAAATGTGTCAAAAAGTTAGGAGTATGTTTTCCCAACCAAGCAAACTAATAAAATCACATTCTCTAAAGATTTTCTTTAATACCATCTTAAAAAATGTTTCTATAATGATTTAAAAACAATGCAACCAAATCTAGTATGCAAAAATTACTTACTTAGAACATGAATAGGGAACTATAAGCATACAATTGCTCAAATGATAAGTTTTGAATTCAAATGAACTCCATAATTGTTCCTCAACAAGTGTATCACTCCTTTCACACAAAATTTAACTTCACCAACCTGCTAACATCATGAATTAATTCGTATTATATTTTAATCTTCTTTGTGAGATATGTATATAATTTTTACAAGTTTAATCCTATTAGAGTGTTTATTATGTAATTTATGTGTATGTCCAAATATTATTAATATTATTATTAAAATACAAAACTTCCTTTGTTTCTAATATTAAAGGGCCGCTCAAAAGGTAAATTCAAAGTTTTTTTAATTAATTGATCACAATTTAAGTTTCGAAAAGTTATGGCTTTTCATTTAAAATAATACTTTGATAGGTAAATAGAAAAAGTTAGGAGGATGAACCCGTTATTCTAATAGATTAATCGAGTGTCGATTTTAGACACCATGGTTTTCAAAAAAAAAAAACGTTTATATATATTTTTATGTGTTAATGGGCAAATATGATAGTACTCGTACAAAATGTTCATTTTAAAAAATAAATCGACAGTATATTATATTTTCTGATTTCTGGCGGGGAAATTATATCCGTTCCTCCAATGTGGCCCTATGCCGGTCGGCTGGATGCATATGACGCGTGGCTCATGCTGGAAAAACGAATCACGTTGATGATGGAAGCCAACGTCGTTAATTGTTCTTGCGGCGCAACGTCAATTTTGAAAGATTTCAAATCTTCAATGGCAGGTTCATTTTTGGAAACAACAATTGCCAGAGATTTCAAATTTTCAATCTATGATATTTCGTCCAAAATTGAAGGGATCTCAATGATGAATTTTCGGCAATTTTTACGACAAGCTGGTACTCCAACATATATTCTTCTCTGTTTTCAATTTCATCTTAAAAAAATCTCCGGCAGCCACCAAAATTTCCAACGCAAAATAAAATTTCCAGCAACCGCCAAAATCTCCAATGCAGAAGAAAATCTCCAGCAGCCACCAAATTTTTTCTTCGTTGCATATATTCTATGTGCAATGTTTTGAGCGTTATTTTCAGAAAATCTCCGGCAACCACATAATCTCCAACCTAGAAGAAAATCTCTGGCAGCGCCAGCCACCAAATTTATTTTCCCTCGCAAATTTTTCTTGCAAGTCAATTTGGGCAGTTTGTTTCAAATTTTTTTTTCCCCACAGGAAGCTTTCTCATGTCTATCCTTATCTTTCACCCTCTTGTTTCAAAATTTCCCCCATTTTGAGTATGAAATCATAAGATTAAAAAGGCCATTGAAAGTGTTAATATATGTTGCCTACCACCTGTTTGTTGAAATGCTTAACTCACTGTATGCTGAATCAAGTTGCCTAGTACTCATTGAAATGATGAATTAGATGGAAAATTAATTAACAAAAACCTCATTAGACATGAAGATTGCTTTGTTCATAATCCTTATCTCGCTCTCTATTGTTTCAATTTTTTTCCCATTTTAAGTATGAAATCATAAGGAAAAAAAAAAGTCATTGAATATCTCAAAATAGTTTCAATTTTTCCCCCTATTTTAAGTGTGAAATCATAAGGAAAAAAAATATGCTGCCTACGAGTTGTTTGATGAAATGCTTAGTTTACTATGTGTTAAATTATGCTTATCACAAAATAAAAAAGTTAATGAGAAGGAGTAGGGCAGTGGACACTATCTATTTGTTAACATGCCCAAACCAAGCAACCCCGTCCTTCTAGCATTTCTTTTGTTATGGATTGTTTTAAGTGGCAACTGTTAGGTCCAGAGGAGTCATGAGTGGACTTGATACACATGGGGAGCACCAACTTGACCCAAAAGTTTAAGTCTATTAGGTTTTGGACCCAATCATATATATAAGCACCCATTATCCACTCAATTTTTTCAATGTGGGACAAAATATAACGCCCCGGACCCGCCACGTGGGGCTTGGAGTGTTAAGAGACCAAACACGCGTATCTGATACTATTCACGTAGCAGAAATAATTAAATAACCTCAAACATAATGTCAAAGTTCTATATTTACATATACGAACCCATAAAATACAATCTCATTATCCATATTACATGACCAGAATAATTAAACATAAAACTATACACATAACCGTTATGGTAACCACTCACAACATTAACCCCACCCTGGAGCTATCTAAACTCGATCACTTGGAAGACTTGAAAAGATTGATAAATCGATGGGGTGAGACACCCCTCAGTAAGGAAGCAATAAGTTACAACAATGTGTAATTGAAGTGTTTAATATACAATTTCAAAATATACATACAGTTGTATTCTACTATCCATAGCAGCCAAATGAACGCATTCATAACACACCATCGTCAACTTCTATGTCGCCCATTCACATTCGCATTTACATAATTATTTTTACTAATAATTCCCAATAATAAGGAAGTCTACCTGTTCATACAAGTAGATTCCCTCTACTCTAGTGCTAACACTAGGGCACTCACCTTCCTCAGTAAGTTCTCGGGTTATGTATCCAGGTAAAGTCTCCGAGAATAGGGAAGGTCACCCACCCATACAAGTGGTTTCCCTCTACTTTGGTATCCACAAATAATTATCAGAATACTCGCTTTCCTCAACAAGCCCTTGGGTGGAGAATTTTACTCTACCAAAAATATTTAAGTACTTAAAGTCACCCGCAACCAATAATAACCATTTCACAAAGTTCCACATATCATAATCATTCCACAAAGGATATACACATTATCCATTCTCACCCACATAGGGTCCATATCCACATAGAATGTAATGTCCACACAAGACTCCAATACACACAACATACACGTCCATATAGGACTAGTCCACACAAGACTATCATATATACAGATTACAACACATACCACCCTGTTCATGGTAAATAGGTAAAACAAATTCTTCATACCATTGCCAATGTTTTACCCCCTAATATAAACGTCCATATAACGACCTCCTTATACCACTGCCAACATTATATCGCAATTCACATGAACCACGACACAAATCAAAAGCAAATCCAATCACTCAAACACATCCACACATCTACCACAGTATACACAATCGAACAGTATCCACAACCAGCCAGTATTTCCAACCAAGCAGAAATCGTAGCCCAAATAGTATTCAAAATCACAATAATTCATTATTCCACAGTACTCGCAACCATTTAATTTTCAAAACTATTTTCATGCCACAATATTTTTCCCAATATACTATATATTCAAAAACAGTATTTTCAATACCTGGATATTTAGAAAATTATACCTAAATATGTAGAATTTATACCCAAAATTAGCTAGTTTAAAATTAATAAAAATGTTGTTATAAAATATTTCCCTTTACCTGCTCCTCGGGATTCCTACCTAAACCAAACAAAACGAGACCATGTATTCCAAAAATCTCAACTTTCTCAAATCTAAAAAAAAATACCCATTTAATACATCCTAGGTTCCATATATCTCAAAATAATAATAAAACCTTAAATTATCTCACTTACCCTGATTTTAGGATGTTTCCCAAACTTCTCAAAACGAAATTTTGCTCCACTTATGTTGTAGAGAATCTTCCCAAGAGTCTCATGGTAGCTTTCGATTGTTGAATCGAGGAGAAATAGGGTCAAAAACCTAGAGAGAAGGTGAGAGGACCGTTTTTCTATAGAGAGAGAGAGAGAGGATACATGTAGAAAATCCTTGCTGAAAATGAAAGGATTCGCTATTTATAGGCAGAGATTTGTTGACGAGACATGTGGACTCGTCGATGAGTCCAAGCACACCGTTCATGGACGAAAATGGAAACTCATCGACGAATTTTAGTAATATGAAAATCTCTCTCGGTAACTCCTCGTCGACGAGACATGTGCCCTCGTCGACGAGCCAAGGTAGAACGTGTAACAACCTGCCATTTAACTTGGGATTTTTTTTATACTATAACATTTAAAATGCTCTAATACCATATTGAACTAAACCCAATCATCAACCTAAGCAACAAGAAGTAGAAATCAAATAAACATAACAATACGTAGTTATATACAATACTAGAGTGCTAAAGTGTTTCTCAAAATATACATATATGTCTGTTTTCCAGAATACCCTCAACTAGTTAGAGCTATACAAAAATACTCCCAAAAATACTCACAGTGCTGTCAGGGCAATACCGAGGCCCCTCTATCTGCGAGCGTGATCTGCTCGCATACTTAAATCACCTGAAAAATGTTAAAGTAATTGGGATGAGCCAACGCTCAGTAAGACGAAATATTCTATTGCTAGTGTGCGGCAAATGAGTTACAATACCGTGAAAATCTATTACTATATAGTCATGTATCACTGAATCTGTAAAGTACAAAACCAGTAATATAAATCTTCATCTTTTACCTGTTGCTTAACATTTCTATACTTAGGTTTCTACTCAAAATACTACTAATATATATATATATATATATATATATATATATTCCGTTTCTGTAAACCTGTATAAACATAGTAATAACTGTAAACTTCCCAGTGGATAACTGTGTGTCATGATTTGACCCTTCATGACAGGGTTGTGCGGCCCGTACGCGGGATTTACCCTAACTGGCCAACCAAGAATAAATCACTATACTCCATAGTTTGATCAGCCCTCCTCAACCCATATCTGATGGGGAGCCTGTTCACTCGTGGGTTCTATGCGATCGACCTTTATACCACGTATTATCTGAATAGGTGGTTGCACTCTATAAACTGTATGTAACTACGATACCGTGCTCTATAAACTGTATGGTCCAACAAGGTCTGATATTATATAATACATCTTTATACACAACTATCTGTTTTACTATAATTCTGTAATAACTGTATAAACCATGACGCTGTAACAAACTATATCTATATCAACTGTGTTTCTGTAATTAACTGTAAATCTGTATATCATGGTACTGTAAAACTATATAATCATGGTATTTCTGTAATTGCTGTAAAATATATTTACTGTCTTTATATTCAGTAAAACACATCTCTAAAAAAAATACTGTAAAGCATGTTTTTGTACTATATCTATATTTTCAAGCCACACAGTAATTTTAAAACATATTAATCATATTTGATAAATTGTATAAATCTCTACTGTAAACAATACTCTGGTGGAACATTTATAATTTTATATTGAAAATATATTAAAATAACTTAGCATAGCATATTTCCCTTGCTTGTTTCCTGCTAAAATCCCCTACTATATCAGGTCCAACACCCGCAGGGTTCTCCACTCAATACCCTGAAAATCATAAATCTCAGAATAAAGCATTACTATTTCTACGTCTATTACTTTTCTTACAACTGTTGGGAACTCAAATTTCGAATAAAAGACCTTACCCTGGATTTGGGATGACTACCAATTTTGTTCCACCGACGATCTGCTCCAGTAGACTTGGAGAGAACTTCGCCAGGAACGTCGTTGCGACCTCGGATCGTTGATCCAGCGACTGAAGGGGCCGAAATCAAAGAGAGAAGAGGGAGAGGCTGTAGGAGAGAGAGAGAGAGAGAAGAGAGCGGCGCTGAAATTCTACGTAAACTGAGTTTAAGCACTATTTATACTGCGAGATTCGTTGACGAGCCACATCACCTCGTCGATGAGTCCTTCAATAATTTCGTCGACGAACTTCCTCCTTCATCGACGAATTTTAGTCTGTCCCAAAAACCCTTCTCGGTATCTCGTCGACGAAGACGGGACCTCATCGACGAGGTCCTGAAAAACCCTCGTTGAGGAAACCCCTGTGTTCGTTGATGAGGCCTGGGGAAATTTCTTGAAATTATCACCTTTAAAATGCAATGTCGTTCGCGTTCGTCGACGAAGTCAATTGCCTCCTTCTGTTACTGATTCCATTTCCCTCTCTCTTTATTATTTAAATACTATTATTTTTCGAATCGTTACTAAACGCTCGTCGACGAGATCAATTGGTTCGTCGACGATTCCTTGCTGATACCCATTGAAATATTTCTTTTTCTTTCCTTTTTCTCTTTTTTATTATTTTTATTAATTAATTTTTTCGAGTCATTACACAAACTCACAAGTGGAATTCTCAACAATCTCCTCCTCACTTGTGAGTTCCAACTACTTTCCTTTGAATGGAATTCGTCTCTCTTTTGGGAGTGTCGCGACGTCCCGACGCGCGTGTGCCCCGTGCAGCGAAATAAGAATCAATTTTAAATATTCAGGGAAAACAAGGAATGTTGGAGCCGCCATTAACCTTTTAGTGTGGTTAGAACACATGATTACTACCCCGTTAAGGGTAGAATGGGTCTATGTTACCAGAGTTGGATTCAGGAGTTCGGTTACGCGAGGGGAAGGTACGAGCACCCCCTACGCACCCATTCTTACGAACGGTACCTAATTAATTTGGAATTATCCCTAAGTCAATCTAGTAAGTCTTTAAAATTACTCCTCTAGTAAATTTATGAATATACATGTGGTATAAATGAATAAAATAATACAAAAATATATTTACTATATATATATTCCCTCAGAACTAAAGGTACATAAAACGCGAAGGCTAATACCCTAGCATTAAGATCATAGGGATTAAAAATCAAAAATACTTTATAAAATACATTCCCAAATTTTATAAATCTTATGGGTTTTCCTAAGTATGAAAATACTAGTTTGGGAGGTTTTGGATAATAGATATAATAATTGAAACATAATAATAAAGATAAAAAAAAACATAGTAATAAACTAGAATATTAGGATACCACAATACATACTAATCAACATATATAATATAAGCCAAAATACTAAAACTATCACAATACAAAATACTAGATATAAATATATGATATTTGCTAAGATTCTAAATATACCACCATACTATAAGACTAAATATATAACACGAGCTAAAATATCCAACATACCAATAATAGTAGAATAAAATATATAATATAGACTAAGATAATGAACATACCATAATATTAAAATAATACATGTACTTTATAAACAAAATACTCAAACATACCATAATAATAATAATAATAATAATAATAATAATAATAAATATCCACAAAAACTATAATACGTAACAAATTACTATAACACTATATATACTAAACATATAATATGATAGCATGATACCAAAACACCAAATATATTATATTACCTAAAATACTAAACTTACCATAATGAATAATACCTTATATATTAACATACTAAAAGTATCATAATAATAATAAATATATAGTATTACTTAAGACGCTATATTAAAATTTACCTAAAATACTAAATTAGATGTATGATGTTACTTATAAATCTTAAGTTGTTAAATACCTAATATGACTAACATTCTAGAATACTAAATACACATACAATTATAGTTCTAAAATACCACATATACTACAACTAATCTACTAAAAATCCTAACATTATATATAACATGACCAAAATTCTAAAATACTAATAATATAATATAAAGTTAACATACAATATAAGCATGAATAAAATAATAAAAAAGTATATCTTACAAATAAGAGCCACAACAAGATAACAACTCGAAACTTGAGAATACATATTACACACTTGACTATTGCAGAAATTATTACGTTTAAATATTACAAATGAAATCTTACCTTGGCAATAAAAAGAAAAAAATCAGTGGAGGTACTTGCAAAGGGGGGATACCGCCGGAGAACTGGGGTTGGTGGCTGCTATTGGTGCTTGCGGTGGCTGGTGGGAGTGACGGCGACGGTGACGCCGTGCTGGGTTACAGGATGTGGAGAGTTGTGACAGAGGGGGTCTTCGGCTGCTTCTGTGCTGGAGTTGACAGATGGTGGTCTGCGGTGCTGTGGCCGGAGTTGGAAGGCTGGAACGAGAATGGAGAAAAGAGTGAAGGAGAGGGTGAGAGCAGGGGAAGAAGAGGGAGACTGAGATGCAGCGGCTGTTGCCGCTTGGACAGAAATCCGGCTAGAAAAGATTAGGCTTTTTTTCTTTGTAGTTTTCTTAGCTCCGCACGCCCCCTTGCTGTGCACCTGCCCTTTGCCTTGGCTGTACCCCTTATATAAAAAAAATTCTGAAAATCCTAAAAAAAAAACTTCCTTTTTGATCTTATTTTTCTTTTTCTTTTCTTTTTCTGCTTTTACTATTATGGTAATAATGAAAATAGTAATAATAATAATAATTATAATAATAATATAAGGATAATAATAATAATAAAATCAATAAGGTTATAATAATAATAGTAATAATAATACTACTAATAATAAATAATAATAAATAGTTGTAGTAAAAAAAAAAAGAAAGATACTATTAGTAAAATAATAATAATAATACTAATAATAATAATAATAATAATACTAATAGTAATAGTAAAAGAAATACTAAAAATAATGACAATAAATAAATAATAATAATAAAAGTGACAATAATAATAATAATAATAATAATAATAATAAATATATCCAAAATAATAATAGTAAAGTAATACTAATAATACTACTGGTAATAAATAATAATAAATAAAAATGATTATAAGAAAGTAAATAATAATAATAATAATAATAATAATAAATAATAGTAATAATAATAAATTACTTATATCAAAATAGGAAAATAATTAATAATAATAATAGTGAAGAAAAAAAAAATAATAATATAAATAACAACAATAAAAATCATAGTAATAATAATAATAATAATAATAATAATAATAAATAATAATAATAATAATAATAATAATAATAAATATATCCAAAATAATAATAGTAAAGTAATACTACTGGTAATAAATAATAATAAATAAAAATGATTATAAGAAAGTAATAATAATAATAATAATAATAATAAAATAATAGTAATAATAATAAATTACTTATATCAATATAGGAAAATAATTAATAATAATAATAATAATAATAGTGAAAATAAAAATAATAATAATAATATAAATAACAACAATAAAAATCATAGTAATAATAATAATAATAATAATAATAATAATAATAATAAAATAATAGTGATAATAAAATAATAATAGTAATAAAAATAAGGTAATAATAATAATAATAATGAAAATAAGAATATACCCCTTATTCTATTTGGCTAGAGCAAAAATAGGGTGTCTACAGGGAGTATGCCCAATTCTCCAAGACTTTATTCGAATCCATCCACAGCCTAGATGATCCTTATTGGTCTCGGCCACACACTTAATCCTCCAATTGTTAACATGACAGGAGAATTAGCTTCACGTTTTGACCTTTTTTACAATTTTGCTCACCCAAAGTTACGAACCGTCGGCTCTATTACCACTTTGTAACGCCCCGAACCCGCCAAGTGGGGTTCGGGGTGTTATGTGTCTCTCAAGAATTTCGAATGGTCCAATATACCTAAGGCTCAGCTTACCTTCCTCCCAAATCTCATAACCCCTTTCACTGGTGCCACTTTTAGGAATACGTGATCTCCTGCATTAAACTCTAACTCCCGTCGGCGTGTATCTGCATAACTCTTTTGCCGACTCTGTGCTATTCTGATCCTATCTCTGATGAGTCTGGCTTTATCTTGAATCTACTGTACTAGCTCTGGCCCCAATATTTGTCTTTCCCCAATCTTATCCTAGTATAATAGGGATTGGCACCTCCTGTCATATAACGCCTCATAGGGTGTCATCTCAATGCTGGCCTGATAGCTATTGTTATAAACAAACTCGACCAACGACATAAACTGTATCCAATTGCCTCCAAAGTCCAGCACACATGCTCCCAGCATATCCTCCAAAATCTGTATCGTCCTCTCTGTTTGCCCATCTATCTAAGGGTGAAATATTGTGCTGAACGTCAACTGAGAACCCATGGCTCTCTACAAACTTCTCCAAAATTGGGATGTAAACCGTGGGTCTTGGTATGAAACTATGGACACTGGCATGCCATGGAGTTTAACTATCTCCTGCATATACAACTCTGCCAGTTTGCTTATGTAGTAGTTAACTCTGATAGGAAGGAAATGGGCAGTCTTCATCAAACTATCTACGACTACCCAGATGACATCCTAACCATGCAATGCCGGCAGTAATTCCGTGACAAAATCCGTCGATGTATGCTCCCACTTCCACTCGGGGATCTAGAGTGGCTGCAATGACCCTGCCGATCTTTGATACTCAGTTTTCACCTGCTAGCATGTCAAATACTGCTTTACATATTCATCTATCTCTTTCTGCATGTTGCTCCACCATAATGACTCCCAAAGACCCCTATACATTTTAGTGCTTCCCGAGTGCACCGTATAAAGGGATCGGTGCGCTTCCTCCAAAATAATTGTTGACTTTTTGGTCAGATCCCTATTTTGATTATGACAAACTACAGTATCACATATGTGTGCTTTAAGTATTTGAGCAGGTTTACATTTTAGTTAGCTTAGATAATGATGCAATTTGGCAGCCGAGAAGCACTTAAACAAGCACATCATTCGGTGCATTCCATGGAAATGTAGAGGAGCAGAGCATGAAGTCCTTGTTTACTTCAAGTTGCAATGACCCAAAGAATAATGATATTTAAATAATAAGAGAGAGAAAAATAGAAAAATGTACAAAAGTGGTAGCAGGCTTCGTTGACGAGCGCGAAGCATTCGTCAAAGACGTTGCACTGTGGGCTCGTCGACGAGGGAATGCTTCGTCGAAGAGAAAATACCGAGACGATGTTTTGGGCGACTCTGAATTTCATCAACGAAGGGTTGAGTTCATCAACGAATTGCCTCTTGACCTCGTCGATGAGGTGACGTGGCTCATCGACGAATTTCATAGTATAAATAACCTCAAACTCGGATTTTTAATGCAGAAAATCAAAAATTCACACACTCTCTCTCTCCTCCCTATGGTTTCTCTCTCCTCTCTCTTTGATTTCGATTTCGTTGTTTGCCGGATCAACGATCTGAGGCCACCACGACGCTCTTGGGGAAATTTTCTTCAAATCTACCGGAGCAGATTGTTGGTGGAAGCGAGTTGAAATTCATCCCTGGGTTCAGGTAAGGCTTTTTAAGCAAAATTTAATCTTACCGTAGTTATAGGAAATGATATTCACGGAAAAATATTGAAATTTAGTTTTGAGAGTTATTGTTTTCAGGGAGTTGAACGGGAAACCCTATGAGTGCAAGACCGATATTTTAGGGGGTTTCTTTTCAGTGTCAGGTAAAGGACTAAACTAAATGAGTTATTTTCCACGCAAATTATTATTATTTATCAGAAAATTAATTTTCAAAAAAACATGTATTATATTTGATATTATTGAATAAATGCATATTTGAGAAAATACTGCTGTTATAGAGGAATTGCGATTTTAGAATGAAATGTATGATTTTATTAAGTATTGTGTGACATGAATATCATTTTTACATGATATGTATTTATATTATGGCGATTTTGCGAATAAGCATGTTTTTAGGAATTATGAAATAATACAGTATATGATGATTTTGAAATACATGATAGATGACTTATTTATTTAGAATGATATGTATGAGATTTTCAACGTAAGGCCGTGATTGATAGCCGGCGCAAGGCCGTGTTTATGAAAAGTTTGGCGCAAGGCCGTATTTATTAAATGTTCGGCACAAGGCCATATTTATGAAAGTATAGAAATGCTATTAATCCATTTATGTTAAATGCTATATTATCATGTACTATATGTTATCAAAACCCAAATGTTAGTTTAGTTCAGTTTTAGGAGCACGGTACCGTAACTATATAGATAAGATATCTATGTTTAGACTTGTGCTAATCACCCCACAAGGGGTGGGAGATGGATAGTCGATGTGACTTTCAGTGTAGAGTTGTAGACGTCCACCTGACAGTCTGGACCAGGGTGTGGCGGGTTCATCGTACTTACATACATTTTTTATTTGGCAGTGGTCGGCCAGCCATTGTCGGGTCCCGCCTTTGGGCTGCACAAGCTGTCATGGGGGGGGTAATACATGAAATTAGCTAGCTATTCATCCTGGGTATGTTTTCAATATTATCAGTTATACCAGACATTTTATTAATCATATGATTTATTAGAAAATACGAGAGTATATGGTTATTCAGTATGTTATGATGAGTGTTTTCAAGTATATGAAATGTACTGTATATATATATATATATAATTGCATCAAATATTCATGTTGCCACATAACTATATTTAGTTTATTTTCCCTTACTAAGAAGTGTCTCACTCCCGAACTTAAATAATTTTCAGGAAACCCAGAAAGACCAGCGGATCATGGCTGTTGTTGAGTTAGTTGTACTACCCTATTAGGAGGGTAAGTTTTGATCTAAGGGTGGGAAATTCATGTTGTAGGTCCCTAGATATGAATATATTTTTGTATTTTGGAGATTGTATATAAATACAGTATTTTGGGAATCAGTTGACTCTGGTGTTATATATTTTATGGTTATAAAAATGTGATTTATATTTACTGCTGCATAGGTTTCCACTGTGAATGTCAGGTGTGTCCCCGTTACCCCACGGGTTTAGGTTGACTTTATTTTTAAATATATTTTATTATATGATTATATAAGTGGGTTGTTACAGTTTGGTATCGGAGCTTAGGATACTAGGTTCTGTAGACTCTAAAATGCAACAGTAACAATACTTGAGTATAGGATAAGGGAATTTGAGGTCTAATTTTGTAGTCTAGATGCAGGACTTCCGTGGTGGTTTGTGTGATTTTCCTGGGATGATGATTTCAGGAAAGTCATGGTAAACTATCGTCGGGTTGGGTATTTAGATTGTAGGATTAAACCTTGAATTAAGATTAGGATGGATTAATTAAGGAAATATTGTACTACTTGGATGATATGTTATGGTGATAGGGTTCTAAGTTAAGTTATTTGTTTTTCAAGATAGACCTTGGTGGCAGTAGTGCCCACGCCAGTGGAAATGAGGGTGCTGGGCCCTCAGGCGCTGTGGGTGGTGATTCAGATGCAGTCTTACGCAGCGTGGCATAGCAGGTTATGACCGAAATTGCTAGGAATTCCAGGGAGCAGGGTGGTTCATCTGCAGGCCACGGTAGCTCGATCGAGAAATTCATTAAGATGAATCCTCCGACTTTCTCAAGAGGAACTGATCCTGTAGTCGCTGAAAACTGGGTGTAGGAGATAGAGAAAATATTTGCAGTTCTGCAGTGTTCAGAGGAGCAGAGGGTGCTATTTGCTACCTACAGATTGACTGGAGAGGCCGAAAGATGGTGGTCGGTGGTGAAACTCTTAAAGCAGTAGAGGACAATACCTGTGGAAATGACATAGGAGCGGTTTAAAGAGATATTCTTCGATAGGTATTTTCCAGCCTCGTCCAGGGAAGCTAAGATTGAGGAGTTCTTGAATCTGAAACAGGGACAGTAGATCGTGCTGCAGTACACGGAGAGACTCATCAAACTATCTCGCTTCGCCCCGTACATGATTCCAGATGAAGCGAAAAAGGTATGGCAGTTTGAAAGAGGTCCGAGGAGATAAATACATAAACAAGTGTCGATACTAAAGTTACAGGATTTTACTAAATTGGTGGATAGGGCCACTATAGTAGAGGTTGGGGAGCGGATAGAGGCTGAGGAACAGAGACAAAAGAAGAGATCCACACCTTCTAGTTCCCAGTAGGGAGTCGGCCATGGTTCGTGGAAGAGAGGTTGTAGTGACCCGAAGAATAATAGTATTTAAATAATAAAGAGGGAGAAAAATGAAAACAGTAACAGAAGGAGGCAGTCAACTTCATTGACGAACGCTCCGTATTTGTCTACGACATTGCATTTTGGAGGTGATAATTCCAAGAAATTTCCTAGGCCTCGTCGACGAACACATGGGTTTTGTCGACGAGAAGATACCGAGAGATAATTTTTGGGAAGACTGAAATTCGTCGACGAGGGTGCAGATTCGTCAACAAACTTTCTAAAGAACTCATTGATGAGGTGACGTGGCTCTTCGACGAATCCTGTAGTATAAATAGTGCAAAACTTCGGATTAATTCAGAAATTTGGCGCTGCTCTCTCTCTCTCCTACGACCTCTCTTCTATCTCTCTTCGATTTCGGTCCTGTCAGTCACTAGATTGACAATCTGAGGCCACCACGACACTCCTGGCAGTCTTCTCTTCAAGTCTGATGGGGCGGATCGCCGGTGGGATCAAGTTGAATTTCTCCCTAGAATCAGGGTAAGGCCTTTTAGTCAATTTTTGGCCTTTTGGAAGTTGCAGGAAATGATGTAGGCAAAGAAATATTGATATATTGTTCTGAGATTTATGGTTCTCAGGGTGTTGAGTGGAGAACCCTGCGGGTGTAGGACCCGTCATAGTAGGGGGATTTTAGCAAGAATCAGGTTAGGGAAATATGTTATACTAGGTAGTTCTAAAATGATTTTCAGTATGAAATGTATATTTTTACCAATTTATTATTCACAGTAGGACATTATACAAATTATTAATTATGAATATTATGTATTAAATCACTGTGTGGCTTGAGAATATAAATATAGTACATAAGCATGTTTTACAGTATTTTTAGGGTATGTTTTACAAAATATACAGCCAGTGGATATGTTTTATAGTAATTACAGAATACCATGATTATATAGTTTTCAGTACCATGATTATACAGTTTCTAGTATCATGACTTACAGATTACAGTTCAGTTCAGAAATACAGTTGACACAGTTACAGTTTATTTCAGTGTCATTGTTATTACAGTTATTTCAGAATCATGGTAATTCAGATAGTTGTATATAGAAATATATTATATGGTATGACCCTGTTGGACTATTACAGTTTACAGAACACGGTACCATAGCTACAAATATTCAGTTCAGAGTGCAACCACCTATTTAGATAATATGTGGTAGTAGGTCGATTATGTCTAGACATGGACAGGCTCCCCATCAGATATGGGTTGAGGAGTGGCCGATCTGACTGAGGGAGTATAGTGATTTATCCTGGTCGGTCAGCCAGGATAGATCCCGCCTACGAGCCGCACAATCCTGTTATGAGAGGTTAAATCATGACACACAGTTATCCACAAGGAAGTTTTCAGTTATTATTATGTATATACAGATTTATAGAGACAAAGAATATACTTACATACATTAGAAGTATTTTGATTAGTAACCTAAAATACTAATATGTTAAGCAACATGAAAATGGTGGTGGTTTCTATTACGTGTATTGTATTCACAGATCCAATTATACATGATTATATAGCAACAGATTTTCATAGTAATGTAACTCTTTTGCCATACACTAACAATAGCATATTTCGTCTTACTGAGCGTTGACTCATCTCGTTACTTTAACATTTTTCAGATGATCCAGGTAGGCGAGTAGACTAGGCTCGCAGATAGAGCCTTAGTATTGCCCTGTCAGTAGAGAGTGAGTATATTTTTGAGAGTATTTTTGTATAACCCTCATCAGTTGAGGATATTTGGGGAACAGACATATATGTATATTTTGGGAAACATGTTAGCCTTTTGGTATTGTATATAATTATATACGGTTATGTTTATTTGATTTTTGCTTCTTACTGCTTAGGTTGATGGTTGAGTTTAATTCAGTTTGGTATCAGAGCATTGTAAATTGTATAGTATAAATAGCAAGTCGTTACAGAGGTGACTATTACAGAGATCGGAGGCAGGAGATCGGGAATCGTGGTTTTTAGGATGTGCAACCATCTCCAGCTTGCCTGACTTGCGGGAAGAGACACCTGGGGGAGTGTTGTGCCAGGCGAGGTGTCCGCTATCGGTGTGGGGAGCCAGGGCATTTGCTGAGGGATTGTCAGGCTCAGATTGGTGCTGCTTCCGCTCCTAGACCTGCTCGAGGAGGCTACCAGGCGCCACGTGGAGGCCAGTAGAGGAATATGGCTCCAACTAAGGTCTTCGCTCTAACGCCGGGTGATGCTGAGACAGCCGGTGATGTGGTGACAAGTACAGTTAATATGTTTTTATTTAAAGTTATTGCACTATTTGATTTAGGTTCCACACACTCATTTGTATCTTCGGGGTGTATTTAAGTTATGTGGAGCAGACACACAATTATTAGATGTTGAATTATTAGTGGCTACACTGACTGGGTCAGCGGTGAGGTGTAGTAGGATGCTCTGGGGTTGTCCAGTTGATATTCAGGGGAGGATTTTATTTGCTGATTTGGTGGTGCTGGATATGCATGGGTTTGATATCATCTTAGGCATGGATTGGCTAGCAGCTAATTCTGCCGTTATAGATTGTTGCGTGAGAGAAGTGATATTCAGACCTCCAAGGAAACCAGAATTCAAATTTACAGAATCACGAGTGCAACCTCTACCTCAGATGGTCTCAACTGTTCAGGCGAGGTGGCTGCTCTAGAGTGGCTGTCAGGGATTTGTGGCCTTTGTGAAAGAAATATTAGAGAATGAAATGAAGCTTATCAATAAGCCTGTAGTAAAAGAATTTACAAATGTGTTTCCAGATGAATTACCAGGTCTACCACCTGATTGTGAGGTAGATTTCCTTATTGATCTACTTTCAGGTACAACACCGATCTCTAAAGCACCGTATCGAATGACGCTGGTAGAGTTGGTAGAGTTAAAAGATTAGTTGCAGGATTTACTTGATAAGGGCTTCATACGACCTAGTGTATCTCCATGGGGAGCTCTAGTATTATTTCTGACGAATACTCCTGCTATATTTATGGATTTGATGAATAGGTTAGCCTTACCACCAGTCTTTTCTAGGATCCACGACATATTTCCTGTATTTCATGTTTCTATATTGAGGAAACACGTCCTAGATACCTCCTATGTGATTAGTTATGAGGCATTGGAGCTTGGTGATGCCTTGTCTTATGAAGAAGAGCAGTGCAAATTTTGGATTGGAAGGAATAAGAACAGCATACAAAGAGGATTCCACTGGTAAAGTGTTATGGCGCAATTATGCAGTTGAAGAAATTTTGTGGGAATTGGAGGATAAGATACGCCAGAAACATCCGCACCTGTTCGGTGAAATCCAGGGTTGAATTGGTAGAAGAAAGTGAATGATGGTGTATGTTTATAGACTTGTATAGTATAGGAAAGGTAGTGTTTTGGATTTTGGTTATAAATGGTTTGGGGGGAGTTTTTCTTTTGATGTACATGATTGTAACTCCCAGAACCCTTTTCTGTAACCACAATATTCCTCTGCCATAAGTGAGGGTGATTAATAAAGTTTTTTTGGTTTCTTTTAAATGAGGATAAAGAGCTGGATAGCAAATTTCGAGGACAAAATTTTATAAGGAGGGAGAATGTAGAGACTGCAAAATTTAACTTATGAAAATAATAAAAGAAAAGAGGAAGGGAAAAAAAAAAGAAGGAAAAGAAATTTAAAAGGGGCAAGCAGCAGGGACCGTAGACGAGATACCAAGAGGAAGGGAAATTTAGAGAATTTAAGAATCGTCGACGAACCAGCTTATCCCATAGACGATTGTTCTTCATTGGCTTGTTGTCGAATCTGTAATAACTCGACCTAAGAAATCCAGATTAAATAAATGAGAAAAGGGAAGGAAAATTAAAAGGAGAAAATAGTAGGGCTTGTCGACGAGGCTTCTTCTCTCGTCGACGAAATCCTTTCTGTGCTCGTTGGCGTGATTCAGAGGATCGTCAACGAGAGCATACCAAAAGATTTCTGAAATTTTAGAATCTCAGGCTTGTTGACGAGGCCAACTTTGTCATCGACGAACTCCCTTCTTCTGCTCATCGGCGAGTGCTCCAATTCGTCGACGAGGCTGGCCAGGTCAAAGGTTTATAAGTTGAATTTTTGGTTGCTTCATTGTTAAGAAAACTCAATTCCTCTCTCTCTCTAGAATTCGAAGGAGACTCTCTCTCTCTCTCTCTCTCTAAGATCTTGGACCTTCTGTTACCCGAATCAACGATCCGACGTTACCACGTGAATCAAGAGGAGAATTCTACGATTGTAGCGGATCAGATCTTCATTTTGAGGATTTCTGAGTTTTATCCTAAAATCGAGGTAAGGGTCTAAGTTCATTTTTAGTCTGGTAGATATGTAGTAAATAGGATTGTATTGAAGTATTGTTCTTTGGTTTTTAGGTTTTGGGAACTCGGTTCGCACTTTTAAAGCCGTTTAGTTCGTATTTCGGTTTCCAAGGAAAGATAAGGGGATTCTATTTATATCAGTTATTTGTGAAATCTGAATCAGTAAAACTATGGTTTACGATGACACAGATGTTTTGGTTACTTATTTGGGAAAATCTATCGAGTGAAATTACGAGATTTTTGGGTTTATGGTTTTTTTTTGGGAAAATTGGGGTTTTGGGTATCATCTCAGTTTCTGTTGGAAAATCATATTTTGAATAAACTGTATTATAGGGATGATCATACCTTTATTTATGTTAAACTGTATTCTCGAAGTAATTATGATGTAATTGTTTATTTACCCAAATAAGTGTGGCATGAGCTTGTGTATTTAAATGATTTGAGTTGTGAATCATTGAATTGAGATATAGGAACAGGAGTTCCAAATTGTTCCAGGTTTTGTGAAAATGTCGATTCGGAATAATACCGTAGAGGATATATCAAAGCGGGCCGGATTAAAATGCCGTAGGCTGAGATATTGAACTGAGTTGGAATAATATTGTAGGCGGCTGAGTCGGCTAATTACCGTAGGCTTAGATATCCGACTTGAGGCCAAGGATGTGACATACCACCTATGATTCTGGTTTATTCGCGAAGGGTGTGAGACACCAGATTTGCGTCGGTTAAACATTGTGGAGGCTTATGCTATGCCAGGATACCGGGTGCATCGTGTAATGCTGCCGACTTAGGCCGAAGAGTGTGACGACACTGATAGATCAATGTGATTTGTGAACTATACTGGAACTGTATTGTGAAAATACTGGAATTATGAAATGTTATGTTTTACTGATGAAATAACAATCATGTGACCACACACTGATATAACCTGATTCTCCCTTACTGAGAAGTGTCTCACCCCAATCATACAAATGTTTTTCAGGTCCTTCGAGTAGCCGACACTAGCGTCCTAGCGTTTCAGGAGCGTGGTTGTTGGTTAGCATTGTCTATGTACTTGTGTAAGTACTAATCTTTGGCTGGGTTGTCATTTTTAGGTTATGTAGGTGTTTGGGGGTATGTGATGTATTATGGTACTAGATCCTGGTTTTGTATAGATTCTAGTATGGTGTTATGAATGTAATAGGTTGAATATTTCCACTGCGTATATTGTGTATGTGATGGTGTATAGGGTATACGTGAACCCTACGGGGTTGAACCCTTATATTGTGTAATATTATGGATGGTTGTATGATACAGGGACAGGTTAGGTTATTAAATCACACCTTGGGGCCCATTTTTGGGTTTGGGGCGTGACATAAATGCCTAAATGTATAAGGATTAAAGTATATGTATATACATACATAAGCTTAACTTGTAAGCTGAATAGGATTGGAATTTGAAAAAAAAAAAAAGTTATAAAGAGCAGCGCGCTCTCTCTCTCTCTCTCTCTCCCCCTCCAGTTCACTCGTCTTTCTCTCCTCGTCTCCTCTCCCTTTCTCCTCGGTTTTCTCGACCATATGGGTGTCGATTGAAAATAAAAAAATATCACTGGGCTCCATTCTCCGCCACCGACATTTCTACTAGAGTGGATTTTTTGTAGGAGCGACGTAAGCATATCTTCTGGGATAAGGCAATTTCTCACTTTTACCATAATTTTTATTAAATCTTAAGTCAAATTAACAATCAGGAACCACCACAGGATTCTTGTAACAATTTTCTACAACTCTAGTAGAGCGTAAATTTGGTTTGAGGTTTTGGAGCATAGCTCCAAAATCGGGGTAAAGTTGTATTTTTGGGTTTTAATGATTATTTGAGGGAAACATGTTAAGGAATATTATTAGAAAGTGTTATGGGATTGAGATGATTGGTTTGGAATTTATGGATACAATGGCATTTGCACGGACACCGTAGAAGCGGTGTAGGTCCTTGCGAGTTTATTTTTGAGGGTCAGGTAAGGGGGACAAATTTATATCAGTATTTTATTAAGGTGAATTGGTTATTTACGAGTTTATCTATATGATTTTCATAACAGCCTGAGTATTGGAAAATGATGATTTTGTTTAAGATTTATATTTGAGATAATTGCATATGATATTAAATCTATGTGACATGAGAACAATTTTTCCTAATAAATTGAATATGAATTATTGTGGTATTTGGGCTTGCATATG
This sequence comes from Malania oleifera, assembly GCF_029873635.1. Lineage (NCBI taxonomy): Eukaryota > Viridiplantae > Streptophyta > Magnoliopsida > Santalales > Ximeniaceae > Malania > Malania oleifera. The sequence continues at coordinate 25,828,821 of NC_080426.1, read as the reverse complement.
TGGATGTTTGTAATAATTATGACATGACGAATGAATTGTTATGTTTGGTTCCTGTGTGGAAATGTATTGATGCGTCTGTGTGAATTACCTAGTGTGGTTATTTGCATGCATCACGATATAACGTTGACATGAGGAGGTTGTTATATTGCCTAGATATAAATCATGATATGACGTTGGTAGGTCGAGGAGTTCGTCATATTGTCATTTATATGGGGTAGGACATTGGTAGGTCTGAGGAACTTGTTCTACTGATGTACTACGGGTAGGTTATGGGGATTGGATACTGGTGAATAGTGGTGCCTGTGTGGGCCATGTGTCGCGGAAGCCGGAGTGGTACTTGTGTGGGCCACGTTATATCCTGTGTGGATGATGGCGCCTGTGTGGGTCATATTATGTACCTTGTGTGGATAGTGGTACCTGTGTGGGCCACGTGTAGATAAGAAGTACGTAGGTGCCTGTGTGGGCCACGTACTGATATGTATGCAGTTGCTCTGCATGGGCCACGTATTGAGGACATTGGAATACTAAGTATGAGATGCATGATTCCTACGTGGATGTGTTGTGCGCATGTGAATTTAATTATAGCATAATAATAATGATATAATATATTGTGAATGCATGTGTGTGTATGCGGCGAGGTAAACATACCGCCTGAGGCTTGCTGAGAAAGACGAGTGCTCTGATAGGTAGTTTTTTGGTATCAGTGTAAAAGGATACTACTTATATGGGCAGGTAATCATCTCGATCCTCGGAAACCTTCTCCTTTAATAAAAATAAAGATGTGTATACTGGCGGCGAGATAATTCTTTGCCTGAGGGCTTACTGAGTAAGGTGAGTGTTTTGGTAGGTATTTTTTAAGTACCATAGCAAAGGGAAGCTACTTGTATGGACGGGTAATCTTTCCTATCCTTGGGGACTTTCGCCTGTATAAAAATTATGTACTCGTGCATATTAGATGTAACACCTTAAACCCGCCACGAGGGGCCCGGTGCGTTAAGAGATCGACACGCGTCTCTGATACCATTCACACAGTGAAAATAATAAATATCTTCAACAGAAAATACTAGAGTGCTATATTTACATACATTGATCCATAATAATTACAACCTAATCCTTCACATTATAAATCCATAATTAATACATATTAAACATAAACTAAATACATATCCGATCTGCTATATTTAACTCACAAAACTACCCCATCCTGGAGCTAGCTAAGCTCGATCACCTGGATAACCTGAAAAGATTTAACATATGACGGGGTGAGACACCTCTCAGTAAGGAGGAAATAATTTATAATAGAGTGTGGCTGAAGTGTTTATAATACAATTAAAATATCCATCTAAAGTGTACACACAGTTCACAAGAAGCCAGATAACATGCCCATAATCGCATAAGATCAACATCCTTATCATCCAATCACATACCCATAACCATCAGTATTTTAATGTTAGTTTCCGAGAATAGGGAAATCCACTCGCCCATACAAGTGGGTTCCTTCTGCTCTAGTGCTAACACGAGGGCACTCACCTTTCTCAGTAAGCCCTCGGGTTGTGTATTCAGGTAAAGTTACCGAGAATAGGGAAGATCACCCACCCATACAAGTGGCTTCCCTCTACTCTGGTACCCACAAATAATTACTAGCGTACTCGCCTTTCTCAACAAGCCCTTTGGTGGAGTAATATACTTTACCCTAAATACTTAATTAATTAACATTCATACACAACCGACACAATCGCTTCACAGAATTTCATGCATACGCCCATATCATAATCAATCCACACAGGATCAAATCACACAGCATTAGTGTCCACACAGGACTGGTCCACACAGGACTAATCAAACACACTGCATCAATGTCCACACAGGACTGCTCAAACTACAACATTGACGTCCACACAGGACTACTCAAGCACAGTATAAATGCCCACACAAGATTGGTCCACAAAGGACTAACCAATCACACATATTACACGGTCCACACAGGACTAATCAAACCACACAGATTACAAAACAAACACCTCGTTCATGGTAAATAGGTAAACAACCTCCTTATACCACTGCCAATGTTTACCTCCCAGTATAAACGTCCATATAACGACCTCCTCATACCATTGCCAACATTATATGACAGTTATACCAGGTACAATATAACAACCTCCTCATACCACTGCCAACGTTATATCATCATTTACATGAACCACACCACATATCAATTATAAACCTGACAAATCAACCATGTCCAGCAAATACCACAGTATACTCAACCATACAGTATTTTCAACCAAACAATGTTCACAATCCAATCAATGTATTCAACTAGACAAGAATTTCAGTCCAATGACATTCACAATCTCAACAATTTCCTCATTCCATTAAGCTCAACAATCATTTAATGATCAAAATGGTTTCAACCACATAATTTTTTCCCCCAATTTAATACTAATATAATTAAAATAGTAATTTCAATATCAGTTTGGTTCAGAAAAATTATACCTGTATATGTAGAATTTTCACCCAAAATTAGTTATTTTAATAATTACTAAAAAGCTATTATAAAATATTTCCCCTAACCTAATTCCTGAAAAGCCTCCTAAAATAACTAGTCCTGCACCTACAGGATTCCCTGTTCAACGTCCTGAAAACCATATCTCCCAAAACTAAACTTCAGTATTTATTCGCATATAATATTTCCTACAATTAGGGTAAAGCCAAATTTTACATAAAAAACCTTACCTTAAATCTGGGATGAATTCCTAACTAGTCTCACCGATGATCCACTATAGCAGATTTGTAGAGAACTCTTCCAGGAGTGTCGTGATGACCTCAGATTGTCAAACTGGCGGAAATTCGGCCCGAAATCGAAAAGAGAAGTTGGTAGTGCCGAATTTTAGTGAGAGAGAGAGAAAACATGCAGAGAATTCCCATAAAAATGAAAAAAATCCACTATTTATACGTAGGGACTCGTCGACGAGACACGTCGATTCGTCGACGAGTCCTAGTGCACAGTTAGTTGACGAGACAACCAACTCGTCGACGAATTTCAGTCATGTGAAACACCTTTCGGTAATTCTTCGTCGATGAGACACGTATCCTCGTCGACGAGTTAAGAAGAACATTCATCGACGAAACCAAGCTATTCGTCGACGAATGCTTGGTGCCACCTTTCGAATTTATTCCTTCTTCCCCTTCCATCTTCCTCATTAATTTAACTTGTTTGAAATTTCTCGGGTTGTTACATTAGATGTGTGTATGATATCAGATGTCAGTGATGTTATTAATGATGCGTTTTCTCAACTGTTATTGATATTATATGAGAAACAATTTATTTTGATATATATATATATATATATATATATTAAAACTTATTTGCCACATATTGTTATAATTTATTCCATCCTTACTAAGAAGTGTCTCACCCTAGTGTATTATCAACTTTTCAGGTTCTTTTGGAGATCGGGCTTGAAGGTCTGAGCTGGGACTGTTTTTGGTAGCTTTCTTTATGGGATATTGTGAGATATACATATACAGATATATTTGTACGAGTTTATGTTTTAAAATACTAGTTGTAGATACAGATATCTAAATGTTATAGTGTTTATTTTTTTTGGGATGTTATATAGAACTCTAGTATTTATTTGAGATTATTTATTTATATTCGTTGCGTATATGTTAATTATGGTATTAGAGATCGAGGATTGAACAACGTGGTACTCGAGTCCCATTTGGCGGGTTCGGGGCATCACAGCAAGTGCTAATACATCTAACAACGCCATATGTGGGGAGCCAAACATTTATTCATTTAGCATATGAGATATATTATATGTGTTCGTAAAATAATACATTGAGGTATTTATTAAAGTGTCCTCACTTGGTTATTTTTGTAGGAACAACCAGCTAGCTTCCAGTCTCCTTTACCTGTACCGGTCTCCTTCAACAGGCCTCCACCTTGCCATTGAATTTTGGTTAGGTATACTTTGTATGTTTGCATTTTATTTAATGATTTTATTGTAGGATGCAAACACTAGTTATTAGAAGAGCGCAGAGCTTTCGAGGACCCAACCATAAAAAAATAATTTCACCTTCTTTTTAAATTTTTTTACAATTAAGATAAATCATCATTCCTAATTAAATTGAATAAATTAAGTGAAAGATCAAGGCTCACGGGTGATGGTGAGAAATTTAAGATGTCCATGAACCATGACGCTGCAACCGAAGAAACACTTACTCATGCACACACAAGAACTGGCGATAAAGAAATTTTGAGATAATTATATAATATTAAATGACTATAGTTGTAAGCATCTAGTACATAAAATTTAACCAGCATTAATATTCAGTCGTAAGGAGAAAATGTCATTTAATTTTTGAGCCACCCTGCAGCCTCTCAATATCCAACGAGGCTTCTACTTTTCACTCCCATGCATCTGTTGCTTACTGCCACACACCAAAAATCTTTGCGAAAAAAATGCTCACATATTCTAAGCAGCTTCACTGGAGATTAAAATGACATAGCCTTACTGGTTGCCGTTGTCATAACTCACATGGCTGACCAAGAAAAGTAGAAAACCTTTCCAGAGTGAAATAAAATAAAATAAAATAATGTTGCAAAATTATGAGTAGGCAAACAACCCACAGGTATAAGGATTATAAACAAAGCAATCTTCGTTTGCAATGAGGTTTTTATTAATTAATTTTTCATCTGATTCAACATTTCAATGTGTAGTAGGCAACATAATATTGAGCTAAACATTTTAACAAACAGGTGGTAGACAATATATATTAAGGCTTTCAATAGTCTTTTTTTCTTATGATTTCATATTCAAAATGGGGGAAGAAAATTGAAAGTAGAGGGGGAAAGATGAGGACAGACCTGAGCAAGCTTACCGTGAGGGAAAAAATTTAAAACGATTTGCCCTGCCCGACTCGCAAGAAAAATTTTGAAAATAAATTTGGGGAGTTCAATGTTTGTGCTTACACATAAACTTGGAAATAGAGACATGGAAGAGGGAGTAGCAGTGGGTCGGCTGCCTCTCCATCCCGGAGAGGGAGCCGCCGCCGCCACCGCCACGGCCATCGAACATGCGGTTCTGCTCCATACCCAATGTCCTGCCGTCGGAGATGGATTGCGGCGCCGACATTGCCGGCTTCGTCGAGACCGTCATGACGAAGATAGAGCTGCCGACGAATGTTATAGTGGCTGACGTGTTCCTGCATTGGGCGGTGGAGGTTCGAAATCGCAAGAATATTCCGTTGCCGTTGCTGTACACGTTGTCGGCATCGGTATTTTGAATTATGCATCATTTTTTGACCGCGCCGTCGAGAACCAACACTTTTCGGTGAAATTGGCAGTTGTTGTTCCCAAAAAATGAACCTGCCGTTGAAAATTTGAAATATTTCAAAATTGAGCTCGCGCCACAAGAATAATTAACGGCGTTGGCTTTCATTATCAACGTGATTCGTTTTCCAGCGTGAGCCACAACCACGCGTCACGCATCCAGCCGACCGGCATAGGGCCACGTTGGAGGGACGGGCGCCGGCTCCCCTTCTGGCGCTTCTTCTCGACGGTCGAGTCTCTCTCCCTGCTCTCCCCTGGTCTCCCTCGTCTCCGGTCGATGTAAAGCTCCCTCTCTCACGCTCTCTTCTCAATGATCGAGCGGACAATCGAACCAGGTATGGAATCTCTCTCTCATGTGTGCCCTAGTTTTTTTGGCTGTATGAATACGAAACTTATGTTGATTTTTGTTCTGCTGTGCATTATGCTGTCGAGTTTTTTTTTTGGGTATCTGTGTGTGTAAGAGAGACAATGTTTGATTCAATTAAAGTTTTTGGCTCTCAACGGTAAGGGTGCCACACCCAAACATGCGTTAAGGCCATACTCTCCAAGCATGGAGGCGTACATCTTATCCTCCTCAAACCCCTGATGGCGTGGGAGCCTTGTAACACTGATATTACATTTACATTTATTTTTGTCATATTCTGCATTCTTTCATGGGTATTCACTGAAATTTGAAAGATTAGAAAGAAAAAGATGCAGCCATGGTGACTCCTACTGCACCGCATTGGCCAAGTTTTTCCTAACTTAATGAACTTCTTGTATATGAATTTGCAAGAGATGGGTTGTTCTACTTGTTAATGTATATAACACTTGTTCCATATCGATTTGGTAAACAAACCTTGCCCTTACTAGACTATATATAGAATACCCCTCTTGTATACAAATTACACCATTCAATACAATTCTCTTCTCTTGTATTCTCTCTCTCTCTCTCTCTCTCAATATGGTATTAGAGCCACTATTTCCGTTTAGTGGTCCTTGGCCTATCAAGAGTTGAGTATGCTCCGTGATTGCCACTATAAGTGGATCTTTTGCATAAGAAATACTTTTTGTGTAGCTTGGTATATCAAGAGTTGAATATGCTCTATGATTGCAACTATTATTAGTTGATCCTTCACATCAAAAAGACTTCTTGTATAACCTCTTCATACCTGTCCAGCTGCCTCTAGCTGCTGCCTGCCTCCGGCCGCCGCCACTGCCTTCGATAGTTGCTGCTCGTCCCCGGTCACCGTCTTCGACCGCCCGTCTTTGATCACCGCCTCTAACTGAAGTCGCCCGTTTCTGGCCGCCACCGTTGTCCTCTAGCCATTGTCGTCGCCTCCGCACACTATGGAGCATCTTTGAGGCTTCAAAACCCCATTGCCATCATTATGGAAGACCCCAACTACTTTGTATGGGCTCAGGCTATGTCGAGCTTTCTCAAGTGCAGAAAGCTTTGGCGATATGCCACTAGCGATATCACCGAACCAAAGAAAATTGATGGTGAAGCCAATTTGTGCGCAAGGATCGGTGAGAAATTCTCAGTAGAAACTTTAGCATTTATGTGAGCAAGAGAGCTTTTTGAAGATTGTAAGCAAAGAGAGCTTGATTGCTGATTTTAATTCTTGGTATCTTTAATCCTTTGTCTTGGGGGGTATTTATAGAGTTTAGAAAGTGTATTTTGTGTTCCCCAAGTGACTTGGAGTGTTTCCCAAGTTTTCATAACGTTTAGAATTCAAAAACTCAATTTTGGAAACTTTCCGTTACTTTTAAAAATCTGAATTTCGAAGAGTCAGTTGATTGGGTTTGAAGAGTCAGTCGCCTGGGTCAACACATTCAGGTGCTTGACAGCTTCGACCACCTTTCAGCATTTTGGTCATAACTTTTCCTATACAACTCCAAATTAGACGTTCTTGGTATCAACAGAAAACTAAGAGAAAATCTCACAACTTTCATGTTGAACACTTTTTAAAATAAGGAGTGTTTGATAGAGAAAAATGCGCATCAATGCAGATATAGAAAAAAAAAAACAAAATGTGGAAAATCCTGTTTTGATACTTTTCATTCCAAAAATAATTTTAACCTTTTTGAATTAACTTTTGACCTTATAAAAATATTTTCTAAGTATTTTAAAAGGTATTTAGGTCCAAGAAATTAACCTAAGAGTTTCATGCATTCATATTGAAATTGTTTGAAATACTTAGATAAAGACTTCTTAAGACTTTGACATTCTAAGCACTTAAGTCTTTATGCTTGTCTTTCTTTGAGTCTATCTTGTCTTCAAGTTTCAATATACTTTCTATCTTTGAATCCAAGCTTTTCCTTCTTCAATTTTCTTTTGTTTCATCATGGGCCAAGCATAATCTTCATGCGAGCTTTTTTATAAACACTTTTGAGCTTGATTTCTTTTTATGAAAACTTTTGAGCCTTCAAACGTATCTTAGCAAAACATGTTAAGTTCCTTTAGTTTGTTATCATCAAAATAAGATTCTAAGCCTTGTGAGGCCAACAATTTCCCCCTTTTTGATGATGACAAATAAGGAACAAAAAATTGAGTAAGCCTTAAAAAGGCTCTCCCTTTCAATAAGTATCATCTTAACACCATTTGCAATATCAAGATCAATTTCAATATCATGCTCATATATCAAGATTAATTATCATGTTCATATACCTCATTTCATAGTTGAGCCAATATACATGCTTAGGTATGCAGAGTCATGCTAGTGTCATGCTCAATTTTTGTCCAAAACTTCTCCTCCTTTTTGACATCAATCAA